>NC_143197.1:27987500-28320000 GCF_051530095.1 Phoenix dactylifera
TTCCAACTGGTTCCGAACAATTCCAGCTGGTTCAGTCCGGTTCCGAACGGTTCCGGCCTTTTTCAACCGGTTCAGAATTCGTTCTGGTCGGTTCGGGGACAGAACCAATTCGAATAGGCGAACTAACCCGGTTTCCCACTGGATCGGCTTGGTACAGGCCGAACCGGGCGATTCAGTCCGATTTGGCCTACCTTGGTGAAAAAGTTTGCATATATGGCAACATATAGTTGGGATAAGACTTCTTTTATAGCATTAAACGACCTTTGAGAATTGTTACAATGAGTACTCATCATCGTGATTACCAAACACTTCACTCCATGGTCTGCTGTGCAGGTACCGAGCACCGGACCAGTTGCCCGATGGCACAGGTCAATACGGGCCCGCATCGTGCCGTGCCGGGCTTGTACCGACACAATAGAGGCGGGGGAGAGGGTGAACAGAAGAGAGAAAAATAAAGAGAAGGGGGAGAGAGGGAAGGAGGCCGGCGGAGGGCCGTTGGAGGCCTCCGCCTGGGTCCACCGGCCTCCCTCTCCTGCTCACTCTCTCCTCTTCCCTTCTCCTTCCTTTCCGGCAACGGGTTTCGTTTCCATTGCCAGAACTGTCCTGATCCGCCGCCGGGACGGCTCAGTACGACTAGAACCGCCTGGTTCGAGATGGTTCCGCCGACCCTGGTTCACTCTTTTTCTAAAGCGAATATATGGCATAATGCTTTTCTGCATTGATATGAATCAAAACTTCTTCGCATAAGTGATTATAAACTACATGGGCTAAAGCTGCTGAATTTGCAGAGCTAAGCCAAATGTTAAGCAGGTTCCACTATTGTCCTGATTTAGGGATGTTATCTGATGGAGATGGAAGGCCAATCGTTTATTCTCCATTAATTCTGCATACAAATTTTTACACAAGGGATGAGCATTCTCTTCTATTATTGGTGATCTCTGGAGCACTTGTGGCCAAGTAAACTGAAAGTCTTCTTGTGGGTTTTGATTCACAACATATTTCTAAAGGATGACAATATGATCAAGAGATATTGGGCTGGACCACAATGCAGTGCTGTGTGTACTATGAGAGAGAAACAGAAGATGGCCAACCATCTTTCCTTGCTGTGTGGATTTTCAAGGTCTGTGAAGAAACAGTTTTGCACATGATGGGAGTACAAGGTATGCCTACTTCACCATCAGATTCTTAGGAAAGTTGGAAGGAAAATAAGATCCCCAAAGCCGACTTAAAGGGCTGGAACATGGTGATAATTTGCATTTTCTGGCATATCTGGTTAGAAAAAAATGGAAAAATTTTCAGAGATGAGAAGCATTCTGGTATGGCCATAATCCAGAGTGTAGAAACTCTTCTTAGGAGCATTTTGGTACTGGTCAAGAGGAAGAATTCGTGTAATGCGAGGAAGACCATAATGAAGATGGAAGTATTTGTCAAACCTTCCTAAGAACGTTCTCTATGCAACTCCCTCCTCTTTTTCTTTCACTTTTCTCCCCTCTTTGTACTCTCTTTGTTTCTAATAAAATTTCTTTGATGCCTTGGCAACATTAGCCCCTCAAAAGAAAAAAAAAATTATACACTAGTAATTCTGTTAAAACACCATAACAACATTGTGATATAGAAAACAAAGAAATCACATATCCAGACAATATTGAAAATTTGAAATGCTTACAGGAAAGGTGATCGCGAAGTGTACCATTTGGCATGAACTCATAAACCAGCATCTGCAATAAACAAATAGTTAAAAAGGAGAGACAAAAGAACATTATAGTCAAGAAAAAAGGGGGAAAACCCCAATATTTTGCATGGGCTATGAAAGGTAGCTGCCATAGCCGTAAAATTACCTAGTTTCTAAGAGGATTTCCACTATATCCAAGTGCACAGTTGAAGATTTTTGTATTAATTCTTAAAAACTCAAAAAAATTGAGAGAAATCAAAATTCTAAGAGAAGTTGTAGATAAAAAAGATGCATGATCTTTTAATTGCTTCGGGGATGTTCAATTTACTGGCACTCTAACAAAACCTATAAACAATAATGTAATTCCACTGCAGTTTTGAGCAAGGTCCGCCGTACCGGTACCGGTCGGCGTACCGGTGGCCGGCCGGACCGGTACGGTACCGGTCCGGTCCGGTCCGTACCGGCCGGTACCGGTGGTTTCAAAAACCACAGCGCGCGGCGCTGTGGTTCTAAAAAAAAAAAAAAAAAATCGTACCGGTGCGAACCGGCCGGTTCGCACCAGTACGAGGCCCGTACCGGCCGGTACGGGCTCCGAACCGGCCGGTACGGGCTCCGAACCGGCCGGTACGGGCTCCGAACCGGCCGGTACGGGCTCCGAACCGGCCGGTACGGGCCCGAACCGGCCGGTACGCACCCGTACCGGCCGGTTTGGATAAAAAACCGGGAAATACCGGTTTTTTATCCGTTCCGGTACCGGTCTAGGACCGGACCGGTACGTACCGGCCCGTACCGGCCGGTACGGACCGGTACGTACCGGCCCGTACCGGCCGGTACGGGCCGGTACGGCATTCCATGGTTTTGAGCCATTTCGAACACTGCCTTATAAACTCCCCATGAAAGTCAATTTCCAACAAAGTATGCACAATTGAATATCCTCGAAATCTGCCGAGCAAAGTTGGAAATTAAGCACACTAATGAATTCTACTTCCTTTTGGTGCAATAGCCATAAAAAATACGGTTACAAAATGTGCGCTCCCAATATGGGGCCAATAGCCATAGATACAAGAACACATTGGGATCCAACTCTTATCATGTATGGTATATACTATCAGGCATACTGTGAACTGGTGGGAGCTTGGTGTGCCTTGGCTCTGGTAAACCAGGCCTGAACTGCCCATATCATGCTGGACTGAAGCAGATTGAACCTGAACCAAGGGTGAAGCACTCAGTACGAAGTAAGATACCTCAAAAGTTAGTGTTTTGCCCATCATTTCAGGTGGGAGAAAGCTAGTGGGGTAATGAGAGTCATCATCCTTCAGTTTCTGAGCACTAAGAGCTAGGATTGCTGAAAAAAATCAATAAGAAGCTGCTAGAACATTGTTTCTAGCTAGGTAATGCCTTCCCTACTCTTTTTTTTTTCTTTTTGGCAAAAAATCCGACCCTAAATCAAGAGAATTTGAATTAGATTATGTACTACATAACATGCCAAATAAGGATGAACAAGCTTTCACATAGAAAAAGCAATCTTAATAACAGAAGAATCATGTCCATACCACTTAATTTACTAAAATCTGGATTTTCAATCAAATGTCTAAAATACATTAGTCTGGGGTACAATTACCATGCGGTGAGTGAGGCTCAAGCACTATCAACAACCTGAGGGGTACTAGGGGCACCACAGACATTAGAATAATTTGAGCATTCAAATCAATAACAAACCATATTGTTGTATAAACGTAGCAATTGACACACTAAATAATTCAAAAAAGAAAAGTTAAAATGAAGGCCATGGTACAGCATATACTATATATCAAGGTCGGCAGAACCGTCCCGAACCGGATGGTTCCGGCCGTTCCGAGCCGTACTGGTGGCTCACTAGTACGGTTCCGGCAATGGAAATGAGAACCATTGCCGGAGCCAAAGATAGAGAAGGAAAGAGAGAGAGAGAGCAGGGAGGGAGGAGAGGGGGAGGTCAGGACGCTGGCGGAGGCTGCGAGAATCCGAGTTGCCAACTTCACTTAAAAATCGCAAAAAATTTTAAGCCACGGTCGGACCCCTATTTCGTTCGAAGCAGGAAAAACGGCTGCGACCTCACCTGCCGCGGCCTCCGCCAGCGTGCGTCAGCCTCCCTCCCTCTCTCCCCCTTCTCTCTCTTTTTCTCTTCCACAATATCGTTTATGGGGACATCAGAGCTGATCATCCACCAGTCTAGTCCACCATTCTTATTTTGGATTTTTTTTTGTTTTATTTTTGGGCTTGTTTGCATTTTTATTGTTGTAGGGCTTTATTTGTGTTATTTTGGAAATTATTTGTGTATAATAGGTTTCGTGTTAATTTTCTTGTTTTGGGCCCTATATATATGGGACCCTCATTGTGATTAGGGTTTTAATGAAAGTAATTTGAGATTTCTTCCCCACGTTTCCTCCTCCCCTCTCTCTTTCCTCTCCTTCTTCTCTTCCTCCCTCTCTTTCCTCTCCTTCTCTTCCTTTCTCTCTCCCTTGTTTCTTTGTTCTATCGCCACAACAACCTTCTCCCATTTTCGGTGCTGCATCAAATTTGGCAGAGCCCGTGCTTTGCCTCTATGCCAAAGCATCAGCCCTGGTGTATGGCAGAGCAGCCTCCGATTCCACGTCCCTGGCTGCTGCACGAGGTCTTCTCTGTACCCATTGCGCCGCGAACGCTGAAGCGTGCGGAAGGGCCACGTGCAACTCGCGTTGCCAACAAGAGAGGGAGCCTCACCTCTCTTCCCTCGTCTCTGTCTCTCAGTCCTCAGATCCGTTGTAGCAGTCGGAGGTCACGGGCGGCCACCACTCCCAAGGAAGAAGTCCCCACCACCGGCCGGAGCCGGTGACCGATCACCGGCCGCCACCGCAAACCACGAAGATCCGCCCGCAGCCGCTGGCGCGAGTCTTGGCGCGGCCTCCCGAAACCATCGGGAGGTTTAAAGTCAGCTAACGGGTAAGATGCAGACCCGTTAACCTTTTTTTTTTGAAGACCCATTAATCCGGATCCGTTCCAAAAAAAAAGAAGGCACGTGACCTGCACGTGCTGTCCAAGAAAAAAAAGAGGGAAAAAAAAGAGGTACCTGTTGGTCTTCTTCCCCACGATCGCCCTAGTCGTCGTTGCCTACGCCGCACCACCGCCGCCTATGCCGTGCCGCCAAGACTCTCACCGCCACCGCCTTTGCCCGCCATCGCCGCCCAAGTGCCGCCGCCTTTTCGCTTCACCGCCTCCGCCGTCACCACCGCCTTCTTCCCCCTTTCGCTCACCGCCCCTTCTTCTCCGAGTCGCCACCGCCGCTCCTCTCCTCCATCCGCCGCTTCTGCCCCTCCAGCGCCGCACCCTCCCCCGTCCTCCTTCATCTTCGCCGTCTGACCCGTGACGCCACCCCCCAAACCCTATCTCCTCCTATTCCCTTCTAGCCCGCAAGCCCCCACTTCATCAAACCCCATCCAAGTTTTCCCCCCAAAGCCCCCCTTCCCCGGCGTTCATCAGACCCCATCAGAGCCCCCACCTTCCCTCCTTTTTTTCCCTCTATCATCGTCTCCGGTCACCCCACCCCAAAACCCCACACCCATTTCACAACAGGCCCTCAGGCCCCAAAAACACCAGAACCCCAACACACACACACCCTCCCCTCACGTCCCTCCCTTCCTCGGCCCATCAGGCCGCAGACCCTCGGGCCCAGCTACCCCAGCCCGTAGACCATTCTTCCCACGGGCCAAGTCAGTAGGACTGCGCCCATTCAGGGCCCAAGCTAACTTTGCCTCTATTCACTGTAAGGGACCACCAGACCCTACTCCACTACAGGACGCACAGTACCATCCCCTCTTCTTTAAGGGCCAACCAAAATTGATCAGGCCCATGAGCTGCTGAAGTCAGACCCCCAGAATTGCTGTGATCATAACCAATTGGAGCCCTTTGATGAGTCTACTTGCTGCGTCGCATTGCTGGTTGTCGCCCCAGCCCACGAGCGAACAACTCTGGTCGTCTTTACATCACGACAGGTGATAGGTTTCTATTTTTTTGGGCTTGTTCATTTAATTATGTTCTAGTTCTCTTGCATGATAGCCGTATTTTTGAAAACTTACTTTGCTGTCAAAAAAAAATTCAGAACCTAGAACATCTACTACCAAACCCATCCTATTTATCTTTAAAAATCTAGATATTAAATTAGCACACCCTAGCGACAGGACGATTCGATCAGATTTCTTTAGGATCAAAACAACCGTAATACTTGATTGCAACCTAATTTCTTAACTTGATTAATCTCATACTTTAACTCCGAAATAACCGAAGTAAAAAATCAACAATATTTGAATTTTAAGTTACTTTTGTGAAAGCTTGCTGATTTTCGAAATTCATAGTAGGTTGCATTGGTAGGCTGCCCTGCATCATATTGGTTGAAATCATCATATTACTAGGGTTCATTAGTGACATTGCATTTCACATCATCAACTATTGTTGTCAGTGCATGCCAACCCGTAGCGGTAGGGAGTACCACTTCACTCCACCTAAGCCTCCTTAGCTACCATGGATTTCGAAGCTCTAAAAGTTCTTATTAGAACAGTTCGCTGCCATGCGAGCTGAAAATGAAGAATTCAAATGAGAGGTCCGTGCGCTAGTGCAAAACATTAGGACCCCTGAACCGCCGACCCCAATTGCAGCCCAACCTGAATTCGGTTTGGCTGCACCACCTGTAGGCCTTCCCCATCCCTTTAGGAACCAACAGCCTCCCGATTACCAGCGCGATCTCAATAAAAGGCTATGCATACCGTAAGAGTAAATGCCCCTACCTTTGTTGGTCAACTAGAGCCAAGTGTGTATCTTGATTGGAGAGCAGCCATGGACAACTACTTTGAGTGGTATGAGATGTCCGATGATCGAAAGGTGTGATTTGCCAAGATGAAACTTATTGGGCAAGCTCACTGGTACTGGCATAATGTTGAACATATGCGTGAAACCCAAAGGCTTCCTCGTATTACCACATGAGAGGATATAAAAGAGAAATTGAATGAAAAGTATCTGCCATTTTCTTATCAACAACGCCTTATGGATAAATGCCAGAATTAACTCAAAGGACATCAATTGTTGCTGATTACATTGCACGATTTGAGGAGTTTCATATGAGGTGCGGTGTAATAGAAGAGGAGACTGTTATCCTCTCTAAGTTCCGGGCAGGACTCCGAGAGGAGATCCAGAAAGAACTTATCCTACGAGAGATTACCACACTTAGCCAAGCATACCAGTTGGCTCAAGATGTGGATAGTTTCTTACAGCCCCCTGTGGTGAGCCGTATCGATCCTCGACCAATGGCCTTGGGAGCTCGACCTAACCAAAATTATCTTCCGCAACCCAGACCGCTTCTCAATCCTCCTAACCAGCCCAGCCCTATCCAAGCACCGACTAGGGCATCCCCGATGCCTGTCCCGAACCTTTCAAATGATAAAGGAAAAGAAATATTAGGTCCCAACCCTCCTTTTCGAAGCCAAACCCAATGTTTCTGGTGCCAAAAGTTCGGCCACATAGCGTCCCAATGTACTTCCAAGACCTACCTGATTACTGAACCAGAAGCTGGGACCCAAGAGACTGAATATGTCGAAGAAGTCTATGAACCAAACATCAAAGATTATATCGAAGACTTTGGAGACGAACAGACCGCATTAGAATTTGTCCAGACTGAATCACAAAAGAAGCTCACTGATCCAAGTAAACAAAACCCTAGGCTCTATGTGGTTGGGTGTACACTAACTCAGACTAAGACCGAACAAGATTGGCGTAGAACCTCCCTGTTCTACACTCTCGTTAAGATTAATGGTAAAATGTGCAAAATCCTATTTGATAGCGGAAGTTGTATCAACGTCATTGCTTCCGAGTTGTCTCCTGCCTCGGCCTAAAATCTACCCCTCATCCCAACCCGTATAAAGTAGCTTGGGTAGATAAGACATCCATTTCCGTGTCGGAAAGATGCCTCGTCCTAATTCAATTCCTATCTTATAAAGACAAAATCTGGTGTGACTGCATTTCGATGGATGTAGGTCAAGTCATTCTAGGAAGACCTTGGCTATACGATATGGACGTCACACTTCATGGACGTTCGAATTTATGTAGCTTTATGTTCCAGGGTCGGAAAATTATACTGAACTCACTGCCTCCTAGAGAGCCCGCCCCTGAAATGAAGAGTGCCAACCTGCGTAAAGATGAAGCACTTCATATCATTGCTTCGAAAGAGGTAATGAAAGATATTGAAAGCCAGTCACCTGTGTTTGCACTTGTGGCTAGAGTCATCAATGTGGATCGAAGCCTGAGCACCCACCGGCAGTAGTTCCCCTACTAGAGGAGTTTCATTCTGTTTTTCCTACGGATCTTCCGGATATACTTCCTCCGATGCGTGATATCTAGCATGCAATTGATCTAGTTTCTGACGCATCCTTACCCAATCTTCCCCATCATAGGCTCAACCCAAACGAACATGCTGAACTGAAACGTCAAGTTGACGAACTCCTCATAAGAGGATATGTTCGTGAGAGCCTAAGCTCCTGTGTTGTACCCGTACTCCTCACCCCCAAAAAAGATGGTTCTTGGAGGATGTGCGTTGATTGGCGTGCCTTCAATAAAATCACGGTTAAGTATCGTTTTTCCATCTCTAGGCTGGATGACCTCTTAGATTCTATATTTGGTGCTACGGTCTTTTCCAAGATCGACCTGAAGAGTGGATACCACCAGATTTCGATTCGTCCTAGGGATGAATGGAAAACTGCCTTTAAAACAAAAGATGGGCTCTACGAATGGTTAGTTATGCTGTTCGGGTTAACAAACGCTCCCAGTACTTTTATGAGGGTGATAACGCAGATCTTTCGACCTTTCTTGAATAATTTGTCATTGTGTATTTTGATGACATCCTCATATATAGTCAAACTCAAGAGCTCCATATCTCACACTTAAGGCAAGTCTGTGATATCCTTAGGAGAGAAAGCTTCTTTGCAAACCCTAAGAAGTGTGCCTTCCTGACTGATCATGTCACTTTCTTAGGATTCATAGTGTCTTCTAAGGGTGTTTCTGCAAACCCGGAGAAAGTAAGCACGATAGTAGATTGGCCTGAGTCCAAGACCCTAATGGAAGTATGTAGTTTCCATGGTTTAGCCACTTTCTACCGCCACTTCATTAGGAGTTTTAGTTCGATAATGTCTCCCATTATGGATTGCATGAAGAAAGGAGACTTTATCTGGACCAAAACGGCATCCCAAGCATTTAATGAAATTAAGAAAAGAATGATCGAAGCTCCAGTTTTGCGCCTCCCTGATTTCACAAAGGTATTCAAGGTCGCATGTGATGCCTCTAGCGTTGGCATAGGTGGCGTGTTAAGCCAAGAAGGTCACCATGTCGCATTCTTAGTGAAAAATTAAGCGACGGCAGGTTACGTTACTTCACCTATGATAAAAAATTCTATGCGGTAGTGCAAGCTTTGCGACATTGGCGACACTATTTGCTACCGCAAGAGTTTATATTGTATTCAGACCATAAGGCTTTGAAACATCTCAATTCTCAAAAAAAAATTGAACCATAGACATTGCCGATGGATCGAGTTTCTTCAAGCCTATACTTTTGTTTTGAAAGATAAAGCCGGAGTTGAGAATAAAGCAGCTGATGCGCTCAGTCGACGAATCTTCCTCCTATCCGTGATGAGCACTAAAGTAATTGGTTTTGATAGGAAGATCCTATCCGGATCTTCCTCCTGACTTTGGTGAAGTATACCTGACCCTACGAGACGGAATAAAGAGAGAACAGAATGATTTCTTCCTACAAATGATTATCTCTTTCGCTCCAATCGATTGTGTATCCCTCGAACCTCATTGAGAGATTTTCTAGTAAGGAAAATATATGCTGGAGGACTCTCTGAACATTTTGGGAGAGACAAAACTATAGAAATGGTGGAGAGACATTTTTTCTGGCCGAGTCTCAAGAGAGACGTGGCCAAAATTGTCGATCAGTGTTGCACATGTCATCTAGCCAAACAGCGTAAACAAAATACTGGTCTATACACTCCACTACCCGTTTTCGAGTGTCTCTGGCAAGATGTCAGTATGGATTTCGTGTTAGGGCTTCCACGTACTTCCACCAAACATGATTCCATTTTTGTAGTTGTGGACCGATTTTCAAAGATAGCTCATTTTCTTCCCTGTTCTAAGACTTCTGATGCTTCTAAAATTGCCAAACTCTATTTTGACGAAGTCGTTAGACTCCATGGCCTTCCAAAATCTATTGTGCCCGATAGGGATGTTTCATGAGTTATATTTGGAAGACCCTTCGGCATATGATAAGCACCACATTGAAATTTTCATCTACCTATCATCCGCAAACTGACGGCCAGACAGAAGTTGTTAACCGTAGTCTAGAAAATCTTTTAAGATGTCTGGTAGGTGAACATGCTAGGATTTGGGATTTAGTGTTACCGACAGCTGAGTTTACATATAATAGTTCGGTCAATAGGTCCTTAGATATGAGTCCCTTCGAAGTGGTGAATGGTTATAAACCTAGGCAGCCCATAGATCTGATTTTTCTGTCTCATCAACATAGAGTCTCTGAGTCTGCACAATCATTTGCATCACACCTGCATACATTGTATCAGAAAATCAGCAAACACATTCACTCTAATAACTTAAAATATAAATCCCTTGCTGATTTGCACATACGTTATAAAGAGTTGAATGTTGAAGATTGTCATGATGAGAATTAGACCTGAATGATTTCCTTCGGAAACATTCAAAAAGTTGCAAGCTCATAGTGCGAGATCGTTCAAAATCCTAAAAAAAATCAGTTCGAATGCTTATGTTGTAGATCTTCCTGAAGACTATGGGATTAGTACGACATTTAATATTAAAGATTTAGTCCCATACAAAAAGACAACATTCATTCTTTCTGACCCCTTTGTTGATACACCCGCCTTTGTTGATCATCCTGACCCATTACATGTTAAGCCTCCACCTTCAAAATTTCATACTCGCAGAAAACACATATAACATATATTAGATGAGCATGTTATATCTATCAGGAGAGAAAGTTACCGACGTTACCTTGTTCGGTGAAAAGGTCGACCAGAATCGGATGTGACGTGAATTTCGAGAGCCGAGTTGCAGCGCCTTGACCTTGACCTTCTGAAGCAGTACGACAGCCGGCCAGACCTGCACTCGATGGGATCGAGCTTTTCCCACCCGGAAGGAGTTGAGGGGACATCAGAGCTGATCATCGACCCGTCTAGTCCACCATTCTTATTTTGGATTTTATTTTTTTGTTTTATTTTTGGGCTTGTTTGCATTTTTATGGTTGTAAGGCTTTATTTGTGTTATTTTGGAAATTATTTGTGTATAAGAGGTTTTGTGTTAATTTTCTTGTTTTGGGCTCTAGGATCCTTATTGTGATTAGGATTTTAATGAAAGTAATTTGAGATTTCTTCCCCACGTTTCCTCCTCCCCTCTCTTTCCTCTCCTCTTCCTCTCTTCCTCTCTTTCCTCTCCTCTTCCTTTCTCTCTCCCCTGTTACTCTGTTCTGTCGCCACAGCAACCTTCTCCCGTTTTCGATGCTGCATCAACCGTGCTCTCTGTCGGTACAGGCCCGGCACGGTCTATACCGACTCATGCTGCTGGAGAACCGGTACGGTGCCGGTACCTGTTCCTCCGACCTTACTATGTACCATACCAACCAAGATTGCATACATCCACGTGACTATATCTACATACCAATGTATGCCCCCATATCTATACACAATTTGTCTACATTAGTGGTAAGGCAAAGTCCGTACCACAGTACATAGCATGGTCTGCCGTACCGGCCAGTACATACCGGTCCGGCCCTAGACCGGTACCGGATCCGCGTGGAATCCAGTACCGGGTTGTTTTTATAGTAGAGCCGACCGATACGTGCTCCGTACCGGTCGGTACTGTACCGGTCCGGCCGGCCACCGGTACGCCAACCGGTACCGGTACGGCAGACCTTGGTACATACCATGGTATCTCCGGGTATGGACCAGTAAATACTGCAGTATGGTCGATCCTTTAGACCACATTAACTACAACATGCTTGTAAAAATTATCACAAAGAAATTACATGACCTAGTCATAACAAATGATATTGTGGACATGCTTTCCTTCATCTGTTTAACAATTACTAACATTGCATTGAATAATTCGAAGCTTTCAAGATCAAACCCTTAAAAATAGAAACAGTCATTACCCAGTTACGTTCCTGGGGTTTCGGAGGGGCTGATTAGGGACAATCTAAACTCTAAATCTTCAGCAGTTTTTATATAGTGGCTGACCCAGGACTTAGAACCCATGCCATTGCAGTTGTCAGCCCAAAACTTTACCATTGCACCAGCAATGGCCCCATCAAACCCTCAAATATGATAATAGAAAATCAAATGCACAACAGTATACAAAATGTTAGCACATTTTGTACTTGATTTGAGAATGTGAATTGTAAAAATCATATGGTATAGAGACAATCTAGGATTAAGGTTGCTTATGTGTCGAATCATCTCAAGTCATTTTCACACATTGGAATCATATTTTATAACATAAAATAAATGAAATAATATTAGCTAAATATAATGAGTGGTATTGCATAAGAAGTGCCAGCCTAATATATAACATTTTCTTTTTCTATAACTGCATGGTTCATCCATCTGGCCAGATGATTTCTTACATAGCTACTATATTATCTTTTAGAATATCAATAAACTTGATCTTTTTCACTGATTGATATTTTCTTTCATAAAATAAGTACGATATAAATATTTTTGTTCACTGATAAATGAGGCTGGATACCAGAGATACACCTGTTCATCTTGTTCATCACAATAACCGACCAAAGAAACCAGGTTTCGGTGATGCAACCGTGACAACAACTCTATTTCAGTGAAGAACTCTTTTGAACCTTGTAAAGATCCTTCTTGAGCTCGTTTTATGGCGACAAGTGTACCATCTGCTAAAATACCCTTATATACCTTCCCATACCCTCCCTGGCCAACTTGAGTCGAGTCATTGAAATTGTTCGTTGCCAGAGCCATTTCTTCAAACGTAAAGTATTTTACACCATCAACTTTAAATGAAAATTTTGACGCTGCAAAAGAAAAAAAAGAATTTGAGATCTGGAAAATGAATTAAAGTAGCCTGATCAATTTAACTAATTCTATGCAGCATCCAAAGATAAGAATCATGCCATTTTTGGATAATTCATTTCAATCCTCAATGACACCACGTATTTCAGTAACTCTTAGATATTTTATTCTGCAAAGGGGATCTAAAATTTTGATGTTTAGGGAAAAAACTGGCAAACTCCTATTGGGTGAGAAACCAATTTAAAATAAACTAAAAGATAATAGGAAGAATGTGACGTCATCTATCTAACCTTGTGCATGAACAAAATCTTCCAGTTATGGTTCGAGATGTAAAAAATAATGAAATAAAGGCTACTAATGGTACAAGCAAGCTTTTAGAAGGTTTCAATGGCTAAAGCCAGCAACTTGAAATGGACAATCTAGATATCATGTTCTTGATTGGAAAATAAAAAGCATGTTCTACATAGCCATGCATTGTCTTGTTATATCCCTGAATTATTCAATCAGCCATTTCAGATACTTCCAAATTCTTTAGATGAATACAGGAAATTATAAGGCACACAGCTAGAACACATGCATGAATATTTCATTAGCTGGTTATGGTAGTGGAGTTAACACTACATAGTTGTTCAGGTGCAAAGAGATGTTAAAATGAGAAGGAAACACTCGTATATCATTTGCTCCAAACAATGTTTCTATGAATGAAAGGAGACAGTAGATGGCCCATTATCTATATGATTCAGTAGAAGAATATTGGGAAGGCAAGCATGTGTATTAGCTTTCCCACAAGTGCAGTCAAGAACACAAAATCTAGCACAGTGCTCACGCATTCTAGTAAGCAAACACAAAAGGATATCACTATGAACAATATGTAACAGCTGATATTCCTCGTACCATATTTGTAGGGTTTTCAATTCCAGATTCCTACAAAAAGAAACTACGGAAAGTATATAATAAGCTAATTCTCGAGTTGAAGAATCTTCAAGTCTTCAGAACGGAATGTTGATCTTAAGCAAAGCAAAAGCAAGGCAAAAAACTAAGAACAAAATCAGGCGTTACTAGACTAAGACAACTTTGGGCATTCTTTAGAAATTATGTATTTCTTTCTTCACTTTAGCTGCTTAAAAAGATACTATTCATTTAACTAAACATATATATGCCTCTTGAGGGTTAATACAAGAGTTGTCAAGTCATTCTTCACAATTAAAAAAAATAAATAAACTTACATGAGCGTCTTTTTGAAGCCACTTGATTTCTAGAGTGTCTTCTCATGATCAGAATGGTAGCCAACGCAGATACAGTGCCTGCACCAGCGACTGCCCCAAGAAGAATGCCCGCAACTGCCCCCTTGCTTAATCCCGTTTTTGAAGTATTTGGAATCTCTGCAATAGCAATATGAGTTAACACCAGCTTTACTCTATTAAAGTTGCAAAAGTACATAAAGTTCAAATTAGGAATTGCAAATGAAAAAATAAAAAAAGAATCTGAAAATCTGAAATCACTGAAAGTCTAAAAAATTGCATGATGATATTTTATGTTGGAAAAATTATGGTCTCCTAACATTTGTTTTAGCAACTTCTCTACCTTCCTCGAGGAGGTATGGAGCCTTTGATTAGCTTAAATAATATAACCTTTAGCCTTGAAGAATCTGGAATTCTACAATGGACGATTAAAGAGATAGTCTGCTCTGAATGGAACTAAGTGAAAATATTCTCATACCATTTGAAAACCCTGTTATAGATTACAAGTATCAAGTATCATGATTTGGGGAACAGAATGACAAGTTAGTCAGAGGCATAATGCCAAAATGGCGAAGGATGGTTTGAGTACCAATATGGAACAATATCATTGGCTTAAAATATGCAAAATAAGGTTGCCTAGTAAAAGAAATATTTATAATCAAGAGAATCTCACAACCAAAAAAGTAAACAAAAATAAAATACCAAAGAAAACTAATATGGGCTGGAATTGATGTTAATAATACACAGTAATGGGCCACAAAAAGAATAATTTTGCACCAATATGGATTAATTTACCAGAAAGATAACAAAAGTAAATCTAGATGGGAGTTTATTGGTGGACCACGGACCCCAAGGAAGTATCTTCTAAACCATCTTGGAGATGAGGTATATGTGGCTTCTGGGAGGAGCAGCATGGCTCAAGCTCTTATGAAATGGCTAAACTAGAAGCCAGGGTTTAAAAAGGAGAGTTGAAGGATATTGCTTCATGAGGTAGTCGGTACACCAATTAACAAAGCTAGTTATTGACTTAACAGATCTTATTCTGTGACTATTCTACCTCAACTGTGACATGGCTACATAGTTCAATAATTCCCAAGAATTTCTGAGTTCATGCTTATAAACAATTAATCAGATTTTTTTCTAGAATTTCTCATGATTAACATGAGAACTGTTGGTCTTGGAAAAATTCAAAAGCTGTGTAAATAATTTCACTTTTTTGTTTCCTGATGTTCAAATTCATAATTTATTATACTTGCTTTTTTTTTTTAGCTTTTCTTTGGTTTAAGAGAACAGAGGACAAAATTTTTAAAAAAAATAATAACAAATAAATTAGCAATTTTTATAGACTTAAAATAGTGGAGAAAAAGAAAAGGAAGAATACTCAAAACTAGTAAAATTTTGGTATGCTAAGGATAGTGGTATAGTGAGCAGCAGTACTGCAGTAGTGGCCATGGCACCAAAATAGTGAAGGTAGTGGCAACAGTGGTGTTAATGGCAACAATTGTAATAGGAGCAACGTTAGTGACAGGAATGTTCGAGAGAACAGTTGCAGGAGTAACATAGCTGGCAGTGTTTATGTGTGGTGGTTGTAGTAACAGCAAATGTTTGTGGCACTGGTTGCAGAAAATTAGAAATTGGCAGAAGATGGAGCACTGAAGTTTTATTGTAGCATATTTCTCTCAAGATAAAAGCTTTCTTATTGAGGAGAGATAATTTGACCTGATATTTTATTCTTCTTTGTTTTATTTTCTTTCAATAACCAAACAAAAGAATTACATTTCTCCTTTTCGTCTTCAACTCTAAAACAAAAAAAACAACGTAGGCTTTTCTAGCTCTCTTGTAAGACTGTTCTCATTATGAACTTTTCATCGTACAATTATAATTCTGATTTCATGTACATAAATTTTTATTTCCTTAGTGATTGATATACCTATCAATTTTTGTGGGTGTTCATGTGCAATTTATTCGTATGGTAATGAGGACATACCGTTTGCATAGGGCCCCAGTGTGAAGTTGAGGAGCTCATAGGGCCCAAAAGTATCTGAAAGCGTAATCTCCCATCCCCTAAGCATCCTTTGGATTCGCAAAATTTCAGTTACATTAAATAAATTAGATTTATCTGGATATAACTTCAAGTGCATGCTCAACCTTGGTCCAACCTCCCATATATATCTATCAATGTGTAATTGATAAAGAAACAACTTGAGGAGAGAAGTCAGGTTGATCTCAAAATCAGCAATATATGGAGGAAAGTCTGAGATTCCTGGACTTTTCAACCGAAATCCAACTCCAAGAGGGACAGCACATAAACAAGGTATAGGAGACATTGGGTTATGTTCATAAGGTATATCCGTCGGGCAAGGGATGCAATTTATGTTAGAGTTGGTCGAGCTTCCAGAAGTCTGCTTTTCAACCTGAGGCTGACAATAGCGAACCAGATCAGGCTGCTTTGCATTTGCACATACAGGATTTCGATATAACCTGAGCATAATAATATATAGATTAAATGAGTTACGATGCCACTGTACAAGAAAACAGTAAAATATGGAACCACAAGTTTGTGCCAAGTGTGCAAAAGTATATAAGCAGGCTACTTCTAGCGAAGAATAAAAGAATAAAATGGAGCTCATACATTTGAATGAGTTTACATTTCAGAGAAGTAAAAAATCTGGAAGGTAGAATATATTTGTCAGGTTTTTTCATTCAATAGTATGGCAAACATACTGCACCAAGGGATTCATCCCTAAGCTCAAGGAAGTGGTTCCAAATGCCAAATTTTTCATCTGGGCCAATATAAAGGTCTCAATTTGTATAGGCATTGATCAATGACTGATATGAATAAATAAAATATCATCCTCAATTATCTGCTGTAAATTCTTATGTAACCATAGATATCAGTTAATAGCGTATAAGAACATGGGCCAATGTTACAGGAAGCATGCACAAAGAGACAGAGAGAGAGAGAGAGAGAGAGGGCGAAGAGGTAGGCTGCATGCAGCAGCACAGCAGCAGGGCAAAAGGCAGCACAGCCAACAAAGGGGAGAAGCAAGAATAGCCATAATCTTGACAGAAATTTGTTATGATTTTATACTAATTTATCAGCCAAATGCCCAGATTCAATTAAAATATTAATTTTGGAAAACCTTGCACATGCGTAATTTGTTTAATCTGTCTATTTTTGGATGAATACACACTGCAGATATCTATTCACATGTTTGCGTGCTGCACATGCTTGTCTGTATGTATCTTAAAAAAAATAAGCCTTCAACATAAAAAATGTACATACTTGCAAAAGGAATGATAAAATGCATGAAAAAGCTACAGGACATCCAAGCCAAAATTTAGATAAGGTAAAGGTTGGCTGAATAGACAAATTATTCTTTCCTCCTATCAGCCAGGAATAGTTGGTTATCATCCAAATTCTTTGCCATATATACCTTCATATTTTGATGTAAGTATGTACATACATATGAACATCAACAAGAGAATGCAGATATTTCAAAACAATAATAACAATGCATTCCTACAGGACTGTAAGAAAAAGAAACATACAACATGGTAACATTCGCTGGAGGATGAAAAGCAACAGGTATACTTGTGAGAGAATTGTTTTCAAAATCCCTGAAAATTGAACACTTAGTGTTAGCTAGCAATTCATATATATCAGGTCCATCAAAAGAGAGTTGCTGGTCAACATATCATACAAGAAAAGAGTATCATTTCCACCAAAAGTGATATTCTGCCAAATGGAGGATGGAACAGAACCATTTAGTTGATTGTTCTGGAGAGACCTGCAAAAAGAAAAGGATTACACATTTTCTTGAAAATGCAGTGTACTAATGACATTCATGTGCATGAATCTTATAATGTAGATCCTAAAATGAACATATATAAATGAATATCTTAATGCGGTACACCATGACATGCCATGTCAGAATTTAAAGATATCCTTTTTAATAACTGTATTAGAGAGTATAGCTAATTCTAGAAAAAGGCAACAAAAATCCATTCACCGGCTTAGATGTTTTATAGTTACAAAATAAATGCAGGGAAAAGTAGGCTTACAATCTCTGGAGCTTCGGAAAACCTGAAAAGTTTGTAGGAATGGATCCATCAAGAAAGTTGTTTGACAGGTCACTGCAAAAATTTCAGAATACAATAGAGCCCAGAAATTTATCAGTTTGCTGCAAACATCAGATGACTCACATGAAATAGGTCAATTTGATTTGACCAACAGATCCGGAAAAAGCAAATGAAAGCAAACACAGTTTGAGAATACTTTCAATCTCAAAGTTGAGAATTCTTACATCGTCGTCATACTAATCGAAAGCTTATAAGATGGCAAGGGTCCCTTCAACTGGTTCGAACTAAGATCTCTGAAATATGAAAACCATCAATTACTAAATAACCATCGAACTAATCAAAATGAAATAAACTAATTTATATAATTAATCCTGAAGAAATCACAACAACAATCCATATTGCCTGGACCGGTGATATGAAGAGTTGAGGTGTCCAGGAGAATTAACACAGCAATCCACATGGAACCAACATGGTGACACATCTCTACTTTGCACGTGCCTCCGTTCATTTATACATGGTTGTGCACGTATAGCATATAGCTATACATATGAGCTACTATGTAACTAATAGAGCAATAAGATTGATACTACAGATGTCTTACAGTGCTTTGTATATAACTTAATATCCAGCTTAATAGTAAATAACAATTCATGTCCTCAGACATGACATATTCATCTTAAAGCGCCAAAATCTCTCATAGAAAGATGGTGCGATCATGGTTCGATGTTAAGAACTTAAGATAGCTCCAAAGAGCATCATTTAAGTTTCTTAGGGTGCCACGATATTAATAAGTAATCATCACATCAAGAAACTCGAAATTTGAAGTTGCCCATACTTACAGGTACATTAGGTGAGGCAGCTTACTCAAATCAGGAATAGATCCTTGCAAGTCACAGTTCCTAAGACTCCTGATAAAGAGGAAAACAATCATTTCTTCTCAGTCAATTTCTTGATTTAGTCTATAAGTTACCTCACTATGAAAAAATAAGGTATTACAGTAAATCATGAAAAGCCATCTTTTTCATGTTCTAATATTGCAACAACCACTGAATGCACAAATCTTAATGGAGAAAAAGTGCAAACTTCAAAAATAAAGGGACATATAGATATCATCATTGAGCATGAATCTGCAAAATATAAAAAAAAAAAAAAAGCAAAATCATCATCAAGCAACAATTAAATTGCGCTTGCTAATCAACCACAATTCAGAATTTATGAAGCAAGGATGAAGGAAAACAAAGAAAACAGACACATACAAGCAAGACTGTCAAAAGCATTCACTTAAATGCTAAGTGACTGATAAACAGTCATCTAACACCAAAGTTATAAATGATACTCAAACAAATAGTCATGTTGTTCGGTTTTATTTAAACATGAGTTAAAGATGATGAGCGTCTTGTTCATCCATTAAAAACACAGGCAATCTAATGGTTGGATAGAGTTTGATTCCATATTAGTAGATATAGTTGCTAATCCAGTATCTAAATTCTAAAGTATTACCACTACTGTACAATGTTATTTAACAGAGAGTCCTTTCATGGCATTAATTAATGTGCTTCATGAAAGCATAACAACAAAGTGAGATCCTTCATCTGCTGCCTGCAGTGTGGAGCAAGAGGTCATTGCATTCTTGCCAGGAAAAAGTTTTATTGCAAGGAGAGACATTGGTGGGCTGGCATTCAAAAGATCAAGAGTAGCAGCATAAAGCCTGCATCATGAAGTTAGCAGGCAGAGCTATTCAAGATTTAAAGTTTTAGATGATTTGGAGGCCCAAATATCAGACGCATAATTGGTAAAACATAATGCGTTGCTGATTGCTAAAATCATAATCAAGATGGTGCACAATCTAGGACCGAGTACCCAATATATAGTGGGGAATGGTTCTAACATAAATTACTGGACAATCAGTTCTATGGTACCCAATTAATAATTGAGTTAGTCCCTTAAACCGGATGTCTTGAGGAGGACCTCACTGTCATATACTTTTAAATGCTCATGGAAACTGGACTAAGGATATTACTAGAAGATTCTTTTCCTCAAACAAATAATGACTTCATATTTACTTTTCAATATAGGGATGGAAAAGATGTGTCTTCATGGCTGTATATTCGAGATGGAAGAATGCATATCTAGTTGGTTGGTAACTTTCTTCCAGACCTACCTCAAAAAACAAACCACGGGATCATGTGTTGTTTCATCTATTCCAGCAGCTACAATAGTTGCTTTTCTACAGAAGGTAGCTTTGGAGAAGCTTCCTTCTATGGAACTAATGAAAAGGAGGCATGTCTACTTTCTGATAGAGTGTCCAAGCTGCAAGGCTTCCCTGGAGGACTGACACTCCCTACTTATGGACAAATATTAAAAGCCAGCATGGAATTCTTTATTTATATTAAGGAGAGTAACCTAGGAGGGAAAATCATGTGGCATTGAAAAATATTTATTGCTTATGCTAGCTGTCTCTATTTATTTTTTTTACAGATAGAGAGAGTCCAGCCCCTTTATATACTTCCTAAGTAAATACATCCTGGAGCATCTATCCAAAAGAGATAGGTGTTAGAAAATCTTCAGTCTATAGGATGGATGCATTGCTCGATGTTCCAAGGCCTGCCAACTAGTCTGCTCCTTATTTCACTTCACAGTAGGTCCTAGAGGTGACGAACTTGGTAAGCCTCGAGGATAATCACAGACTATCATCAAGAAATGGATGATACCTTTTGTAGCATGCCGATCAGTTCTTAATCCACCAAATAACCATGGCAGGATCTGCTTCCATGACGTTGGGAAAGTGTTGAACTCGAGCTGAAAATTTGAAGGAGGATGGATATGTCAACACAACTGATCATGGTGAGGTAGAAACCCCACTACGGCACGAACGACACCAAGGCAGACGGTAATTGAAAAATGAGCAGGGATGGATCACGCTTCCAAGGCCAAAAACACCATCTTGGCTAGCCACTCCAAATGTATAGCTCTCACACACTCGGAAATCCTAGGAATCAACCACAAGGGAGGAGAGAGAATAGAAAGAAGGAGGAAAGAATAATTCCCACAAGAGAACTCTCAATAATCAGTAACTCAAAGATCTTGAGGATGATTACAAGAGGAGCACCAATAAGGGTATTTATAAGTAATACAAAGGGACTCTTTTCTTCAACTTTCTAATATGAGATTTCAAGTCCTATTCTAACTCAAAAAACCTTAATTACTAATTTTTCTAATGACATCAAAAGTTCTTAAAAAGAAAGTTCACAAAAATCAGAACTCCCTAGAATTTACTAACATCAACATCAAAATCTAGTTGTATCCCAAAATCTGTACATATGAGACCCGAAACCCATGCATATGGGATCTGTGATCCGTGCAGCCTGAACTCGGGACCTATGTGGCTGGGACTCGCGACTTGGCGCTCCGATGTCAATACTCCCCCAGTTAGAAAAGACTCGCTATCGAGTCTAGATCTTTTTGGTCTTCATATTAAGGGGATAGATCAGCTATTGTTGCAAACACTCCATAGCCTCTAGAAAGTTTAATTTTGTAGATATTGTGATTGATGCGCTTCAAAACCTTGGAAGGGCCATCAATTATTTTATTACATGGTGTTCCGGTGGTAGGTCGCTCTGCAGAGGCATTAAGAATGCGCAATGAGCACAAGAAGTTGATATAATCCTCAAGGTATGATAAGAAAACAAGATCTAGGTCCAACGCAGCCGAAGGATTGATAAAACCAATGCAGGGTCGAATGGAGTAGCGAGATATAGGAAGTACAGCTCAGGATCTTGTGATATCATGGGTGGCAACCACAATAGGTGGGCTTGCTTGATGTGCTAATATATTGTAGTCTTTCTAAGATTAGCCATCTTTTGCAACATCTTCAAGTTAGGCTCATTCGAAGCATAGGACAAATTTAAAGACATTAAAGACCACTGAGCTGGAAGCGCATCATCAACGATATTTTCTGCATTGTCTGAACAAGTATTCCAAGCAAGGTTATGCTTTAAATTGAGATCTTTATCGGTCCTATTCCTTTCAACAGAATCAGTAGTCAAGAGCTCTTTTTCATATTCTTCTATTTTTGTTCTCTCTAATGATGGACTTTCACTTCTAGTTTGGTTATCCCTGCTTGAGTTGTCATCAGCCACATCTTCATCAATATTCCTAATTGATCCACCTGTTTGTTGCATAGAGGATGGCAAAGCACATCTTGCATTTTGGATCCATGAATACTGCAACATTGTCTTGGCATCCAGTCTTTGCATTGCATCCTTTTAAAAACATTGATGGAGAAAGTCAGTATTGGCGACAGGCTCACAAGGAGAAGAAATTGGAGATTGTGCATGAGAATATGCTGGTTGCGGCATAATTTCAAGGCTATTCTTGTTAGAAGTACCCAATGCCACACCAAGAGGATGAGAAGGTGATTGTGAGGAAAGGTTGTGTTGTTTAATGATTTTGCACGCCATGGAGCTAACAAGTACGGAGACTTCTTTGGTTTTTCCCCATTAATGATGAGTTTCTCTTGTTGTGCTACTTGCAACGTATACATCAGATAAATACTTCCTCAATTATGTCTTGTCTATAGGAAGGGGCATTTGATGTAGCATCAAGCAATTCTATTTGAATTTCATCTAAAAGTGTATCCACAAGGAAAACTAACCTTTCTGCATCATCTTGGTTATCATTTTCTAGCAGGATTGGATTGGAACCACCATTGTGGACCTCAAAAAGAGAAGAAAAACTTGAAGAACTTAAGGGGTTTGTAGAAGTAGAGGTACCTGGTTGCAAGAGATCTAAGCAATAGAAGCCCGGTACCAATAAAAGCTTGGCACTTGAAACACTTGCGAGGGTTGGAAGCGATGGTGTTGGAACAGCTGGGGTTGTTAAGGATGCCCTTGTCCTTCTTCTGAGATGTTTAGGAGGCGTTGGCTTTAGAGGGCGCCAACATTTTCGACATAGAACTTCCCTGGTTGGATGCTTCATTTCTATATCTTAGAAAGTGTGAATTACTTGTTCTTAGCTGCTACTTCTCAATCTTTGTTGCCAATTGTATCATGTCATTATATCCAATAGGATTGAAGTTACACAACTTACAAAATTTCAGGCTTCAAGATATCGCGCTACGTTTGCTCTTCAGGCTCGAATTCTATTGTGTACTCTTCTATGATCATATCGTACTATTGAAGATTGTGAAGCTTTAGAAATTTATTTTGATGATAACTTACATTTAAATTAGCAATGCTTTTTGTCTCACGTTCAAATCTTCTTCTGTCCTTCATATTCACGTCGTCGCTTCAAATTTAGCACCAAATTGATGCATATTTTTTGAGCTAGATGGCGACTACCTTCACACGTCGATTGTTGGGAACTTCGTTAAGCTCGAAAACTCATTCAACGGTGTGGAGCTAATCAACAAATTTGTCAGGTTGCAGGCGTCCTTCAAAATCACGGACATCTATTTTGATGCCAAAGTCGCGATGGTTGTGATGTAGTTTTCGTTCGCCTTGACGATGATTATCTTCTTCACTCGATGAAGATGCTCTTCAATTGTAGAACAGATTGAAATCTTCCATTTTTTCATTGGAACACTCATTTATTATCAAAGGGCACGCTCTGTTAGAGTAGTGATTAAAACCTTGACAATGACGATGTTCACTTGTCATTGTTGAAGTCACTAATTTTCTTCTTGAAGTTGCTCAAGCGCTGGCAGCACAATTCATCAAATTTTGTCTTGCAGAACTTACTTACGTTCAACATACTCTTCAACATTGCGATGATGGGGCGGCATCTTGAAATCGTGCTCTGGTACCGATGCCAAGAAGATGTTGAACCTAAGCTAAAAACTCGAAGGAGAATAGATGTCGCCACAACCGATCGTCGCGAGGTAGAAACCCCACTATGGCATGAACGACACAGAGGCAGATGGTAGTTGAAAAAAGAGCAGGAGTGGATCACTTTCTTCCAAAGCCGTAAACACTATATTGGCTGGCTACTCCAAGGATACAACTCTCACACGTTCACTTGCAAATCCTAGAAATCCACCAAAAGGGAAGAGAGAGAGAATAGAGAGAAAAAAAAGAATAATTCCCATAAGAGAACTCTCAATAATCAATAACTCAAAGATTTTAAGTATGATTACAAAAGGGGCCCCAATATAAGTATTTATAAGTAACACAAGAGGACTCTTTTCTTCAACTTTCCAATATGAGATTCCAAGTCCTCTAACTCGAAAAATCCTAACTACTAACTTTCCTAATAACATCAAAAGTTCTCAAAAGGAAAGTTCATAAAAATCAAACTCTCTAGAATTTATAAACATCAAACTTGCCTCAACGAAATAGAAAAATAACTAATCATCAAAAACTAGATGTATCCTGAGACCCATGTGTACGGGACCCCGATCCATGCAAGCGCTCCAACGTCATTCCATCAAACTACTAATGCGATCATGTATCTAATAGGAAGCATAAAACCACCCAAATCATCATGCAAAATGCAATCTTGTTTGACTAAGGAGTAAGGACTATATCATATGTAATCTTGCACTAAAAGGCATATTGGAATACGCTAGGAGAAAGCTTAAGAAGCTGAGTAACAACAAAATTTTAGCCACAAGAATGAGCAAGTGGTTTGTTGCTTAATCCACAAATTGGATAGAAGCAAGTGATTTGTTGCTTAATCCACAAAGTGGATATATTAAAATCAATACAGATGACACCTTCAAGGATTGAAGATCTACAGTTGGAGTAGGAGACCTTGCCAAGGATGCAAGCAAGAAAATCAATTAAAATGGTCTGAGAAGAGGTTGCACGTTGAAGTTGGCCTTCCATAACATGATAATGGGTAAACAATCGGCACCTTGCCATAGAAAAGAGTCTAATATGATGACAAAAGGGGTGAAAATGGCAGGTGCAATGAGAGAAAGGTGGATGCAAAATATAGTGGGTGGGAAAGAAAAGAGTGGAAGCCAAGATACTGATGGGAGAAGCAAGGCAGAAGAACAAAGTAAAATATACAACAAAGTAGGCAAGGATGGCCGAGAAAGAAATTTAAGTTCTAGAAAGGAATTTAAGTTGGCAACATACCATCGAACTAAAACAGGAAAAGATTATAACTAGCACACGTAGACATCATGAAGTGCACCAACATAAATCAATGCATCATCATACAATAGCATTTTTGGATATCAAACTTGCAAAATGATGCATATATAAAATGCATCTATTTAAATGTTAGATGTGTATCACCTGGTATTTTTATTATTATATAATTCTCGAGCAGGTGCCATACATCACATGTTTCTCTCATCTTTTCTTTTTGCTTCTTTTTTAATTTACCTCTTGGAAAGGGCAATAGATAAGGAATGCCTTGACCTAGTATGGTAAGACCCATAACCAAGATCTCCTTGAAGTGTGATGCTGGACAAAGGTCCTCTCTTGGGCTCTATAGAGACCAGTGTTAATCACATGCTTCTTCCGCGTTAGTTGGGTCGACGTATTGTAGAGGTTCATATATGTATTATGTGGAGCAAGGTCCGCCGTACCGGTCCGGCTCGGCGTACCGGTGGCCGGCCGGACCGGTACGGTACCGGCCGGGCTCCGCGAGCCAGACTTTTTTTTTTTTAATGTTGTCTCTGTTGGATCTTAAATTAAGTGAAAATTGATATTTTTTTATTACTTTTTTCATGATTTTTGATATTTTCATATTTAAATTTAGGGTTGAAATTTGAAACATATATGATGCATGATTGCATGTTATGTTTTCCTCCCGTTCCAAATGATAAAATCATATACATAAAATATCTTCAAATTAAGATACAATCATTTACATACATTTAAAGTACTCTAGGATATCTAAAATCGGGACGAGTGCCGATGGCTCTCGTAGATATCTGGATCATAAGTATAATCAGGAGGAGGCAAATCAACCCAATCAGAAGGAACGCGCGCCAGGTTATAAGAACTGTCGGATCTCTCGCTCACGCTCTGGCTCTGAGAGGTGTCCTCTGATTGTGTAGGGGCCCATCCAAATATGGCGGAAGCAAAATCCAATGCACCATGTCCGTATTCGTCAGGCTGAGGCTGTGGATAATAGAATCCGTATCCGTATGTTGTCGGATCTGCAGTCGTATCCTGTCTTCCTGAACGACCTCGAGGAGCCCGTCTTCTATATCCAATAATATCCTCACGATCTCTATCAGGTGGTCGACCGTGGTCCGTATCCTGTGTAGCACCCATAAATTGGGACTCACCGGTAAAATAAAGACCACCCTCCGGCTGTGTCTCATGAGTACCATACTGTCCTCCGCTCCCTCCATGGCTAGAAGATCCATCACCACCAGAACCTTCATCGCTGCTAGTCCAAGTCTCTTCCTCGACACTCTCCATTGGGATTCTTTGTTTTCCTTTCCTGGCCCTCTCTGTCTGGCTCCCCTGTGCCTGCGGCTGATCAGCTCTGGAAGTGCGTGGAATATTGCGCTCAGCCCATTGCTCTGGATCGACCCCAGCTTCGGTGGCTATGAAGGTAGCTGGTCGTGGAGGCGATCCTGGCTCGTCAAGCTCGGGCTCCTGCTGCTGGCCTACAAGCCAGCCGAGTAGTGGATCATCGTCATCAGCGGTGAAGGACCCGTAAATCGGATCTGTATACTTGAGCTCCACTTCCTCCTGGACGCACTTTAGCCTCAACCGCAAATTGTAATGCACATAAACAAGGTCGTTGAGGCGCTTTTGCGTCAAACGGTTTCTTTGTTTGCTGTGGATAAGGGCGAAGGTGGACCAATTGCGCTCACATCCACTAGAGGAGACTGTTTGGGAGAGGATCCGGATAGCTATCCGCTTTAGATTTCTCGCGGATCCGCCAAAATGCACCCACCATTCAGCTGCAAAAATATTTATGAAAATTACATATATGATAATTCCATAATAGTAACTAAGTAACACCAGGTGAATGTTTTCCTGATGTGTCACGTACCTGGATTCATATTGTGTTTGCTGACAACAGCCGCTCGTTGGCCAAAACTGTAGCTGCCCTCTCTAAATAATTTGCTCTGTGAAAAATAAGCATAAGAAAACCATGTTAATAATTGAAGATGCTGATATACTTACACATGCTAGTAATTACTAAATCATAATTACCTCTTCAAGACATAGGGCCGCTTTTTCTGGATCTGCCTCCATTTTGTAAATCACATTACGCAAAGCATCCAGAAGTGTTTCATCCATACCAATTCCATCTATGCTGTACTGAAATCGGGGGTTTAGGTAGTATGCTGTACATATACGAGACTATCTTAGCATAATTATATAATTATATCCATCACTATAATTGTCACTATAATTATATCTTAGTTTACCTGCTAGATGTAATTCCGTACCCATTTGCGCTCCCCACCGTTGCTCAATGATGTTGATGTATGACCGGCCATGTGCTGGATCTGCCTCCATAATCTGATCCTTTGCCTTGACCATCATGTGATACAAAAATCCCATCTGAGGGTAGATCTCGCTATCTACGGCCCGCAGCACTTCATATAATGGTTTGATAGCCTTGACTATTGTAGTAGCCCGCTGCCAGAATGGCTGTCTCGTCACCAAGTCTTCTATCTTGCTCCCTTCAGTGCCGGCATAAGAATATCTACTATCATACCACTCGGGACTGGCAAACATCTGACGTAGGGCTCCTCTCTTCTCGAGTATGCTATCAAGTGCGATGAAGTTGGTAGCAAACCGTGTGACTCCTGGTCTCAGAATCTCTCCCCCTGCATACTTTCTCATCAATGAAAGAACCCAGTTATGGTTATAAATATACCTCGTAATGCGTTGGGCTGTCTCCACCGTTTGTTGCACCCTACGGATCTTTCCAATGTCCATCAACATAAGATCGATACAATGTGCAGCACATGGGATCCAGAAAATATGTGGCCGCCGCTCCATCAAGACCTGCCCGGCAGCCTTATATTGCGGCCCATTATCAGTGACGACCTGCACGACATTCTCCTCTCCTACCATATCAATCACATCCTCCATAAGTTTCAGCATGTACGAGGTGTTGTGCACATAAGCCGAAGCATCAATCGACTTGTGGAAGAAGATCTTAGCATCACAGTATGTCAGGAAGTTGATGATGCTCCGCCTGGTCGGACCGGTCCAACCATCGCACATGATGGTTAGTCCATATATGGGCCACTTGCTCTTGTAGGAGTCAATCCAATTCTCCAGCTCCTCCTTATTGTTGTCAAGAAGCTCACCGTATATATCCTTCGGGCCTGGAGGAGCTACACCGGGACCGGCAGCTTGTATGGCGGCAATGGCAGACCTGTAGTATGTATTGTCTGCCACATTCGCTGGGATGTGGCTGAAGTGAAACCAGGATCCAATAGCTCGCCACATAGTTTTCTTCTTATCCTTCATCCACATTGTGTCTACCCTCTGCTGCCTTGAATCTCTACTGGGGAGAGCATGCGGATCTACATCATGAATTGTCGCTCCTTCTGGAACTCCTCTAGATGACTTCTTTCGGCTACCAAAACCACCCAGCATAGATGCAATCCGGCCACGTTCTTTGCCGACGCCCTCTCTTACTGAAGTTGTCCTCAAGAACTCTGGATCTTGTCTAGTGCTTCGAGAACCGCCGCCCGACTCGTATGCAGAGGGCCCAAATCGAGCCCTATGCCTGGCCACCTCCTCCTGCTGCCACTGATCATCCAGGCTTGCATGCATGGCCGCCTGAATATCTGCCTCCTCCTCATCTAGATCCTCGACCTCCTCTGGCTCCCTAGAGTGATAGGAAGGTGGCTCTGCCGCTTGGCGATCGACCTCCGCCCTCTTCTTGGAAGCTATCTCCTTCGCTTCTTTGGCCTCAGCAAGATTCTGCCTCATCAGCACACGAATCTCGTTAGGACAATTTCGGCACGTAGCAACCTCACCGGAATTTCCGGCTAAGTGTTGCTTCAACCTGGTTACCCCTCCTCTCTTGAAAACCTTGTCGCAAAACTTGCATTGAAACTGATGTCGTTGCCCCTCACTTCCAAGTCTTCGCCCATAAGACCAGCCAATATCACGCTTTGCAGGGTTCGTTTTTCTTGATGGCTCCATTTCTATCATAAAAGGACAACTTATCAAAAAATTAAGCTAATAAAGTAAATTTTTGCATTATCTTATTATTTAAGTAATTTATAAACTATTTTTTTAAGTAAATTATTAACAAAATTAATGAAATAATATAGGATAAAAAAACCGCACCTTAAATAGTCTCCGCTGGATTTTTTGGGCAGGACCTCCTCCTCGCTATCTCTCAAATCTTTCCGTCTCCGCACCTTAAATAGAACCTCTCAAGTCTCAACCTCAAATTGTTTGGGAAAGAAGTGAGCCTCGTTCGGTTTTTATAACCGAACGAGAGGCTTAAGATCGTGCTGTTAATCCCAGATTAACAGAAAATCCCAGCTTAAGATCGTTGATTCGGTACGGAAAGAAGTGGCCGGCCGGCCACTTCCTTGTTTTTTAATGGGAAGGAGTGGCCGAGGCCACTCCCTTTCCCATTAAAAAAGGAAAAAAGCTGTGGCCTGTCGGCCACAGCAATTTTTTTTTTTTTGAAAGAAGTGGCCGGTTGGCCACTTCCTTCTGCGCGTGGTTTTTGAAACCACGCGCCGGTGGTTTTTGGAACCACAGCGCCTCGCTGTGGTTCCCAAAAAAAAAAAAAAAAACTTTTTTTTTTTTGAAAGAAGTGGCCCGTGGGCCACTTCTCCCTTAAACCACGCGCCGCGCGTGGTTTTTGAAACCACGCGCCGCGCGTGGTTTTTGAAACCACGCGCCGCGCGTGGTTTTTGAAACCACGCGCCGCGCGTGGTTTTTGAAACCACAGCGCGAAGCGCTGTGGTTTCTTAAAAAAAAAAAAAAAAAACACCCGTACCGGTGCGAACCGGCCGGTTCGCACCGGTACGGGGTCCGTACCGGCCGGTTCGCAGATGAAAACCGGATATACCGGTTTTCATCTGTCTCCGGTACCGGTCAAGCACCGGACCGGTTTGTACCGGTCCGTACCGGCCGGTACGGCTTTCCTTGATGTGGAAAGCCTCCATTCAAAGCATTGAGGGTGTTTCACCTGTATTTGACACTTAGATGCTACTAGCAATTCACATTTTGCAAATGGATGGACCCATATTCTAAACTCCACTCCTCTTCACACAAGCAAGAACCCATCCACCTCTCTAGCCCTAACAAAGGTTTAAAAACCCCTGTCTCGAGACATGGGTACAAGTGCTATGCCAACTTCAGCATTGTACTATATCTCAGTACTGAGATGTATCATATGGTAATGTGTCGGTATAGGGCCTAATACCAAAACTAAAAGCATTAGTCCTAATATCCTAACACATATGACAAAGAAACTAAGATTTTTGAAGAAAAAAACTAAAAACAATGAAGCAAAAGCAAGATTCGCCGAATCGGTACTAGGGGTCATGCCAGTCGGCTATTAGTTTGGTATTATACCAAAACGTACCATACTGACCTGAGGCATACCGAAACCAAAGGGAGGGAGAGGAAGAGGGAGTTACAACTTCGTTGTCGTCATCATAGGAAACACGACTTGAGAGAAGAGAAAGAGAAACATACTGGTCTATGATCATCAATGTCGACGACAGCAGCGGCGACGACACCATAACTCTAGTGTGGGGAATCGCTTGAGGGTAGAGGAGTTGCGACTCGCTATAGGCAAGGAGGATTGGGAGAGGGGGGAGAAAAGGATCGGGAGAGAGGGAGAGAGGGGAGAGGCGAGGAGGATTGGGAGAGAGCGTAGGGAATCGGGAGAGAGTATAAAGGAGTCACAAGCAACTTATAAAGGATTGAGCACGATTCGGTCTGGAATAGCCAAAAATGGCTTGAAACTAGCAGAACCAAACAGTTCAAGCCGCTTTTGACCTAGGACCGAATCTGCTAGTTAGTCTGATATGGTATGTCTGAAACCACATGGTTCGAGACGATTCAAGAGACCCTAGGGAAGAGCTTATGATGTCCAAGCCCAATATTTCTAATTATTAGCATTTGGATGCATGGATCAAAATCCAATATTAAATTAAAAGTATGTTGATTAACATATTAACAAACTTAAGGCCATATTGCAAAGAAGAACCTCCTTCTGCCATATTACATTTAAAAAGTTTAAACCATTAGAAAGTTATGAACCTAAACTAACAACAAGTGGCCCGAATGTAATTAAAATTAATGGATACATAGTTTTCTTTTGGCAAATGTAGATGTTCTGAGCAAAATTTTTCTTATTTATCTTAGAAAACCAACATGGTGCAACCATTGGCATGGAAATAGCCAACAATGGGAATCAATGGCACTTCCAACCCAGAGGACTCTTCCTTTCCCTGCACTTTACTATTGAAATAACTTTTAAAAAATCAGGAATTCAGAGTTCTTCGCAGCCAGAATTTACATTTTAGATAATCATTCTTTGTTATAGTCTATCCATACTCCAATTTTTTAAAGACAAACCTACAGAAAGGAAATTGCACTTACAGTTTTAAAAGTGTAGAAATGTTGCTGTAAGAAGCTGGGATCGAGCTGCCACTGAAGTTATTGTTATCGAGCTGACTGCAAATAACAAAAAAAAAATGTAATATGTTAAGTCAGCATATCTAAGCACCCAGTATGTCTCTCTCCATGTTTGTGAGTGTATGTGTGTGCACATGCAGAGGAAGGTGGGGCGACACGTTGCACGTGGTGGGAAGGAGTCTGAAGGTTCCATCAAATGGCATTGAAGTAGTGATCGCTTTTCAACCACTAAGATAAAAGCCTAGACACCTAACAATCCAAATAGTTGCATCAAAAGGCTACAGCTCTCCAAAATCCAAAATAACAATTGCACAAAGAAACTTAATTCATTAAAAAGAACCACAAAGTAGATGCAAGGAGAAGTTAAGGAATAAGGAATCAAAATTAGAATTTAGATTTATCTTATTTAATTTTTCATCAATTTATGACAATAATGCATGTGGCTCGGGCTATATATTAAAGAGATGGGACTACAATTTTAATTATGTATCAAGGTGCTATCTTATAATTCTTATGCATGGAGAGTAGGGTGTAGGGGGGCAATAAAAACAAAGAGGGTACTAGAAGTGGTCAGAAACTTCTAAGGAGTGATAAGATTGAGTAGTGAAGATGATACAAGGAGGTTTCTAAGGTAATGAAGGGGGTGAGGTGTAGAATACATAGGAACAGGATAACTTTATGCCTTTAATACAGAGCTGCTTACAGTTAGCATCAGCTTGGTAAGAGGGGGAAAATAGTTGAGAATATTCTCATGCATATAGCATGAGCTTCATATTGATATCTAAATGCTTGCCCCGGATTTGATAACTAGAATCTAATAAAGACCAAAGGGTGAGAATTTTAGAGTGTTCTGATTTCTGGAAGGAACCTAAATCATAGGTTTTATTCTTGCTCAGCATATCAAAGTGCAAGCAAGAACCAAAGGCAAGGTGTACGGTAGAGAAATAAAGGAGAGATGGAGGACGAAGGTGAGTGAAAGATTATCCTTTCCAAATAGCACAAAACAGCAACCAAGGTGGGAAACCATCTAAAAGTATGTGAAGAATTCAAGGTGAAAATCCCAGAATTAAGTCAATTTAACTAAGGTATTTAGTCTCAAAAATAATTCCAATAACAACAATAAAAATTTCTCAAAAAAAGTTAGAACACTAAGTTCCCAGAATTTTGACACATAAAGTTTGGTCTCAGGTACTTATGCTTTAAACTGAGCTTCCATTCATATAATTTGGAGTGATAATTTCATATTAAGTCTGTGGCAAACTGAATCAAGAGAAAAAGGGTCTTGCTGACTGGTTAAGTTGCCTACACCAAATATCCGAATCATGCTTCTTGGAGAAATTTTGGCAAAATTGGTTTTGCATTTAAACTTCATTGGTTATTATTATTTTTAAATGCCAGAACCTAATAATTTTAAAGAAAACATAGCATATGCAAAGATGGTGGCTAATCTTCTTCTATGGGTATCTAGCATGACAAGACTTCTAGGGTATTTCAGAGAGCCTTTATTACCTTAAGGGAATGGCCTAAATGCTACTTGTGATATAATAATCTAAATTGGGCCTGTTCTTATCTTTGTCCTCAAGGGTTACGTTGTTCAAGGAGTTGCCTTGCTTGCGACTATCTTTTGTTCTTTTGTATTTTATGTTAGTTATTTTCTTTTTGGGGCAATTCAATTAAATTTCTATTTTCAGTTTACATTTTTTTTATTCTAGATGTCCGCCAAACCAAAATTCTAATATGTAAGGTCAGGTTATTGGATTTGGAGGTAAAGCTAGATGCTTCTCTTTGTACACACTCCCATACCTTAAAATATTATGGTGGTGACATTTTAGCTTTCCCCATAAAGCAAGACAGGTTTGAATTCTTGTGGTAACCCCCATGTCGTTCGCATATCAATACAATACAAGAGATAGTATGCCTCTTGTATCTACTCATGCTTTGCCAAACTAGATATACCCCCTTGTCGATACGGTTTAATATACAGATTGCGATATGGGTTGAGGAATTATGGTGTGATTGAGATTTCATACCTCAGAAGCAAGACAACTATATTAAAGAACCATGGTGGAACAACACGTAACCATAGTCATCAAGCCTTGGCCTAAGTCCTACCTATTTGAGGTCAATAGTGGAAAACAAAAATTAAAAATTAAAAAAAAAAAAAGATGAACAAGTAACCAAGAAGGAAAAAGGAATAGGTAACTATAAGGTAAAGAAAAAAAATGAATGAAGATAAGAAAAGAAAATTCTTCACCTTTTAGCAAGATAAAGATAAAGTCACAAAAAGATTCTGAGGAAGAAAATCTAAGAAACTTGATAATACACAATATAAATGCTAACTAAAAAATTGAAAAAAAATATATAATTGAATGAAAAGCATAAAATATAAAATGCCGTGTCTTTTAAACATTTACATAACTGATATGTCGGTTGGCCAAAAACCCTAAAAGATGGTATGCAACAACCTAGAAAGAGGTTCATTAACCCAAAAACTATTATCAACAAATACAAGACACCTTTTATCGGAGTTGGGAGACTCGGATCAGTGAAACATTACTTAAAGTAGATGTGATACAAATATGTTAGTGAAAATAAACAGTGTTCTGTAAAACAATCTGATTTGGATGTTGGAAATTTAAAACAGAATTGAAGATCCCTGATATAATAAACTGAATGTGGCAGAATCATCGTGTTTCTGAAAAAGTAAATTATAAAATATTAAACATCTACTCAAAAAATAAACTTTTTGTAGAATTCAAATTTTGAATAGAAGTTTCTACAAAAAAAGGACTGATAGCTCCTTGCATATCAATATAGGAACAGTAGATACCAGCACAAATAAATAAAGATCAGCTTGTCAACTGAAGCAGCATTTTTTCCTAAATGAATTCAAGGACATACAGAATTTTCAGACTTGGCAGCTCTGCAAATTCTCGAGGAAGATGTCCTGATAAGTTGTTGTTGTCCACCAGCCTACAAAAGTTCACAAAAAGAAGAAATAATAAAGATACACATAAATCTGACAGCATGGCCCACCAAAGAGGAGGAAATGAAACAGAAACACACTCACAAGTGAAGGAGAATAGGTAGTCTGGATAACTCGTGTGGAATTTGTCCACTTAATGAGTTATTGTTCATGTGGCTGCAGGTAAATGGGAGAAAAAAAATCAGGTAGCTTAGAAAAATAAGGGCTTCTTCACAACTAAGAGCAAGACTGTGAATCAAAACCAACTTACAGATGCTTTACACGGCTTAAGTTTGCAAAAGATTTAGGTATCGGCCCTGATATTTGGTTCACGTCAATTTGCAATCTATCTAGATTAGAAAGGTAGCCAATATCTTCAGGTAAAGAACCAGACAGTTGGTTACCATTCAGAAGCCTGCAAATACAGCACATCCTGCAACTTATCAGCAAATGAGTAGTTCTTCTGGGAAAAAATAAATATTATTTCCAAGATGTCGTTTGAATATGTAGAAATAACTTGCATAAAGGCATTCCATTGAAACAAACAGTTAATTTGTGCTATCAAGCTACTAAATAAGAAGAAGAACAATGACAATTGAAGTAGTTGCACACCAATAATCTATTTGTAGCATAACCAAACTTAACCAGGACAACACAAAATCAACAAGTAATTATCTAAACATATTCAGTATGTATGTTTGTAATTTGCTATGCTTTGCCAGTATGTTACGTGACTAAGTATTTTCTGACTTGAATCAAGTAACCTTCGACTGAAGATCAGAATGTAGGCCTTCGTTCAACATTATATAACAAAGGAAGAATCTTTTCACAGAAAGCTTCATCCTGCTGTGTCCACATGTGTACATTCAAAAGGATAATTTCAAGTTTGCATTAATCCTCCTTTTCGCGAAATCTTCACACCTGATTTATCAGTATATCTCTTACATGGATGTATTCACATATTTAATGGTGAAAAACCTATTACGAACATAACATGTTGGACTACATTGAAGCAGAAGAAACCAAGAAATCATCAGAATTCACTAGCCAATGACAGTGATGAAGGAGTCCACATTAGCAGTATGGCTCCAGCCAATTATCCACTCAGAATCAAAAAAAAAAAACTTCTTGTCAAGGGCAATCATAGGTTAAAAAATCAAGAATAGTTAGTTGATCTTAGCTCCCAATTTGATATACAATTCAGCAGTGCCTCACCAACAAATGCTAAATGAGCCTTTTGTCTATCAGTTCATCGTTTGCCCTTTTACAAGAGTTCTGGGCTGAAGTCTGTGTTTTCTTCTTCATCCTTGGTGTCCTTTGTTTTTGACCTTGGTTTCAACTTTTTCTAATTATATGAGACCTAAGGGTCTTACAGAGGGATTTCAGATTTGGCATATTTATGTGACTCTTTGGCATGTGGCCACAGAGATGGATGCATATACCTGTATAATTTGATGTAGGTTGAGAGCCATTCAACGTTGGCATACTGAAATCCTTAAATCCCACTAATGCTACAATTTGGGGTGTAAATCATCTGCAACTGAGAAAAGCATCTTTGTGGATTTTCTCAACAATCAAACCCAAGAAATATAATCTGATAAGAACATTACTTGATCCAGCTTGTTGACACCCCTCTCAGCATATTCTCTAGGGAGAAGTTCCTGGTTTGATCATGGAAGGTGGCATTGCCACCATATTTCCCAAAAAGGAACAAAAAGAAGTGACAAAAAAATACAATTGTAAGAAAATAAAATTGCCAAGAAAGGGAAATCAGTAACTTCTTTTTCCATTTGGACAAACTCAACACATGTACCTATGTTTTGTTTAAATTCTGAATGTATATTGTGATGTGAATTGAAGGACTTCATATCACACAATTTGTGAGATTAGAGTAGTTTTAAATCAGTTATGTATTCCTAGATTACATAATAAAAAAATGTACTTCAATTGTCTCTTTCAAGTTAGATGATGCAACTTGTCATGATTTTCCTTTTTGCTAATCTGATTTACAGTCTCCATTAAACCCAAGGTATGCTGTGCCGGTACCAGGACCTATGCCAGTATCAGGACCTATATCGGTTGCCCGATGGCATGGTTTGGTACGGTACCATGCCGTCTCATGTCGGGCCCATACCGACACAACAGAGCTGGCTAGAGAGAGGGAGAGGAAGAAGGAGATAGAGAGAGAGAGGGAGGGAGGGAGAGGGGAAGGGAGGGGGAGGGCTAGAGGAGAGCCAGGGAGTACAAGTAACACAGCATGCCTTACAACAAATGCATCATGATAGATTATTATGGAAGGCTGCAGAAGGAAGAAGCTGAACATTTGGGTGCTGTGCAGCACTGTAGAACTGGTCAGTAACTAAAGCATCCAAACTGATATTGAAAAGATCACCAACATTTAATACATATTCAGAAACCTTGAGTCATGAGAATACAACTTACAGAAGTTTAAGAGATGTAATGTTGCCTATCTCCCTTGGAATACTTCCACTTATGTTGTTCCACATAAAGCCTCTTCAACAGGAGAAAAAAAGAAGATTTAACCAGAATCTTAGGTCCCTTTCTTTTTTCAAAAGAAAGGGGGTAAAACAAGGATCACCAATGCAGAAAAATTTAGGGAAGATACTTACAACAAAACATAGAAATAACAGTTCTGACAAAGTATTAATAACTGTACAACATCAGAGGAATTAACTAGATTGGCTGATAAATCCAAAATATGCAATGACTTACAATATTCTCAGATGAGCTAGGAGACCAAGTTCGGGTGCTAAAGTTCCCGAGAGATTCAACTTTAGAAGCTGTCTACATTTTCAGAGAAATTCGATATCAGTATAAACTATAAAAGCCAACATCAATAAGATGGCAGCTTGTTATATTTTACATAAAATAATAGTAATTACAGTAGCTTACATGACACTGCATCAATATTAAAATACTGCATAGGTTTTAGAGCATTAGTGTTTAATTAGCTTAGAAGTCATTAAAGCAAACCAAAAGATTTGAGAACAGGAAAAAGCACATGTTGATGGATAATAGAACATAACTTGTGATTTGAGAATATGGTGAAACTATGTGATCTTAGTCTTGTGTATCTAGTATCTACAATATGCCACAAGCACTTTTAAGTAACATGATATGCAATTTAGAAATGAATCAATTGATTCATGCATTTTTTAAATCCGTAAAAGAAAAGAAAAGAGGTGGGGGTGGGGGCCTAAGCTCATATGTCTGAAGAACAAGAACGACAACAAGAAGATAAAACATTGGAAAGCACTAATAAAGTTACAAAATATGATCGATAGCTTGTTTTCTGGTTCCTTGTTACAGGAATGATTCACAATATTTCAACAGTGCATTATGACCTCTTACGTCAAACGTTGTATTACCATCCAGATTAGTTAAACATGCTATGAAATGTTTTGGAGTGGGAAAGTAGCTTTCGTTATTAGAGACCTCTAGAGGTCTAAAAAAAATCCTTACAGGTAATGATTATGTTTCTTACCAGTGAATAACACATCATATATCATTTTAACCTTATTGGCAACGAAATAACACAAATATTGGACCAGATTATGCAAAACATGCCCTAGATGTACCAGTGAAGTACAATGATGTATCACAGTACATACAGTGAGACACAACAGCATTTCAAGATGGCAAAATAATAGTTTATTGTTATGTCAAAATTCAAGCACCCAAACCAGAGATAGCAGCTGGTAGCTAAATATATAAATGCTGACAGAACATAAGTTGACCAAATCATGTCAACAAGCAATCTGACAAACTAATATGTTTTCCACCCCATCTTACATCTTCTATGAAGTACAATATATGTAATGGGATTTTGACATAAATATAGAGCATGATGAACCTAAAAATTGTTTCAGCCAATTCAGGTTTAAAAGTAAAAGAACCACAAGGCTTCTATAAAGTACTTGAGAATTGTTTAATAAATCCAGAATGATTAAAAATTCTTTAAGAAATACAAAGTCGAGACTCAAAACTGTGTTGATCATTTATACCACAATTTTGAGCTATAAATACATGAAACACCCTATTACTCTTCTATCCTATTGAAGAGTTATCATTTTCTACTGAGAGTGACATCAACTAAGCATTGTCATAGAAGCAAGCACATTAATAGGGGCACTAATGGATCATAAGACAGTAAACTTTACAAAACTGTTAGTCCCCTTTTGCATTGCAAGGTTATTTCTTTCATTCACTTAATGGAATGGGTTGTATTCTCGCTCCCATTTCTCAAAAAAGAGTTTTGCCCTGCAAGATAGTACTTAGATCTGTTTATGTTTAACTGAGAGACATCAGGCTAAAACAGCCGATTAACAAGAAAGTTACACATGTACAGCCAATTGCATTGAGTAGCATGAGGGGAGGGGAATTTCAAAGCCTTCAAGATAATAGAAACAAATAATATATCCTAAGCAGTAACCAGCAATAAATTTTCTAAGTATCTCCAGAAAACACAGAATGAATATTTTAAAGAGTCAAGCATTCATACAATTCTTCTATATGCAGGTACCCATCATTTGGCATGGACGCACAAACAACCCCTGTCCAATTTGATGTACATGGATCTCCACTGTTCCAATTAGCAAGATTTTTCAAGGGGTCAATCAGACTGCTCCTAATAGCCTTTAATGCATGAACTGCATATTAAGATAAAATGATTATTACCATTTCATAAGCACACTTATTTGAGAAAATGTATCTTAAGAAACTTCACAACAATAAATGGTGAGAAATGAAAAAATTTCTTTTTTTATGGTATGTAATTTTTTTGTTAAATTTTTACCTCTAGAATTCATCAAATGTAACCAAATGAACATATCAAGATAAAATGATTATAGCCATTTCATAAGCATCTTTCTTTTGAGAAAACATATCTTAAGAGATTTCATATTAATAAATGGTGAGAATGAGAAAAAATCTTTTTCAATGATAGGCGATTTTTGTTGAATGTAAGTGGAAGCATGAAGAAATATATTTCCATGGTCCTTGTTCTAAATCTTTGCTTAAACATCCAACTTCATTTTGGGAAGACTTCTAAGTTACTTTCATGACCAACACACATATCATGCCAAAGTTCGTCATATACAAGATTGAGCTTCTTAGCCTGCATTTATTATTTGATTTTGCTTTTCTCATATATAAAAATTGAAGAATCAAAAAAATAATAATCTACAATACGCAACATAGTATAGCATCATCATTTTTTGAAATATAGAACTATTATATAGAAAGGTAAATATAGAGCAGTTATATAGAATGGCTGAGGCAGCAATACCGCAACTGTTGCAAAATAAAAGCCTTTAAAATAATTAGCTGAGCAGGTGGAACAGAAAGTTCTAGCAAATATGGCATTACATATACTATCAAGCAAAAAATGCGGAACCATCCCGAACCGCCCGGTTCGGAACGTACCGAGCCATGTCGGTGGTGAACTGGGATGGTTCCGACATTCAAAATGAGAAACCGGCGAAAGGGGGACAAGAAGAAGGAAAGAGAGAAAAAGAGAGAGAGGGGGGGGGAGGAAGGGAGAGGGAGAGGGAGAGAGGGCCGCCAGAGGCCCAAATTGCCGACTTCATTTAAAATTTACAAAATAAAAAAAGGGCCCCAACGGACATCTATTTCATTCGAAATAGGGGTCCAGAGGGCAGAGCCCCTCCTCCAGCCCTCTGCGGCCCTCCGGTGCCCTTCGGTGCCCTCCGACGACCTCTAAAGCCTCTCTTCCCTCTCCCTTCCCCCTTCCTCTCTCTATTTTTCTCGCTCCTGTTCTCCCTTTATGCTATGTCGGCACGGGCCCGACACGAGGGTCGGTATAGGCTCCAGTACCGGCACGGCGAATTTTGATGTCAAGTACTGCAATGGCTTACAATAGGAAAAGGATGTTCCGAAAGTGAGAACCTAAAAGGTATCTTGCTCCATAGGTAGCCCTAAATGGGAATGCTTGCTAAATGATAACCTATAAAGCTGATGCCAAATAGTAGGGACAAGGCTTGATGGTTATGGTTGTGCCTTTAAGTCTATCAATTTCTTCCAAGTCCACTCTTAATTTTTCTAAGTTTTATAAATGATCTATTATAATGGTAGATTTTAGTAAATTGCTAGGAATAACTTGCCCTTTTATCCCAAATGAATCTCCAGAAATATCCTTTCTATGTCTCTCTTCTTGAAAATCCCACAAGAAAGATCTCTAGCACCCCCTTCTCTATCTCAGATATCTGCAGAAGAATAGATCTTACATATTAGGCCTCACCATCACTAGAAATTTGAGCATTCAATAATTGAGAGTCCAAACATCGAAAAGGACCCAGAGAGAGAGAGAGAGAGATGGAACCCCCCCTAATTCTAGCTTCACACATATCCAAATTAATAATGAGGTTTTATTAGATCGACGGTCTCAAATCCTGGTGAGACGTCCCGCAGAACACTGGGATGGGGTTCCAGTGCTGAGGATCGAGACAGAACCATCCCACCATTATCCCATTGTCCCAATCGGCACATCTTGGGGCATCCCCTATTACAAGTGTCGGTCTCGTTCCATCGGCAAACTAGGATAGTTACATCCCATAGGATTTAAAACCTTGATTAGATCCTCATCCACTTCTTTCTCTCTCATTATATATGAGTCTCTCAGACACATGTTAATGCTACTCTCAGTGGCACCTACCTCTCTCTCAACCTCTCCTGTCATATTTTTTTCCTTGTTAGCCCCAGCTCTACTAAATGCTTATCTCACTTGCATTCTCATAATAAATCTGATTAAACTCATACCATTAACACATAATATTTTTACAAGTAAAGATTTTTTTAAATAAAAAATTTCATTATCTATGAATAATTTTTATAAATTTAAAAAAATGAGTATTTTGTCTTCTTTTATATACTTATGACTGTTTAATTCCGTCAGATTTTTTTAAATGGATAATCCTAAAACATGATTTTATGTGAAAAAGGTTTTAAAACAGAGGGAGAAACCTGTTTTTTTCAAACTCGTTTTTCTAGTTTTATGACCTGGTTTCTACAAAACAGGTTCTATGAAAGCAATGAACCAAGTATTCTAATTAAAACCACTTAGTTTAGGTTTTGTATAAATCTGTTTCACTAAAAACTCATAACCAAACAGCCCCTTAGTGTGCATGCATAATATACGTGTGCGTCCATGCACGCCACTTGTCTCCAGCAAATCATGTTTGGGATAACAAAAGTAACTTCAACAACCTTTAAAATGTGTAATTAGAGTTCCAAGGACCAATAATCTCCCAAACAAGACAAAGGAAAAAATAAACTGAGAGAAGGAATTATACATTTGCATTTGGTTGAGGAAAAGAAGGAAAAAACAAAACAAAAACTTGCAACCCAAACAAACAGAACCAGATTCCTCTTAGAATGTTTCATGAATATGTTGAAATATGAAATTAATGAAACAACAAATTCTGAGCATAAATAAAATACCCATTTCAAGTAACAATATCAATGCTGTTAGGGCATGTGGAAAAAAAGCTACTCTCTCCATCTAAATATACACCAAAAGTACATCAAATGAAATTTTAATCCGTAAACAAACAAATGCATCTTCATCAGCAAGAGTAAAATGGCATGAGTGATTTAATATTAAATTACAAGCACTCAGTAGCACAGCATAATGGATTACGTAAGGTTTAAGTTATGGGCAGTCTACCACACCTTCTGATGGATCGGTACTCTTGGCCACAGCAACATACAAAAAGTAAGGAAACAGTATGCCCAGAATGGCCCCATGTAATCTAAATTGAACTCCAGACATCCTGATAGGCATATCAGCAACTCTCCAAACCTGAAGCAGCAAGCCGTTTTAGATGAGAAACCATCTCCCTCCAGAAAAAATATTGTGGCTCATGAAATCAAGATTAAACTGCTGTAAATTATAAATATTAACTATTAAAAAAAGTTGGATATAAAAGATTCCTTTACATTTAAAAAAGTTCAAGTTGTTGAAGGAAATGATTTTTGCCAAATTTATATAACTGATAAGCTGTAATACACTATGTAGTTTGAAAGATGACATGTACCAAAATTTAGGAATACGTCATCAATAACAATGATCCAAACTCAGGCCGACTGGGGTTAGCTTGATTAGGTTGCTGAGCCCATAAACAACCAATTTTAAGCTAGTTAAACAGGACATAGTGCAAAAGATGACCCCTGAAATCTATCTAGTTGGTTGTTGGCATGAAGGACCCAAATGCCACCTATTACAGACCATGTCTGGATAGGTTCATGTCCATAAGATCAGGTCACATTCAACAACTGAATCAAAACAGGAGTCTTCAAAGATCATATATGATGATCACCGATACAACGAGTAGGAACCAATTCTCTACTCTCATACTGTGCTACTTTGAGAATCTTAGTAAAGCAAGCATGAAGCATTCCATAACTGCAACATCCAAAATATATATAAGAGCATTATATGCATCATAGAGTTAAACATAATGCAATACAGATAATAGAGGAAATATAAAATGTAGATGCTACTTATATACAGTCTAAGAGCTTTGCCATGATTTAGACAATTTGAAAAAAAAACTATAGATACACAACACAGTCCATAAAATGAACCATCACAGTTAAAAGTAAAAAGCAGGTTATGCATGGATCAAATTAAATTACTAGCCATTATAATCATAACCAAATTTGCTGAGTTGGTTTGTGAAGTTTGTAAGATATTGTTAGAGGCAGAGGGATGAGCAGCTTGTTTGGGATGTTGATTTCTCAGATGAGCTGCTCATCTGCTTGACTTATAATATATCAAGTCTGACAGCATTGCTCATCAAACAAACAAGCAAGCACAACAAACTTTTAGGACATCCATAGTGTGATAAAGTTTTTGCATGGAAACATGCTGTTTATTAGTTTAGCATTGTGATTTACATTAGTTGAACTCATATCATTCACCTGACTTAAGTTGCCATACTTGCCAAATCCTAATTGGGGCTGTTGAGCAGATGCTTCTTCACTAAAGCAATGAAATAGACACATGGAAATGGATAACAAGTAACATGCATTGGTAATTATATTAGCTATGGGAAAGAAGCAGTGGATGAACTGGAAAACAAATATTTGCACCACTACATTATCCTTCTAGAAACTTCAGAAAAAAGTGACACTCATGAATACAGTAAACCTTTGTCAAAGATTCCAATTTTTACAGTAGAGAAACTACACATACTTTACAAAATGAAAACAATCAAAACATGAATAGAGGAAAATAATCTTAACACTCTTGTGATCCTAAAAATACGAGTCCTCAGAAATCAATAAATTCATAGTCATGGTATGCTGAACCGGCCCGTACCGACCGGTTCAGCCCGTGCCGAACCGGTCCAGTCCTTCAAGCATGGAAAACGGCTCCAGCCCCTTTGGAGCTGAAACCGAGCAGTACAAGCCCGGTACCGGTGCAAACCGGACCGGTTCGCACCAATACAAGCCCAGTACCGGTGCAAACTGGACCGGTTCGCACCGATACCCACCCTCGAGGCAGTGCATCTGCGCACGGGGAAGAGCGCCCACGTGAGGAGAAGAGCGCCCGCGCACAGGGCAGCGCGCCCGCACGGGCACGAGCTGGGAACCGCGCCCACACGCGATTCCCCGCACTAGGAACCGCACTCACGCACGGTTTCGAGCGCGATTCCCAGGGGCAGCGCACCCGTGCGGGGGCGTTTAATGCTCCAAAGTGGCATTTAACGCATCCGCGCCTGTTTTTTCGCGTGCGCCCGGGTTTGTGTCCACACGTGCAGCGCGTTGGCCGATTCGATACCGGTTCAAACCAAAACCATATCGGTCCGATAGGCAACCAGTATGCCTACTTAGTATAGTATATGGAGACTCAATTTGGATGAAACCATCCAAACTGCCACTAAACCGCCCAAAATGAGGGCAGAACAAGCAGTTTGAGGGAAGATCAAGGTCGCTTCGCCTTGAACTAACCCCAAACCACTCCCAAACCGAGCGGTATGCCTGCGTACCACTCGTCGTTAAGTTACTAACTGAAGATAAATCGATGCACCAAAAGAAATAAGGTGAATGCTTTAAGGAAGTGTACGTAATAACTTTTACTTCATGCCATGCTATAATAATTTTGAAGATCAAGAATTGATAAGAAAAATTAATAAGCTAGTGCCTGGTACATGGTCGTTGATGATAGTATAGTTAAATAATATAATAAATATATTTTCCTTTTATTTACTTTAACACATCTTTCTAATGTATCTTATGTTGCAAGTTATGAGATGCTATGAAATATTTATGCATATTAATGACTTCAGGATATAGAGAAAACCTTGATTAGAACCCTTAACTCGATATTCCCACCTTATTTCTTACAAAAACATAAATTTAGACAAGACAAGATAGAAAGCCCAAAATCAAAGTTAAGAGGCTAAAAAAGGCCATACTTAGGGTGTTTGAGGCATATCTATGGGTATGCATGGATACCTTCTGTCAGCATGATCCTTGATATGGCATGTATCATACATACCCTTCATCGAGACTAATACGGTTTTGGTATTTCGGACCTTGGTCCAGATACTAAGATTTCTTGCTTGAACCAGCCCTCAGAAATCAAGAAACTCTTAACAATGTCCCAATACTAGGATTTCTTGCTCTCGCAAGCAACCAGAAATTAATATATATATATATATATATACATACACACACACAGATCAAGACTGTCTTCGTTCCAAAAATTTCTTGCTCCAGCCAGCCCCCAGAATCAACAAAATAGCATCTCGATTGCTCGAACGAGCTCTCAGGGATCAAGAACATTCCAATCGGGATGCTAGGATTTCTTGCAACGGCTAATACCGACTGATAGAAAATCTTAATACCGACTAATCCCAAAGATTTCTCGCTCCAACGAGCTCACAGGAATCATGAAAACCAAGAAACTGTTTATAAAAATAGAAAATAACAGAAATCAAATGATACAATACTCCAACCCACCTCAAAGAGTCTGCGTCCCTGATTCACACGACGTCAGGAAACTCCACAAACCAAATTCTTGAAAACCTGCAACACGTTCAAGCACAATCACGATAAAAAAACTCAGGACGTTTCGATTTCTTGATCCATGCAACGACAGAAGTCGAACCAGCCCCCAAAAATCGAATCCTTGAAACCGGTTGCTGTTCGCAAGAACCGAGAATACTGCCCGTAATCCCCGGGAAAAAGACAAAAGTACCTCGAAAGAAAACAAACAACGGGTGAGGAAGCCACCTCCACGGCGAAAGAAGGCGCTCTCCGACCGAATCAAAGAGAAGGGGAGGGAGGAGGCGGTGGAGGAGGAGGAGGAGTTCGGAAAGGGACATCGCTCTTCAACTTGTAGGGAGTTCGACGTGAACTGCGGCGCTATTATAATTAATTAATTGAGAGAAGGATGGAGATAGAAAAAACGAGACAACGGGGACGGCAAAGCGGAAAACGACGGGGGTGAAAAAGGGCGTCGCTGACGGTGGTGCTTCAGAGGCAACGTCGATGCCTTTCCTAAAAGCCCAACCTCCGATTAACTTTGAATTATATCCGCCGTAAATACTTAGCCCTCTGATAACTATACCTAGCTTTTGTAAAAAAAAAATTAAAATATCATATAATACTGTATCAAATAATAACAAATGTATTTTGTCTGGACATAGCCATATCAATTCGATACGGATACCAATAAAAATAGCATTTCGACAAAATTTCATACTGTAACATACTGACATTATGCTAGTGTGGCATCGATATAAATTCTATACAGTAAACTTTGACCAAAAAATTAATTATCAAACTTGTTACATAATTATAGAACAAAATAGTGGGGTAAAAAATATCTTTCTAAATATTCTTATAGGTTAACAAGACATCATTTTTTTTTTCTTGGAACTAAGATTGTAAAGTATCTGTTGCTCTTACTGTTGCCTGTTTAGGAAACCCAATTTAGTGAACCCAAATATGTAATGGTTGATATGGCATAGCCTCTTTCATTATCCTGGCATTGTCAAGATAATTAGGAAAAAAAAAATTGAAGGACTAGAAGGAATTACAATTAAGTGGGTACTCATAATTATAGACTCCTAACGCAAGTGATGACGTGCGGTTCCACTTAATTTGGTTTACCTTATACCAACTTGGTCATCTCAACAACTCTTCCTCTAGATGATTTTTTTTTCTCTCTCTCTTCTATCATCTTTTAATAAATTTAGGTGGCTATGCCTCCCTTACATTAAAAAAAATATGTATATATGACACGCTGCTTCGCTCTCAACTGAAGACTTGAGATGTTATTAACAATTTTTGATTGAATAACCAGCAAATAGGATGCATTCCCAAACTTAAAATAGGATCTACGTAAATGTCCGTACAAAGTAGAAATGACTCGTGCGATTTCTCTGATTAATTTTTTTCCTTGATGTAATCATCGAGTTAGACCGAGTTTTTGGCTTCCGGTTCGAAACGATGGCCAACAATTTTACTCCACCAACGTGGATACTTGAGCGCCAGAAGGGTGGAGTTTTCTCAACTTCCCAGTAGGTACGAAATCGTGCAGTCGCGGTCGTCCCATCTCGTGGTTTGACTCCTGGATAATTTAGTCCACCAAACAAACCTAGCGGGCTATTGACCTCTTCTCTTCAATGATTGGCTCATTATTTTAGTTTCCAAGGTTTTGCCGGTAGTAATAGAAAGACTTATCATCCCAAAATATATGGTTTAAATCATGTGCAGTCAGGAGGTGTTCGATTTCTGATCAGAGACCATCGCAGCGGTTTGGTTGCAGCAGATGATCATTGCACTCCAGGTCTTACCGTCGTCAGGGCAGAGCTTCGAGCAGCTTGGAAGGGTATATCATATGTGAGGCAGGTGCTCGGTGCCGAATGGGTGTACATTGAGGAAGACTCATCGATGGTGATTGAGTGGATACGGGGCGTGGATAGGTTCGAAGATTGTCACCAAGCAGACTGGTGGCGAAGCTGAGCGAGTTTCAGGTTGTACATGCTTTTCAAGAGGCGAACAGGGCTACAGACTGGATCGCCTCCTATGTTGCGAGACATTTTGGAGAGTTCTTGTGGATGCCTACAGTAGAGCTTCCGCCTTCTTTGTACTCTTTATTGTCTTCTGATTTGGCAGGATGTACTCACATTAGAGGTATATGAATTGCCGTTTTAAACAAAAAAAAAAAAAAAAGCTGGTACAGTCAAAATATAGACATAAGATGACGACATAATGGTAACCAATGAGCACCCGCCATTCATTGAAGTTTAAAATGGATCATTGATATCACAATAAAATGATTTTTTTTTTTTTGAAAAAATGGTACTCTTTTTTTTCCCTACAAGACTTTGTTTTTAAGGGATTTCGATCAAGATAAGTTTCAAGGCTTGCTTGTGTGCAAGCAAGGAGATGATCCATATAGAACTCGGGTCAGCTGTGATGAGATCTGTTTGGTGGGTCCAGCTTAAAAGGCCACATCAGGAAGATTGCTCCTTGTTGGGAATCTTAGACTTTATGAGCACAGGTGTTGGAATTTGCTCTTTATTAGGCTAAAACATCCTCAATCACCATCTAATATTCTAGCCAATTCCATCCTTCCATGGAAGATCGATTCAAATAGGGGGGAAAAAAGGTGTCGCCCTGTCATTTAGCTCTCTATTAAAAATGCCTTGAAGCACAGCAAGATAAGTAATGGGAACAGGTATAAACACGTTTCTTCTAAAGTCAGTGGCTGCGGCTGGCCGAGGAGGATCGATTGTGTCGCAATCCATGCAATAAAGTCGGCATTCTGATGTCAACTACGATGGGATGAGATATCTCACTCGAATAAATGGTACAAACCATAAAGGCTCGTAGGGCATGTTTGGTTGAACTTTGGATGGGAAAGGGAATAAATTACTCTATTTCAGCCGTGTTTGATTGGGAAGAGTCCATCCTGTTCCAATTTTAGAGGAATATAGGAATACTTTTGTGAGGATCTGTGCGAAAGTGTGTTTAGTCCCACATCGATTATTCGCTAGGTAGATCTTGGATACTTATACAGGATCAAGAAACCCAAATAATACCTTCCGGCTAGTCATTTTGGGTGAGGTCCTGGGTTATTACAAATGGTATCAGAGCGGATTCGGCCCATAACTTATGTGGACTATGGGACACTGCAGCATGGATCCATTGGGGTTGACCACAGACCGATCGTGATGTTTGTGATTAGATTTGAATGGATTTGAACCCTTAGCCTGACGAGGACGTCAGGACTTGAACGGGGGGAGTATGTGAGGACCTGTGCGGGCGTGTGTTTAGTCCCACATCGGTTATTCGTTGGGTAGATCTTGGGTACTTATACAGGATCAAGGAACCCAAATAATATCTTCCGGCTAGCAATTTTGGGTGAGGTCCTGGGTTGTTACAGCTTTAATCTTCCAAAACCCAATTTTTTTCTCTCCCTTAGTATTGGGATTGGCTTACCCTATGTCCCAATAAAAAAAGACAACATAGAAAACAAGAAACATATATAACAAAAAGAGAAAATGGAAATATTTGGTTAGATGGAAGAATTTGGAATATCCTTGGATAGCTGCTTGTTTATAGAAACACAAAGGCAGAAACTTCTAGGCTCAATCAATGTCCTGCAATTTGTAGCATACCCCATAGAAACAGAGCACTGTGCGGCATGTGGTCTTTCGATCACATAACTAAAAGAAAGTTCTCGTTGAAAGAAGCATGGATTTAGCTAGGATTATTAGTTTAGAAAAAAACCAATATGTTGCCTTGATGGAGTTCAAATTACATGATAGACCAGCAGCAAATTCTTACTTTGAATGGATAAAAGCATAGGATTTGGATAAAAATTTGAGATGGCTTTGGGTTTAATATAGATTTGTGATTTTAGTCTTGCTTTTCCACGAGCTCTATGTAGAAGTTTCTTGATCCAATGATGTAATGGATAGAAATGGTCTTAGTCTTTTATATAAAGGTTTTAGTTTTTAATTCAATTTAATAATCCTCCACTCTTTACCTTAGTTGATAACTTGTTTTAGAAGTAATTTGTGGTTTTAGAACTTGTTTTAATAAGGCTTTCCATGGAGACAAAGACCTCCGTAAACTTGTTGTACTTCATTGTGGTGTGTGTGAGTATCCTATAGAGGAACTTTCCAATATCCATCCACTTTTAGCCATTCCCATGAAAGGTTCAAAAATAATATTTGGCATGCAATCTCTTCTACTATTTTATTTTATCTATTATATAGAACGTATTGCAATATGAATAACTCGAATGCATGAATGTTGTATAAAGTTTGGCAAAGGATGGGCTATTGGCTCACAAATTGTTAGCCCTAAAAACTAATAGCGAGCCCTCCAGGGACCATTAGGGTTTAAGAGAATGGCCATGGAAGAAAGAATCTGGTAACGTTGAGAGGAGATACAGAAGGATGGTTCTGTTAACTTTTTGAAAAACTAAAGAACTGGGATATAATATTCTTATTTGTAGGGTTTAAATGGAAAAAAGACCCCTAACGCATGATTAAGCTGGTCCAGGCATGCCTTCATAATTATTTTAAGTATCATTGTAATATCCACTCGTAGAATTTGAATATCATAGATAAGATTCTCCATTTAAGTTTGAGTTAGTCCGGCCGGACGCCGTAAGATCTATTGCAATGAACAACACCCTTTAAAATTTAAATATTGCATGTAGGTACTCCATGAATCTTAAAACATATGCTTGACAGAGCTCGATTTCAGTAAGAAAATGAGCCCTAAGAGGAGGTTTATGCTCCCTGAACAACAGCTATAATCCCCCCTTTTTTCGGGTAGATATAATGCTATCCATCCATGCTGGGATAATAACCAACATACCTCCCTTATTCTCTCCGCTCTCTCATAACTATTAGAAAGAGTGCAGAAGAAGCTATATTAATCATTTGTTATGAGTGGGCGTTTTCTTGCCAACATATGAAGCATTCACAGACTGAGACACAGCCAAAAGGATCAGGAAGAATTCCAAAATATTAAAATAAGTTATGAATTGATGTGTGATTGCCATAGATTTACAGGTGCAGTAGCTCTTTGATTCCAAGATGATGCTTCCAATTAAACAACGTGTAGAAATCCCGCCATCATCAAAAGGCTGCTAAAATCTTGGGTACCAGAACATGCCCTTGATACCTTCAGGATCAGCTTCAAATCCTAAATTTCTATAGAAATCAACAACTGCAAATGATGCAAACAAGACCCTATTAAACTTCAATCATTTAAAATATGGTCAGACAAATACAATAACATCGCAAAATATTCCATAAATGTAGTATTAAATATAGATATTGCTCATTTATTTAATGAGTGCTCAAGGCAGACAGACAAACTCATCTGTGGAAAATGTAAAGTAACCTCAATAACTTATTTTCTTTTCCGTTGCAGCTACCAGTTGCTTGCTGGACCTTTAAAAACTTGTATCTTTTTTTTTCCTGAGAAATACGGTGGGTTCCCCACCATAGGACTCGAAATTAGACCCTGTGAAACTCCCTCTTTTTAAGAGAGGGGAGCAGATCAACTGAACTCCAACGGGGTGGCTTTAAAACTTATGTGCTTATATTTGTTAACTAGTTTTTTTTCTATAGTTGTTCAGATTGCTAGATAGATAATTATATCTTTCTTCCACAGTTGTCAGCAACAGCATGTTGCATCATCTTATTAGCCAAGAATGCAGATTACCTGCTAATGATCAATGTTGTGTATAAATGAGACCAAACTTGAAAAACAATTTTCATCTTTTCAGCCCAATAAACTAGTGGTTTTTAGCATTGGAGATCCAAGGAAATTCTGCTGCTTGCTTATGTTAGTGCAAGTGGGGAAACTTATGGTTTGACTAAAATTAACTTGATAAAGTGAAATGATCACTACAGGTGTAGCATCTGTACCTTTACTGTCTGCAAATAATGTTATATTGCCAATGTCTCTTTGTAGTAATGCCCGGATTAGCTGTTCCACGAGTGCCTTACCAAGACCCTGGCCCTGAAAAGCATCACAAATTCCTAAGCTATGTGTAATTTTACAAAGTTTTTTCCTCCATTGTAAACAAGCTGATCTGTCTGCCAAAACTAATATAAGCTGGTAAGACTAAGTTTTGCAGAAAAAGCGAAACGAGCAAGTTTAGCATGAAATTTTGCTCACCCATTCCATTCTGATAGCTACCTGATAAGAAGGATCAACAAGGACATCCCATATTGTAGCATTGAAGGCATGGTCAGAAGTAGCACGAGCCATGCCAATTAGTTGCTTCCGCTCATTCCCCTCTGTCAAATAACTTCTCCAAGTACACTAAGATGTTCATCATTTAATTATATGAATCTCAGCTGCAAATTGTTTTAAAGTATAAAAACAAGCATGGCATATCAGCTCAAACTAACAGAAACACAAAAAAATTGCCCAGAAGAAAATACAACTACCTGGGCCTGGAGATCTACTTATTAAGTGAAGTGTGGCAACCAAGTAGCTATTTCTTAAAGATGCTGCTACTTTTGTTAGTGGTCTTCGAGGCCATCCTACCTGTCAAATCCATGTTATCATTATAAAAACAATTATGCACAATTTAATACAAATAACTGTTTAAGCAGGATTTTTTTTTTAAAGAATGTAATTAAATCTGCAGATATCAAAACAATTGTTATCTACTGAATTGTAAGCGTGAGTCAGAATATTTTTAATGCATTGTTCAGATTCCAAGTTTTAGAAGGACGAAATCATCTTTCCTTTATAATATATTCTCTTCCTGAAGTTTTAAAACTATCAAAATTTGCACCCAAATACCTGTCAGGCAATGATGCCAAACAAGTTATAGTTAAATTGTATATATATAAAAAAAAGAAGTTGCATTTGAATAAAAGAATTTCTTTGAAATAGTAAAATCTTGATTTCTTGTTTCAGAATAACAGCAGACTCTGTTCCATCAACTGAATATTTTTCTTCTTTTCTTTCATGTCTGTAGTTTTGCTGGGGGGTGTGTTTTCTTAGGCACCTACAATGAGGTCTGCACAAGGGGCCTCCTCCCTGATCAACCCCCACCCCACCACCCGCAGGCGCATGAAAAGAAACAAACCAAAAAGAAAATAAAAAGGAAAAGGAGAGTTCCTAGTCAAGGAAAGCTGGTATATGCCAAATATTTTCCCAAAGTTTATTTTCATTATACTTTGCATACTTGAAGCTATGGTTGTTCATACTTGACATAATATTATTATGCATCAATTCTTATAGGTCATCTCTTAAATATTGCGCAAGGGGCCTCCTCCCTGATCAACCCCAACCCCACCACCCGCAAGCACATGAAAAGAAACAAACAAACAAAAAAAAAGAAAATAAAAAGGAAGAGGAGAGTTCCTAGTCAAGGCAAGCTGGTATATGCCAAATATGTTCCCAAACTTTATTTTCATTATCCTTTGCATACTTGAAGCTATGGTTGTTCGTACTTCACAGTTCACATAATATTATTATGCATCAATTCTTATAGCTTATCTCTTAAATATCAAATATACACTGCAGATGAGTCGCCCTTGCATCTCTCTGAAAAAAGGACCCTTACATCCTTGATGGAATATCATTGATTAACTAGTGGCTCCTCATATTTTTCCAATTCCAAACTATAAATAAAGATGTTTACTTTCAAATTTAATCGACTTGCGACTTATTTTCAATTACATCATGCAGGATCATTGCAGAGGTCATAGGGTCAGTGTTGCATCATCTGGAGCATCTACATGACCTCTTCAAGTGCTTCTTCCCATGCATTACACATTATCATTTCACCTGTCTCTTATTTGTGCTATTTGTTTCCTTACCACATCTCTAAAGAATTTATTTAAGTTAGGTTTTCTGGTGATGTGTCATTTTTTGTACTTCTTCAGACTGTACAAGAGCAAGAATTTCTTCTTGGTTTCTTTTGGTTCTTTTGGTTTTAGCGGCTTCCAACAACATCCTCGCTAGGTGCCCCAGTGCCCCTCATATAACATCTCATCATCTAGTCATAATATCTCGTCATCCCCTCCTAACAAGGTAATCTTCAAATCAGATCCTCATGGAAAAGACCCTCCTTAACTTAATCTATTTCTGTTTGATTCCCAATGATTTTTCTCTTGCTCAGATCTTTGTGTAGTGATTGTGTGTTAATTTGCATGTCTTTGTGGTTTGCTCAGTTTTGCTAGTTACACATGGAACCTTAAATAAGTGGTAAACAGAGGATTGCTGTTTTTATTTCGCCCAGGGGGGGGGTTGGACAGAGTGAGCGACCGAGAGAGAGAGAGAGAGAGAGAGAGAGATGGAAGGAGGGAAATTATGCATGAAAAATAACCAAGAAAATGATTATAACAAAAATAAAAGAAAATGATTTTCTTAAAAAGTACTTTGATAAACAAAACAGGAGTCATTTTGTAAACTTCCTTAGCAAGTAATCTTTGACAAAAGAATAACTATTTGATGCCATTTTACAGTTCAATAAAGATATTATTGCAAGGAACTCGTGCTTGATTCTCAATATTTTCCAATGGATACATATGGCTAAAGGTTCTAATCTCTGTCCTTCATCGCACTCAATCATGTAAGTCATGAGTCACAAATACTATATATCTGTGTTAAAACATTCGAAAGTCAATTGTCAACAAGTAAATAATCACCTTATCGCATAAAGCTTGGAGTTCATAAACATCAACATCTCCGGATGAAGAAAAGATTATTTGCTCAAATGTTCCATCAGGTTGAGTCCTTTCTAGAAGTACTATCTCCTGTGGCAAGGGTTCTTCCTCTTCCATTAATGTTGGTGGTGGCTCAGTAATCTGTGTAGAGTTGTTGTTATTCTTCAAGAAACTGCATGACCACATAAATCATGTTTGTTAATGCTTGTTAATCCATGAAGAAAAAGAAAACGAACAATGAATCCCATGTCTTTCTCGAGACAGTTTCTATACATAGATACCCAGTAAGAACTCAAAAGAAACAAATAAACAATTAAATTTAGAGCTCAAAAGAACTTAAACATGATTTTATTGGTTTAGATGAAGCTTATTAGGTTCCTAAAGAAATAATCCCATGGGTAATGGTGAAATTAAGGCATCATCAGATGGGCCACATTGTCTTGCTAAAGACGTGTAAGAAGTGGACAATCTACTTACAGATAGATTGAGAAGTTTACAGTGCCAATATGTTATCTGCTGTCATCAGGGGTCAATTTAATTGTCCAACTTTCAACACTGTTTCAGATGCAGTAGCTATCAATCTCCATGAAGAGAAAACTTGGCGCATGTTAATTTCAGTTGATAGATTGTTGACTGATCAGACAAGCAAGGAAGAACATAGTATTGGGGTTATAGAAGTTCTAAAGAATAAAATTTCTATATATTGATCGCACCAAAATGGAGTATGCTGTTTGCAACTTTTGTGGATTTGAAAGATAATTTGGATACATATCTAGAAATGAACAATAAAATTTGTCATAATGACGCTTTTGCCAAGTAGGATCCATTATATAGATGGTTGAAAAGATAGACATCTGTCTTCAATCACATTAGAGCAAGGTGAATGAAATTAAGAAGCCTTCAGAGTGTAATGAGATCATTGTATGCTAGTAGGACTTAAAAAAAATATATGTGACATTATTATAGGACCAACACTATCATATGAACCAAAAAGTTTTAATGAAGGAACATATAGCACAGAATCGTATAGCAATGAAGGATATTAACATGGACAAGTGATAAGCTATCAGAGGTTCAGTTTAAAAGATTGATATATAGAGTAAGCTTATAACTGGGACAAGGAGAGGCTTAAGTGCAAAAAACATTTAGTGTTGTTTGGAAGTGCGCAATTTAGGGAAAAAAACAGCCATAGTGAGGAGGAAGGCCGGAAATACCTCGAGATACTTGTTTTAGACCCTCTGGCAGATGCCTCGGACAAGAAGATCATTTAATAAAATAATAACCAAGGAGAAATATAGCATATATTAAGCTTCCTCTACTGCAGTAGTCAGGACAGTGATGAAAATACACTACCTAGCAGTTCTTTATTCAAATGAGGAGAAACAAATCTTAAAGAGCTCTTGGATAGGATCTCTGCATGTTTTATTCATGAACTTGATCGCAAAAAAACCTTGCTGATGCCAATCGAGGTTAGTAAAGAGAGTAACTTGTTTTTTTAGCACATTAACCTAAATGTCTTTTTCCAAATATCCAACTGGACAAAGGGCAAATCTCTTGGAAGTGGTCATTACACCACAAAAGAATGCAGGCAAATCAGAATATCAAATTCTAATGGAATTCTAACAAAAACTTGTAAAGCATCGTACATCGGCAAGTCAGAAAGCAAAGCCAAGTTCCAGTACGTGAATCACAAAAAATATTTTTTAGTGAAGTATCATTCTCGTTGCTGGAGTTATAAAGTAATCTTTACATCATTGATGTTAATGTGCATTTTCAGTTACCTAGATCTGATGGAATCCCAAAAGCTAGCTCTCAAAGGAAAAACATTCACTCTTCTTTTTGCTGCAAAAAAAAAAAGTGTGAGCATTATTATTACTTGGTTCCCACCTAACTCAACTGACTTATCTGATTGTATGATGCCTCTGATAGCACTAACAAAACAAATTCGCATTTAAGGGGAATTGTGAAACAATCTAATGTTTTGACCAAGGTTTGCGATCTCAGACCATACCATCCAGTACAGAGCATACCGTACTGCACCAGTAGGATATCAAGACTCGGTACACCCTCTATTTCGAGTGTCAGTATAGAGGTATGAAAGTACCAAAACTTGATATGTGGTGTACCAGGTGGGCACTTGTACGGGATCTAGTATCGAGATGGCAAACCTTTGTTTTGACCACTTTTTCTTTTTTGAGAACAGCAATGGGATCACCACCTTTGGAGTTTGAACTCAGAACTTCTCCCCATACAAGTGCTAAGGAGAGTGGTTCAAACCGGTGGACCCAAGTCCTATTAGAAATGTTTTGAAGAAATTGAGAATGCATGAAAATAAGATAATGGTATTGTGTCAAGATGGTATGTCCAATGAAAGTATCATCCTACGACCGATATCCAGCATTAAATGGCTAAAGAAATTGATAGAAAAAAAAAAATCAGACAAAACATAGTGCTAAGACATGTATAAAATAAAAAAAGGAGATACAAGGGGCACATTCCACTTTTACCATGATGATCACAAGATAGGAGTATCAAACTTGCATACATGCTTCATGGATACAAAAATATGATTATGGGACAGCCTAAATGTTCCTAAGGATAACTAAAACAATGAAAAAAAAATGTGCAATGGGAAATACACATCATTAATCCACTTTGTCCATTGTACCACAAACTGTAAAGACAAATTGTCCATAATTAAAATGGTTTGAATGCTTTTGGAATCTTTCTTGCAACAAATATGTTTGTTTTTGTCGAAGATTAGTTCATCTTTTGATCCTTTGATGCATAGGTAACAAGACTCCAAAATATTTTTTAACTTTTATATCTAAATGACATGAGTAGTGACAAATGATTTGAATCATCAATTTGAATATGCAGCATAATAACATAAATTATGCTTTAGGAGCATTAAAACTATATCCTATGCATACGTACATACAAGTATTTACATATACACATGTATGTACATAAGACAATGCATCTATGTCTATAAGGAGACAATTGGAAAAATGATAAAAATAGAGAAGGAAGTTGTATTTTTATCATAGACGTAGTGACATAGATATATGTAGATAATACATATAAGTATACTAAATTGTGGTCATATATTTTGAAATTAAAAAAGAAGAAAAAGAGGTGAATAATCATGTTGGTCCTTAGGAAAAACGTATCAAATCCAGTCAAATGCATTCCCGTATTCAAAAAAATGATTCCTCCATTACTTAACCATCTGAGTCCACTTTTCTAAAAGAAAAATAGTAATAATAACAAAAACCTATGGTTGCCCTGCAAATTCTTATATATGTATTAATCGCTTCGCACTATATTCTAATTGCACATGATGAGATTACAAAATTGAATACAGCTGACCTACTTCATTGCCTTAGAAGTAGAAGACGCTTACCTGGCATTAGCCCAAAGAATACATTTGAAGGAGGAAGAGATCGATTTGGAACTTGAAAATGGCAAGCAAGGAAATGAATATGGTACCTATGAAAGATTAAATATGTGAATGACAGCGGATTAGAGCATGCCCCATGGCCAAAGATCCAAGTTTAACACAACAATAAAAATCTCTAAATAAACATATATATGTTGATAGATCATCTAAAACCAAACAACTCTAGCAGTTACTGAAAGTGATATGAGCACTTCGTTTCTCATTCTTCAGCTTTCAGCTCATATTTCTCACATCCAGTTACCTTACACAGTGTGAAAGGTACTGATATGAATCCTGTGCTGCTTTTAGAATACATCTTTTTTTTCCTAAGATATAATAAATATATATAAACTGAGTGTTGAACGTTAGACTGATGACAAGTACTACAAAAAATAAACTAGCCATTTCTAACAGCTAAACAAACTAAGCAGTTCTAATTATGGCGCAATTGTTATCATAGAATTCGGACACATTAGAACTCTTGGCATACTCAATTCAAATTGAGTGACATTATTTGAAAAATTATATGTGTAACAACCTAAGACCTCACCCAAAATGGCTAGCCGGAAGGTATTATTTGGGTTCCTTGATCCTGTATAAGTACCCAAGATCTACCCAGCAAATAACCGATGTGGGACTAAACACACACCCGCACGGGTCCTCACATACTCCCCCTGTTCAAGCCCTGACGTCCTCGTCAGGCTAAGGGTTCAAATCTAATCACAAATACCACGATTGGCCCGTGGTCAGCCCCAATGGATCCGTGCTGCAGTGTCTCCTAGTCCACATAGGTTATGGGCCGGATCCGCTCTGATACCATTTGTAACAACCCAGGACCTCACCCAAAATGGCCAGCCGGAAGGTATTATTTGGATTCCTTGATCCTGTATAAGTACCCAAGATCTACCCAGGAATAACCGATGTGGGACTAAACACACGCCCGCACGGGTCCTCACATACTCCTCCCGTTCAAGCCCTGACGTTCTTGTCAGGCTAAGGGTTCAAATCCATTCAAATCTAATCACAAACACCACGATCGGTCCGTGATCAACCCCAATGGATCTGTGCTGCAGTGTCCCCTTTTTAAAAGGGGTGCAACACGAGGACTTCCCAGGGGGCCACCCATCCTATTACTACTCTCGCCCAAGCACGCTTAACTGCGGAGTTCTGATGGGATCCGGTGCATTAGTGCTGGTATGATCGCACCCAGGACCTCACCCAAAATAGCTAGCCGGAAGATATTGTTTAGGTTCCTTGATCCTGTATAAGTACCCAAGATCTACCCAGCGAATAATCGATATGGGACTAAACACACGCCCACACGGATCCTCACATACTCCCCCCTTTCAAGCCCTGACGTCCTCGTCAGGCTAAAGGTTCAAATCCATTCAAATCTAATCACAAACACCGCGATCGGTCCGTGGTCAACCCCAATGGATCCGTGCTGCAGTGTCCCCTAGTCCACATAAGTTATGAGCCGGGTCCGCTCTGATACCATTTGTAACAACCCAAAACCTCACCCAAAATGGCTAGCCGGAAGGTATTATTTGGGTTCTTTGATCCTGTATAAGTACCCAAGATCTATCCAGCAAATAACCGATGTGGGACTAAACACACACCCGCACGGGTCCTTACAATATGCATCATCAAAATGAAGGCTTTTGATGAGCATGGAGTATCAACCAAGCCAGTGAAAAGGTCATAATAGTATGTGTTACTATCATTATGACAGAATCTATAAGGGAACTGCTTTCAGAATTTATAACACAGATACGCATGAAGAGTTAGAACAGCTTGTTGAAGACCTTATTCTGTAGGGTTTAATTGAAATCCACTGAATTGAAGTTTCAGTTTAGTTATTTCAAAGAATGTGAAAGCAGAGATTGTAGGCTTTTTGGTGTCCATCACTGGGCTAGAAATTTGAGAGGTAACCATTAGCGGGGCAAGAAAGAGTATCATACAGCACATAGGGAGGGCATCACCAAGATAAAATACCGAGGTGCATATGTAGTACAAGTCTAGCCAAACTGACTAGATAATGAAATGCTTGTCTGGAGACTGTATGAACATGTGTAGATAAGAAGAAGAAAAAAAAGAATTCAATGTGGCCACATTACAACGAAAATTTGAGGCAAAGAAGCCAACTTAAGATAGCATAGTTAAAAGCTATAAGCAAAAGCCTAAAGGTGAGATCGAACTAGTTCCATAGCCTTTGTCTTAAACCCCTAATGAGCTAACATTTCGCATTTTCTCCTCGAGTTTTACACACGGCACATAGATGGAAGAATTGTTTGACCATGGATAGGAAGAATTGTTCGAGTTTTCTGTTTATATCATGCTTTGTAACAAGAATACTGGGCCCAAAATAAAACTTCTCCACTTTTTACAATTCTGTATGTGCGATTAAACAAAATTATTAATTTGTATGACAAATTCCTACTAGGGCATCCAAATATGCTAGAAGTTACAGTAATATAATCTACGCCAGATTCATCAAATAAAACCGACCAAGTTAAAGGTTGATTTGAAGCAGCAGCAAGGTAGAAGCAAGCAAGAAAACATCCAATTTCACCCAAGATTTCCCGACGGATTCTTTTAAATTCCTTCCAAGGTACTAAAATCGACGTTTTTTTCTTTTACCGGAGGATAAACAAGCACATCGAAAAGAAAAACTCAAAACAAAGGGCAAAAATACGATCTTTGTTCCCATTTAATGAACTCGCAAACTTACGGAGACGATGAGGCAACCGATGCGCTGGAGAGCATCTTTCTTTTCCCTAATCCCTCTCGAACCTGAGCCTTGGCGCCTCTCTCTCTCTCTCTCTCTCTCTCTCTCTGCTGCCGTTTATTAGAAAGAGTGGAACAGAAGAGATAAGGCTTTTGGCCTGGGAGCAGAAGCCCCCTTGACGATGGTGACAATCCGACGGTGCGATCAAATGGTTACATGGACGTAGAATTGGATGTAGCTAAGAACGGTGCGCTTGATTGAACCTGGTTTGATTCACTCGATTCGAAATTGAATTCAAGTCTGGCAGTTGAGATCAAGCTTGACGTAACCGTCGAATAAAAAAAATAGGAGATCAAGCTTGATGTGTTTTTGATGAGTTTGTTACCGATCAAAGCTCGAGCCTATCTTGAATGGCTTGATAATCTCTATTGGGCTGAAATCAATTCGAACTTGTCTTCTTCTGGAGTCGAGATCGATGCCAACTTATACCAACCTCAGTTCAAGCAGGGTTCAAGCTTGGGTTAATGGTTCATCATATGCTTACTAAGCCAAATGTGAATCATTGAATTGAGTTTAAAAGGAATTAATTATATATTAGCTATAATATACTGTGACTTAGTTTATCAATTTCAAGTCCTTTTTTTTCTTATCACATGTGTTTTCCATTAAGAACATGTACTATCTATATTATGTATGCTTGTTACGTACCTGATTCTTGCCCGGATGCTCCAAAGCCATTGTCGCCTCGTCCTTCACTTTCGAGGGTTAGGTCAAGTAAAGCTAGTTTTACTACGTTTCTCCATATTGAATGCAGCTTTCTACTGAATTTTATATGTATTCTCGAGATCGAGTAAGAAATTCTGTTTACTTACTTTATATTGAGTATCCGTTTCCCATCTTTTCTTGCTAAAATTGAAAATTCGGTATTTTACATATCCATACAATGCCACAAGAGATTCGTCATCTTGGGTGATAAAAGTTCCATCATAAGCTTATATTTGAGGGACGAAGAAAGACACAAGACTCATACAGTCATACATGAGGAAGGCCAAGACAAAGGTTTGAGCAGAATATGCTCATTGATGTTGTCTAATATGTGCATAGAAATGTCCCACCGTGTGCATTGATATTGCTCAATATCTACAACAAACTTGTTTAACATTGCATGATGCTAGTACTTTATATTTTTTGTTTTATCAGGGTTTTTATTCTCTCTTATTTGTACTTCATTACTTTAAGCTATGTTTTATAATTAAAACATCTCATAATTGCTGCATAGATAAAATAAATTCGTAATAAGTCTACATGGTTCAAAATTGTTGTGTAGATAGTATTATGTATATGGGTGGTATATTCCACATTGTATTTACAATGTTATAATTAACTATATTACAACATGACGTCAGATGAATTTCGTATAATTTTTCTGAAGTTCTTGAGTAAAGAAAATGGTAAAATTTGCGCAAAATGAAGCTCTACAGCCTCTACTTGAAATGGACAAGGAAGAAGAAAATCTACGGTTATACGAAAGAAGGGCTTCAAAGGAGACTAAAGTGATTTCAAAGACTTTAGCAGATATTCCATAAATTTAAAAATTTTCTATCAACTATGCTAAATTTAGAAGACTTCAAAAGATGTTTTTTAAAAATACAATAACTATCATAAAATAAAAAAGCATAAAATATATTATTTGTGACTATCCAAAAAAATTCTTCTCTGATGTTGGAACAGCATCGGCGAACTGGCTGAATCTACAGACCAAATATGTTTTCTGTAAAGCTATTGCTCTGGCACTCTGAGGTATTTTGTTTTTTGATTTTATTAGGTGTATTGATACTTGTCAAGTATGGTCCGCCCACCATAACAAAAAAAAAAAAAAAAGTCGATCTATCATCAAATTGCTTCCCTTATCAAGTATGGTACCAAACTCCTCCATATGAACGTGTCACTCAGCCGTTGGTTCTTCACATGCAACCAACCCCACTTTCAACCAATTATTGTGACTCCATGGGGCCCCAAGCATTCCTCCCAGAATCTCGAGAGAGGCAAAGGAACAGCGGTCACGGTCGGGAGAGCGGGACCGTACTTGCGTCGTTGCAAGGCTTTTTGGATATTATAACGTCAAAAACAGCCCACAAAGAAAGGAAAGAAGCGCTGTCGATGATTACTTCCTTATCGAGTTCCGTGTTACAACTGTCGCATCATTCCACTTCCTTATATTCCTCCCCTTCGGCACATCCCATCGAAGGACCACTTTCAATTGCAAAATTACAGGCTAGCCATTCAATTATGCAGTCAAAAAGCTTGGGCTTTGCTTCATTGAATAGGAAGGGAAAGCAAACTTTTGAGTGCAAGGTTGCATTCCAATATATGAATATTAGAAAAGGAGAAAAGGAAATATAGTTTGATGTAAAACTTTGTGGAAACAAAAATGGTAACCCCATCCCGTTTTGGAAAGAACATGGCATCGTGGTGAACCCCACATTTGTTAAAAGTGTTTCGTTTCTTTTCTTATAATGGAGAGATCCAATAAAAAATCTAAGGTTTCATGAAGCCATCTAATTAGTCTTAGTTTAATTAGATCATGAATAATGTTGAACTAGCATTAGAAATCAGAAGAGATTCCACAAAATTTTGGTTAGCATCAACATCTTGCAAGTTTATCTTATAAAACTCTCTCCACTCAAACATGTGACTTGTTACCATTATAAATACAGGAATCCTGATGTTTCTTTATAATGTGTGAGAGTTATGTTATATTAGCATTTTTTTTTATTATTTCTTGAATCAAGTCTTCCATGTTGGGCTGAACTTATATTGAAAAAGTTTAGCAAGGAAATCCATGGCAATAATTATAGGTTTGTCCTAAAAGCAATTTCTTATTTTTATTATTTATTGGGGTCATTTTGAATTAAAGAAAGTAGTGGTTCACCTATCCATTTATGCATAGGTCTAGTGGACCATAGATTACATTTGCACAATTCCAATGATTTTTAGGATAAACTATATGCAGAGTGCTCAATTAGTTGCTAAAATGTTAGTTGCAATGATGTCGAACCATATCAAATCGTAGTGGTTCTGTACTTTAGCTAATGAATTAAACTCTTGAACGCAATAGACTTGGCCAAATTTTATATAGAAACTCTTAAAAATTTCTAGGCACTCTCATGTAGCCCACAAAACTTGAATATTACAGATTTTATACTTTCTTGTAATGGTTTATAGGCATGAAGTTTACTAATGAGTATGGATTCAATAAAATTGCTTCGTCTATCCCTGTTGTAATCAACAATCTTAATGATTATATTCCATTGCACATAAAGCAGTCTTATGTAACAACAAAAAATAGAAGTCAGATTATCAACTGATTGCAGGCTTAATATATTGGAAACCAATATTGATTCTTCATAAAACTCAAAAAGTGGAGTTTTGGGGAAAAAAAACCCCTTTATAACGAACTCTATATTCTCAAAATGTTAGTTGATACTTAGTGCGTAATTACTAAATGGAATGAAAGCTAGCTTGCACCCCATAAGAGATCTATAGTAGCTAGGTCACTTCCAATCACCTACTTACCCACTACCTTAATAAAGATAACATAGCTGAATGTTTACATTAAATCCAGCAAAGTCATATCCAACTTCAAGTCTTCAATCATCCATCTTAGTTTAATTATAAAATAGCTTACATCCATTATCCATGCAATTCAAGTATAATCACGCTCCTTCATAATTAATTATTTTGCTTAAAAAAATATGCCTCTTTTACCATCCTTTATTATATACAAAAATAAACTTCATCTATGCATACAAGAAAACATAACTATCTTACCTTTGATTTGATTCTCCAATATATACAAACTAATTAACAATCTAAATATATCAAATTACAATTCATCGTAAAATATTACAAAGGCACCAATTAATCATACTAATCTTTCTTGAATTGCACCCATTTGTGCCATTTCAATTAGACCAAACAGAACTTATAACATTTCAATCAAAAAAAAAAAACTTACAACATGGGGTTTTTATTCTTCTCACCATAGAATTATAAATATCTGTTTGATCAGCATACCACACTACCACCTGTACTATATAATTAATTGTTGAGATAAGAAACATCAAAAATATTACTCAAAGTAAATTCTTCATTTCAAGTTTAATGTAAAAATTTGTACATGTTTAGTTTTATATTTATTATTTATTTAAAAATAAATATTTATAAAAAAAATTAATTATTTTAGATGGGATCATTAGATTGTTACATTGTACTGTTATTTTTCTACCTAACGACAAGATAATCCACCAGATTTTTCCATCAGATACGTCCCTCTCCCATCACGACACGACAGGACGATCAACCGTGGACCCACATCCATTCCACGTCACCTCAAGCGTCCAATCCATGGACACCAGCGTCGAGAAAGCGAACCGAAATGATCCGATCGTCCGTCATTCCTTCTTTCCCACTCCTACCCACCCCGTGGTTCCCACCACGCCCTCAGTGGCATAAACGCAAATAACAGTGAAAACCGAGGGTGTGTGAGAAGCCGAGCTTTCCTTCTCATGTTCACTCTCCTTTTATTACAGCTCCACTCCAGTTCTTTCTTTTCAGCTTTAGCTCTAGGAGGAGGGAGAGAGAGGGAGAGAGAGAGAGAGAGAGCAATGGGGATGGCGTCGGAGAGCGCTTTCCCTTTCTCCTCGATGAAGCTTGCGACGTCTCCGCGCTTCTGTAACTCGATCAGTAGGAGGTGATCCGTTTCCTTCTGTCATTTCTTCTTCGATCTTGCTTTTGTATTTGTCGGATGAGTTGAGGAGATCTTATCTGGTCAGATCGAATCGATCCTTTGGGATTTCTTTTTCTGCAGGGTTTTTCTTATTGGGAGCTTTAAATGTGTTACTCTTTGGTGTTTTGTTTAGGGACTTCGGAGAAGAAAATTTTGATTTTTGGATATTTTTGGCCCTTTTCCCCATTTTTGTCAAGTAACGGATTATGAAATGCGAACAAAACAGAGTTTTTTCAAAATTTATTTTCGTTCGCATTTGAGCTATAAATGCGTTCTTGTTTTATATGTATTCATTGCCTTTTGGGAACTATTTTTTCGCAAAGCTTTTTTTAGAGAAAAAATAAAGGTATGAAATGTCAAAAGGTTTTTTTAACAAAAAACTGTATTTTTTATTTTAAAAATTACTCATAACCTAGTTTTTATTTCTATTTTTGCCACTATTTATGAGGTTTGTTAGCAAAAATCTCTTGCCATCATTCTTCGAGGGCTGAAGAAGAAAACAGGGAGTGATACAGTATTAATGGCTTGATATTTAGATTTGGAAGTAAGAATGTGGTACTTGGCCTGTTTCCTATTGTAAAGATTATCACAATATGTGCAGGATATTTTCTGATGTTGTTGGGGATATAACGATTTATGTGGATGGCCAATCATTTCTGTTGCACAAGGTATACATGGATGTTTTAATGAAATTGTTCATGAATAGCTTTCTGTTTCTTCTATTTATATAGTTTACATTACCCTTTCTTTCAGATATGTGTCATTGATGCACACTCCTCCTATGAGAATTCTGGATTCTGGTGCTTATAGTATTGTGCAGAATGCAGATACTGTTCTAAAGATTGAATATGATATGATTTAGCTATATTTGACCAGTTAATAATTGCCCACGAAATGCAATGTGTGCTGTAAGCAATGAAATGAAACAAGGGAGAAAACCACTATTATAATGATTGAAAATCTAGATTTGCAGTATGAGTCAATGTGGACATCCTTTACCATGAGAGAACAATCTTAATCAAATATAGCAAGATTGTGATTGTATATTTGAAAGCTAATTTTCCAAGAAACCACATAAATGACCATCCATTAATAAAGTTGCTTAATCTTTTCTTGTTTGATTCATAGATGGACATCTATGAGTATATCAGCAAGACAGTGGTCAAAAAATAAAGGATGCAGAGCCTAGACTTTACCAGGATCAAAACATAAAGGACATCCATGAGTACACACACACAGAGAGAGAGAGAGATACATAAACATATACATATACAAATACATATACATACATAAACACACTTTATCTTTTTTCATCCCTTACCTTACTCCAGACAAGAGAGCCTAGACATAATATCTGCACACTAATTAGCATTTAGTAATCTCGTGCATAGCCATATATTTATTATTTCTTCTTGGTGAAACTTCATTCACTCCGTGCAACTCACATAGAGGAAATCGGCTTTGTAACATCTGTTCTGACCTTGTTTTTTATTTTGAAGTTCCCTTTGGTTTCTCGGAGTGGAAAAATTCGCAAGATGATAGTGGAATCCAAGGACCCTGATCTTTTTAAGTTGGAGCTCTGCAATGTACCTGGGGGAGCTCCAGCATTTGAACTTGCTGCAAAATTCTGCTACGGAACAAACTTCGAAATCACTACCAGCAATGTGGCTCATCTCCGATGCATTGCTGAGTATCTAGAAATGACAGAAGATTACCAGGAGGAGAACTTGATTGCCCGGACAGAGACCTACATGAATGAGATTGTGGTGCAAAGCCTTGAGAAGTCTCTCGAAGTTTTATGTGCTTGTGAGGGTTTGCATCCCATTGTGGAGGAGCTCGGTATACTGAATAGATGTGTGGATGCAATTGCCATAAATGCTAGCAAGGAACAGCTGGTTTCTGGTTTAGCCCGCTTGGAATGTGATGCTGGATCTGGGAAGTTGAAAATGGATTGTCAGGACTGGTGGGTTGAAGATCTTTCAGTGCTAAGAATTGATCTTTATCAGCGAGTTATTGCTGCCATGAGGAGGACAGGGGTGAGATCAGATAGCATTACCACATCAATTATGCACTATGCCCAAACCTCTCTAAAAGGTATTGAAAGACGACAAGCTTGGGATTCTAGTGCTTTCGTTGGAGACAAGCAGAGGGTGATCATAGAAACACTTGTTGGTCTCTTAGCAACAGAGAAGATCACATCTGTTCCTCTGTCCTTTTTGTTTGGGATGCTAAGGATGGCAATAGAGGTGGATGCAGGTCTTGGCTGTAGGCTTGAGCTTGAAAGGAGGATTGGGTTTCAATTGGAAATGGCATCACTAGATGACCTGCTCATTCCTTCACTGCAGACAAGTGATTCAGTGTTTGATGTTGATACTGTCCATCGTATACTAGTGAATTTCCTGCAAAGGATTGAAGATGAAGCTTCTGAAGAGTCATCGCATTGTGGATATGAATCTGAAGGTCTTAAATCTCCAAATCACAGTTCAGTTCTGAAAGTGGGGAGGCTTATGGATGGGTACCTGGCAGAAATTGCACCAGATCCATGCCTAAAATTGCAAAAAATTATGGCTATCATTGAATTATTGCCAGATTATGCTCATGTAATTGATGATGGACTCTATAGAGCAATTGACATATACTTGAAGGTAACTATTTGAACCTGATTTTGCAATTACTGTGAATATAATTATACATTTCTTTCTTTTTTTCTATGGTGAATTGAAAGATACAATTATACTTTTTGTAACATCTAGGTCTCAATGTAGCATGTTCTTGACCTGCTGCCTCATTTAGTTCACCTTACTATTATTTTATTTCATGATTTTTCTTCTGGTTTATTTTCTATTTAGCCTTATTTGACATGTGGCAATTAACTTCATCATGTTTTACTCAAGATGTACCCTGTAAGAATCGAGCAGTTTTTTAAATTTTGGTGAAGATATTAGTTCAATATGAAAACAGGAAAAGTGAGTAGTATGGAGTTACTAAAAATTTGCCTTATTCGGTTTGCTGTCTGTTATGTTTATCACTGTTTCACACATGCATGCACGCGCGCGCACAAATGCGCTTGCACATAAATACAAGCACATATATAATGGAAGCTCAAGGTTTAAATTTAACAAAACTAATATTGTCATTACTCAATAAATTTCGATGAACTTTACAATGTAATCCAGAGGATCCAATTCTTTAAACATTTCAGAAACATTTCTTTTATCAGAAATTTTTTTTGCATAGTCTTCTTAAGTGAGAACTGTAACTTCATCTCTCAATTATCTTCCAAACAAAAGTTACCCATTATTAGTAACTTGCTTGGTTACTCAATTCACTCCAAGTTAAAATTTTGAAAGATCAGTCTGGTCTTTTTTGAGTTAATTTTTCATTATGAATGCATGACTGTTTTATTACATGACCTTATTTTCTTGTAACGAAAATATGCGATAACTCAACATGAATTTGTAGAAAATCTTTCAAGTTTCATGCTTTTTGCTTTTCCTGAGATGCTTGACCAAGCTTTTGAACTCAATCAGGCCCATCCATCCCTGACAGAGTCTGAATGCAAGAAGCTGTGCAAGCTCATTGACTGCCAGAAGCTCTCCCAGGAAGCCTCAAACCACGCCGCTCAAAATGACCGCCTTCCTGTCCAGATGGTCATCCGTGTTCTCTATTTCGAGCAGCTTCGCCTCAAGTCTGCCCTCTCAGGGAACTCCGGCGACGGGTTCTCTCAGAGGATGATCAGTAGCAGCGGGGTCCCAAGTGCTGCAGTGTCACCGAGAGACAACTATGCTTCGTTGCGAAGGGAGAACCGGGAGCTGAAGCTAGAGATATCCAGGATGCGAGTGAGGCTCAGCGAATTGGAGAAGGAACAGGCATTCATGAAGCAAGGGATGAGGGATAGTAGATCAGGGGAACATGGTAGAGCATTCTTTGCATCTCTTTCTAGGGGAATAGGCCGGATAGCAATGTTTGGCCCAGCCACTGGAAAACAGCATAAGAGCACGAAGAAGTTGCAGGCATCAGATGGAAAGAGCAGGAGGCGGCAAAGACAATCTGTCTCATAGATTGCAGTGGGGTTTTGTTGTTGTGAGAAGTTATATTTACCTTGGTTAGATTATGGAGTACACGTACAACCATGCAGTTTGTTCACTGTATGATCTTTTGAGATCTTATTAGTGCTCACAGGCATACCTGAAACCACTGTTGGTGGATAAGTTAATAATGCAAGAAGGATGTATCTGCTCTCTCTCTCTCTCTCTCTCTCTTTCTCTCTCTGTGCTTTTTTAATATGTACAAAGTACCATGGGGGCAGCTAGTCTCCAGAGCTCTGCAGGTTGATTCCCTTCTACAGAAAAGAGAGGGTCGGGCTTGATGGTCCTTGGATCCACATCCCAATCCAATGCGAGCATAGGTTTTAATGTTATAGACCATGTCATGGTAGCCGAGACTTAACGGGCCTTGGCAGCCAAACAATACTTATGTCATTATATATTTGGGCAGATTCAGGTTCACTGGGTCAACATGTAAAAATAAAACTATCTTTATTACATTTTAGACGGAACCCATCTGGTTCGCAGAAAAAAAATGGAGAAAACTATGAACAACGAAAAAATAAAAAATTAGAGTTTTCAAGAAAAAGAGCTAAAAAAATAGTATTTTTATAAAAATAAAATTTTTATATTTCATTAGAAAGAAAAATTCATAGACGGCATAAACAAACTATGGTTGTAAATTGATATCGTTTTTTTCTAAAAGTATTCTTATGCTATTAAAGTCCATGAATAAAATATTTTTTTAATCAAAAGTATGATAGATATTTATATATATATATTTAAAAAAAATAGGTGCTTAACCAAATACATACCATTCTAGAATGTAATGTCTTCTTATAATCAATTAAATATACCAACACGATGTTTTTTAGACATCATATTTCCATAAACTATTTTTCCCAAACGAGTTCTAGGACCCAGATACCTCAGCCCATTTCTATAATGATCCAGATAAGAGAGAACTTGTCAAAGCTAGCATAATGTTTGACAATTTTCATACAGATGTATTAACAAATAGCGTTTGATCACTTCAGAACCAATATTTAGAAAAACATCAAATATTAGTTCTGTTTCTTCTGTGAACCTAAAATGGGCAGGAGTTTGCTCCACTTGATCCTGGTTCCAGCTTTCCTACATTTTTAAAACTCCAACACACTGCCCCATGTTTTGAAGATTTCAGAAAAGGATTCAAATTCTAATAAGGATCCAACTTCCGCTTTTCTTAACATTGAAGCAAAAGCTTGTAATAACTAAAACCCTTAAATTATATTTCTTCTCCTTCTTCTTGGGCACACATCTATGGCCCTACTAAAGATACATGGACAGTAAAACATATTAAATGTCCATCCAAACAAACAAATTACCTCAACCAAACATTTTGGATTTAGTTATATATGATATAAGTTGGAATAAATATTTTTAATAAAATAATTCTAGCCGCCAGCAGCACAACCTCTTAATACTTAGCATCCATGAAACAACTCATATATAATCATCTCACCATTTGAAAGCTTAATATTCTCTAGAAAGTTCGATGAATTCTGTTATTACTCATTCTTTCTACATCTAAATACTTAGCATTCATGAAATAAGAAATAATTTTAAACACAATGGGTAAAACATGGCCACACTGATCGCTTTGACAACTTCAGAATGGGGTGAAAAAAATCAGGCAACAAGAAACAAGAGAGTATTGGATAACTCAAATCATGAAATTTTCACAGCCAACCACCGGTCAATGTGATGCATACATAAGCATAATGCAAAGACAAGCTTCTTGTTGGTACTTAAGAACATCAACAGAAATCTTATGTAGATCAAAATATCTTCCTGACCCTTTCTTCCAGAATCCAACTCTACCAGCAATACCTTGGGTCCAAATCTTAGAAATACTACTTTAAACAACATGCAACCTTGAATCTAACTTATCTAACTTGTGAACTATCAGTAACTCAGATTTCGGTCTGACAAAAGGCAGACACAGAGAGAGCAAGCAAAGGGCGGAAGTGCTTGTCCCAGGATCCCAGTGTATGGGTAAGCACATTCAAAGCATCTACAGCAAGTACAATACCAGAATTTTGTGATAAGATGAAACAGATTTTGTTCGGCATGTGAAAGAACAGCGACTCTGGTGCATGTGAATGCAAGACCATACCTCTTTACTATCATTGCTTAAAGACTGTCAAGCTCAAATTTGGACCAAGCGGAGGAGGTTTAATAGAGAAGATATAGGACCCATTACAGAAATGGGTGAAAGGACGAGTGATGTTTTATTGCAAGAAAAATACAGATATGAACAAGTCAGGCTTCCATCTTCCCAAAAAGACGCTTTCTGATCTGCAAGAAAGGCGGGGAAATCATATTCTTAGTAACATGAGAGGATAACAACATGCAATCAGCTATGAAGTTCACCAAATAAACATGTGAGCATTTCTAAAATGGTTATATTGAATCTGTAAGCATTGCAGGGTTATTCCATGTCATAACCTTTTAAAGCACAAATCCAATCCAATTAACCAGACCATTCATTTTATCTATTGCAGCATAAAAATCATCAACAATACCAGCAGTCTACCAATGAGAAAAGCTATCAACATCTCCGTTGCTATACTAAAGAAAACTATTATTTGATTAGAAGCAATATTCAGTGGTCCAGATTGATAGCCTTATTATGACAGATTGCACAAGAAATAAGCTCAAATTTTTCTAGCCAGTTGGTGAACAACAGATTTGAGGTGTTGATACGAATAGAGAGACATGAATAGAAAAATAAGAATACTTATACAACATATCATCATGGAGATATTCACAAGTATGATGCTGAAAGTCCTTTCAGTGATTAGAACAAATAAGCCTTACCAATATTATTTTTTTCAGTCCTATGAGAGAAAATTTTGAAAATCCAATGTCAACCTCAAATCTCATATTTATGTCATTCTAGGGTTTACTTCTTATAAAAAATATATATTTTAATTTTATGAGTCAAAAATTCATTAAAAAAACGTTCTCATAAAAGAGTCATTTAAATTCTAAAATGCATGGAGCAAAAAGACAGGACTCCAAGGTTGAACTTATCTTTCTTTATAATTAATTCAAAATAGCGAATAGCTAAGTAAAAGGCACAATGACATAATGACAAAAGTTGCACACCAAAGACGGACACCTGCCAACACAAGTATTAACAGGGACATATAAGGACCATTAGTCTTTCAAGAGTGGTCGAGCCAATACACGTCGTTAAACTCACATCTTCAGGATATACATCATAAAGCATTCTTTTTGAAATGTATCTATCTCGTTAGAATGTTAAAAAAATTCAGGCCTGAAAGATTACCTCAGGTAATTTCTGTCTGAAAGCAACCTCTAGTCTTGCATCCAGTGTGTTCTCACAGACAATCTTCCCATCTTGTGAAGCCAAAACAACACCTCCAGAGCTGTTACATCATGGGAAACACAACGGATCATTGTTTTAGACCAATCAAAGTCCATCAAGAAGCTCGTACAGAAATAAATAGTCAACTGCCAATTTTCAAATAGATCAGTTGCCTTGCTAGTTTAATGTTACAGAAGGGGGAAGGAGAAAAAAGAAACAACATTGACTAACGATGCAAATATGTAAGAGGATTAGAGAATGTTGAAATACTAATAATGTGGAAGTCTTTAATAAGTTCGGTATCAACATAAAACGAAAAAGTTTAAACATCACTAAACAATTGTGTCAGCTAAGTTGTAATCTAAAAGTATGCATGAATGTCAACTAAGAGTCCTGACCATGCCGATGATCTAGATATCTATGAGAGCCATCGCCACTTGACGAGATTTTAGATATTAGTATGTATGTTGTACTTTAAATATATGTAATTGATTGTATTATTTTATATTTTTTACCTCACTACTTGATTTGAGAATATTTCATGTTGCTTCTTATAGTATGAAGCATCTCACTAATCGTTTTATATTTTGTATCATTTTAAAATAATAAGATGCATCATCTAGGTTAAACTGGGATTATAGAAACATCAAAAACACATCAAAAGAACATCAAAAACATCAAATTAGACTTAAAATTATTGAAAAGGTTCAAAAAAATTGATTACCAATTAAATCAACTTGAAAAACTCTAAAAAAAAAAGGCGTGCTGGTACGGAATCAGCACGCTCAAGCATACCGTGTGTCGGTACGGTACCGAACTGGTACCGTACCAATCCATCTGCCGACCGGTATGAGCCCCGGTACCGATTCGACGGACCTTGCTGGGCCTCTACACTTCACAGTTTGGTGAAGGGTTGAGAATTGGTACCATCTTCTTCTTCTTCAAATGTTATTGAATCATAATATCTTGAAGTAACACATTCATATTTGTCATGTTTTCCTTTTATTTATCATAGAGCAAACCAACATTTACTGCATTGCAAAAATGGATATCATAATGAAAAAAAGCTAAAAAGAGGAAATGTTAATGGACAACTCCTAGGTCTTCATCACGTTGGATATACATATTTCATTATGAGTGGGCACTTACTCCAAGTTTCCAATTTTTGAAAACTATCTATCCGTAAACTCCCTTGTACTAGATTTACACATTTCTCCCTTCAACATCACCCAACCATATATTCTGTTCCTTCCACTTAATGACTACCCGTATTTATACTACACATGACACAAAATATGGCAGACCTAAAGGTGAATAATTTCCAAGCCAATAAGAAACATGCAGAGACATTTGAAAGAGAAAAAGAGTTGGTGCTGGTGAAGGTGTTGGATTCCCATACAATTTAGGATTCCAGATTTCATCGGAAATGATTACTTGGTGGTCAAATTTTAAAGGGTTAAGACTGACAGAACCCAAAGTATAATTGTGCCGGTAATCATTTGCTAGCAAAGACAAGCAGATAGCAAATGAATTGCTAACACAAGTGGAGCACTTCTAGAGATACAACAGAGGTAGAGAAAAGTCAAAAATCCACATCACAGAAACATCGGCAGGTTTAAATAGATCCACTGATGCACATTTTTTTAGGCTAAGATCATATCTGTGAAAGATCAAAGTCTTCCATGCTACATGATGTGGCTGAAGAAAGGCTCCAATAGTGAATTATACATTACAGAGAAGATCAGGACTATATGAGACCATGCATATTTGAACATGTCAACTTGCAGGTTTTAAATTGTGCTCAAAGGACTTGCATGCAAACTACCTAAATCACTGTGTCCAACGCACTATAAAGCATGGCATACATCCTGTTTAAACAAGAAAGCATGTAGTATTGCAGAAGCAGTCTCTACAAATTATGTTGCTCGCAGAGGATTTAATGACTTCCTCTAAATTTAGAATTTAATCCTAGAAGTTGGCATATTCCTAGTATATTCAAATTCTGTACTGAATCTGACTAGCTGAGAAATTACCAAAAAGTTCCATGAGCTTCACTGCTAGTTGGAGGTGCTGGAAGATACACATGATCAATATTAATGTTTGGAGGATGAACTTGTGCTTTATCTGCATACTCTTGTTTAGCTTCATTCAAGATAGACTCTACCAGTGTATGGTCAACCTCCCTACACCGTAGTAAAATGGATGGCTCTTTCAGACGCAGTAAGCTCTGGAAATCACAACACACAGATCCAATTATCCTTCTGTTAAAAAGAGAACCCAACCAAAAAACAGAAGAAAAGAAAGAAGGCAATTGTTGATGAAATAAAGAAACAAAGAAAAAGTAGATAACCACTCTAAATTTCATATAAAAAAATTATAGATGGCATGCCCCTGGAATTTTTCATATAAATTTATGGTAACAACTACAAACCAGTTGAGTCCACCTGTATTTCATGGCCTTATTTTATGTTATTTACCCTTTTATTCCCATGAAAATTTTTTGGAAAAACAAGCAGTCATGGTACAATGTAACCCAACATCAAATGAAAATGCCCAATTAGGATAAAGCAACATTTTTCTTAGGTATTTTTCCATATATGCCCCTGTAAAATGTCCAATTGCATATTTACTCCCACAAAGTTACAATTTGCATATTTACCCCTAGATCCACCTCTTTTGCATATTTAGCCATGTTACCACCTTCCATTAGGTACCATAAGACGGCACCATTAAACTGCAGTTAAACTATCATTAACTTTACAAAATAACATTTTTACACAATAGAACTGGCTCTAAAAAAATTAAATTAAAATACCGTTCAAGAGCAGAATTGAACCCCTAACCTTTAAATAAAACACAAATTCTTTACTGCTAGTATAATACTTGATGACGACTTAATATGATGATCCATTTTACTTATAGTGATTGAACTCAAGTGTTCCAGTAACTTATAGTATTTTACTAGCTTATAATATTTTAAACAGTTAATTTTATCCTTTTTGACAGAAAAATAAGTAATGCTTGCTTCATTTTATTCCTTTGAAAGTTCTCATAACTTCACTTTAAAATAGCAGTAAACCAATTCAAATATTATTAGTTAGTAGAAATAATTCAATTCAATTACTATAAGTAAAATAAATCATCATGTTAAACCATCATCCAATACCGCCTTAGCAGCCAAGAGGTTCGTGTTTTAGTTGAAGGGCTGGTTCCATGAGGTCAAAAATACAATTTCGTAAATTTAATAATATTTTAACAACGCCATCTAACAATACGTACTAGAAGGTGACGGCAGCAAGGGTAAATTAGCAAAAGGAATTGGATCTACAGGTAAATATGCAATTTTCAACTTTTCAAGGGTAAATATGCAATTGGCTATTGGGTATATATGCAAAAATACACTTCTTTATTACCTGGACAATAAGGTCTTTCAAAAGCCTTTTATAGGCCTGTGAATTATTAGAAACACGCAGAAGCTCCTGGCTAGCAGTCTCCTTCATCAAATTTACGAGATCATCTTGGGCTTGCAAAACTTTAATGCGTGACGCATTGAGCTGCATTGAGTATTCACTGCAAAAAGACTTCAATGATGGATGAAAATCTGCTAAAACAAATTCTAGAAGCTAAAATGACAACATGCAACCACAAATTGCTAGAAACCTACTGTAATGATATGTATCAGGAAAATTTACTCGCATGGCTATCCTTGCTGTTATCATAATTTCATACATGAGTTTCAAAACTCCACAACCAAAATCAAGACATCCCGTTTTTGTCTGGGACTAACCCAAAGCTGAGTTTGGTTTGTGGATGTTCCAACCTTAACTTATTGTACAGCCAACTTGTTGCTGCTTTTGTGTACTTCATCGTTTCCTTGAATACTAAACATTTGCTGAAGATTTAAATTGGACTATGCAAGTTTTTAGAAGATTTCGAAGCATTATGATATTTGGGTTTGAAATAAATTAAACTGAAAAGCTAGATCTTCCATAGGCTTGGCTATTCTTGAGGTTACATGTATAGATGTTTAGAGTGTCATCAAACAATCAAATGATCTCTTGCACTCTAAAATGACATGAAATCTGATTTTTGATTTTCACTTTTAGAAAATATATTTTTTGAATTGCAACAATCTGAAACCACTAAAGCAATATACCAAGAGGTCCTCAAAAATACAGTACATTTCAAGTTAAGTGCAAATTATCTTCATGATTCACACTCTTTTTTGGTTTTTACTTATATTTCCTTTTGCACTATCAAAACTGAAGTTGAGACAAATGCAGACCCATGTCTAGCAAATGCAATCGCTACACAGGTGAGGCTTATGGAAAAAGGTATGGTTCATGAGCAAACATTCTACAAATAGCTCCCAACAAGAAATATTCCTTTTGACTCAGTGCTATTTTCCTCGCTATGGCATTTGAGAAGGAGAGAGCCTTCCATGAGTAACACACTAAAGAGAAGTATTACATTCACTCCAATTCACATTTCTAACCATTTGTCTTCTTATTTTTGAAGATTTTCGACCATCACCTATCAGTTATAATGTAAGGGACAGTTAACCTCAGTAACTTGATAAAATGTTTGTACGAAGAATAATATGCACTATCCAATTTCTGTTAACAAAAAATAATTGAAAGTAGGCCATTACATTTTTTGCTTTAGCACCTTTGGTTTGAACATTCCTGGCATCAAAATTCATTGGGGACAAGCAGTTGAGGGCCGTCCTTATATATTTCTTCCTTTTTGTAATTTTTCTGGGAAAAAGGACCAGTGGACAAAAGCCTCTTTTGTACCCTCTCTCTCTCTCTCTCTCTCTCTCTCTCTCTCTGTGTGTGTGTGTGTGTGTGTGTGTGTCACACGTGCATGTGCATGCACAGGTATGCACAAGGATGCAATAACTTTGGTAGACCGACAAGGGGTATGTTACTTGGCTATAAGGCCATCTTCCTTGCTGCACATTTTTTTAATAGAATAAAGTATTCTCAATTTGACTGGAGCAAACATTTTAAATGTTGTAGGCATGAGATATAACCTTCATAAAATTTCCTTTACATAAAAGAGAAAACTAAAACCAAGGAAAAAGAAAGGTGAGATTGCATGTAATCATTCTCTGGTAAATCCTAATGAAGCAACCATGGTCAGATTGCATTAGCACACAAATATTATGCATGGGACTAACGTTCACAATCTAACCAATGTAAACATTTTGAAATGCCAACACAATCATGTTGCTTGAAAGATGTGGGATTCACTTCATAGAACGTGCATAACTTCTTAGGTAGCATACTGAAAGAAAATATTAGAAAATTGATGTACATCCATAATATAACATAAAAAAGAGCAGCTGTGTAGCCAAACCAGAATCCTAATATAAAATTAATGGCCATGTCAGTGACATATGTATTCCAAAGTTTGAACCCACACCCAATCATTGCTTTGCTCCAGATATTAGATGAAGTTGTAACAATGACTCCGATTATCAAATAAACGCAGTTATTAACCCCTTTGAAATTTTTTGTGAACACACCATATCAATCTACCCTAATTAGCACTGGAATGGGTTTTTCAAAGTCAATTTGTTGCTTAGCCAACCATTATGGATGTTAAAAAGATGAACTGAAAATATCATGTTTATTTTGTTCAAGAAGCCAATTTTCTTTACTTTTTGTTTCTTGACCAAATTTATCTTATAGAAGTCAAGAACAGCTTAAACAATACCATTGGCAGTGCCACATTATTGTATAACAAAAGGTGAAGAACATTAACAGCATGGCGTATATTGAGGTTTTAAGATCTGTACATACTATACTAAGTCTTGTACAATCTCACAAGCTTTTCACAACCTACATTGATGGTTGACTTTCTCATATAAATGATAGGAGGTACCATGCATCCCATCCTACACAAACAACAATATCGATGTATCAAGCCTTGTGAAAGCTCTACTGCAAGACTCACAAGCCCCCATTGAATGTAAGGAAGAGAGGTTGTGTTATTAGAAGTTCTTAAAAAGAAGACAACATACCTTGGACAAGGCCATGGTGACAAGACTTATTGGGTTGTAGACTTCCTCTAGGTTTCTAAAATATATGTACAATCTTTAGGGAGATGGTGCACAAAGGTCTAGTTAGGGGCTCTACACAAAGTTAAGGTGCCCAATGTGCATATAGATTCCTAAAATGTTGGCATACTTGCAAAGTTATAACCCCCTTATGTGTTTGTACTAAAGTACAAAGGTACAACTGCAAGCCATGTATGAATATTGTGCAAGAATGAGAGCGGACTCAAAATATGTCTACCAGCAATGTTATGCGGCTCGTACAAGGAATAGGTGAGATTGTACTGCTAGTTTTTTAAGACTTGGCAAATTTTGTGATAAGGATTATCCATGGCTTGTTAGGAACCATCAATATTGTTAGAAGGTTTTGGTAAAAGTTGTACTTTTAGGGTTCATTAAGAAGGGTGTGTTAGGTCTCATAGAACATTGGAAAATGCATTTTGCATACCATGGCAATATTTAACTTTGATAGATGTCCTGGTAAAAGTTCCAAATCTCCCTTCTTGCATTTGTATAAAACTTATAAGCAAGTGGGTGACCCTTTTATGGGCTTATATAAGGTTTTACATGAGTCTAGGTATGGGCCTTTGCATAAACCTAAGCTCTACGTGCAACCCTTATATATGGAAGGCACAGCCTTGTAGCATTATTTGTGTGAGGCTGGGATGATGTTGTTACAGACTAGACCAAGTTTGATATGTATTGCAGGGAGACAAAGTATAATGCCTGCTCAGATTTGTATAAGAAGACCAACATGGGTTGTACAAGTCTTTTAATTGTTGCATAGGAACTTCTAAAGGATAAGATGTCAGTATTCCTATACACTTTTTGCCATATGTTGCTTGCAAAAAGCCCATAATGTCACAATCAAAGGAGCACATTGTCTCTTATTGTCTTGAAAAAATTGATAAATAACTAGAGAAAGTCGTGAAGGATCCTAAACAATTATCTTGGCCAAGATTAACTACAAATTGTGGCTAATTTTTTGAGACCGATTCAGAACACATACTCACATTTTCCTGCGAATTTCCACCTGTTTTTCCTTACGTTCATATTCTTGTCGGATCTTTCTTTTCTCTGCTTCAACTAGCTGCAGCTTTTCTATGTTGAATTCCTGCATGCAATGGGGGAAAATGTCTCACAACAAGCCAATTATCCTAATGTATCTAATAAAAGCATAAAAAAATATTGATAGTCGAGCACTCTTAAAAGCACATAAAGTTATCAATACTTCCGTTTTAACCTTGTGTAAGATTCTTCACATGAACATATGCCCCAGTTTCATTTTCTTTTCTCTCTTTGTTTTTCAAATGGATAAGTGCAATCCAAGTGCCAAGAAGAAGGATATCATCCATAGTGACATATTATCATTTTGATAACGTAACTCCATAAATACAACAACCATGACCACCTAGGCACTTCCTGTTATGTTTCATGTTACAGATAATGGACTTTTAAATTTCTCCTTCTATTTATTACTTTTTCTTTCTTGGGCATTCTGATGTTTTGGCACCTGCCCAGCATTTAGGCACTATGCGATATGGCCACCTGTCTGCCATCCGCAATCTTTTAAAACATTAATATATATTCAACCCACAACTCCATCATGGTAACCAACCATTTTAACCATTTGTCTAAGGACTATAATCCAATATCATTCCATGTCAAAGATAAACGGGGTAATATAACAATAAAGACCAGCTATACTCCCTTAACAAGTATTTTTAGACTATCTGGATATACTGATTGAACATTCAGGACTAACAGAACAACAGTTTAATTATTTTGGTATATCACATCAGAAAAAAAAGATCTCTCTTTAATTAAGTCTTAGTTTCCAGTGCCAGAATAAAGTTATTATTGAAGGCACTGGTCTCTCTCTCATATTCTTTGATATCGATGCCAAGATAAAGTCTTGATTCCAGGGTAACGAATAGGGTAATATCAGTTTGACGAGAAAAGTAGGGAAAAAGTTGATATTTGCAAAAATTCCTCCAGAAAATCGGGAATAGGGGGGGAAATCATTCTTGATTTAAAAAAAGTTTCAATATTTAAAATTGCTGAACAACCAAGAAATCTAGCGCAGATTTTAGCCTCGTATTATTAAAAAGACTAATGAGCGGGTTCATCAAAGCGATTACAAGAAACCAAAAGGAACAAAGGCACCCAAGATGCTATTTTGACGGCAAACCGATCACTGTAAACAGCGTATAAAGCGAAAGATTCCATCAAAACAAGAGAAACAAAGTGAGTGAAAAGAGACAGCTTTATTTATAAAGAAAAGAGACAGCGTTCGAGATTTGCGGAACAAAACCTCTTCAGCGGAAACGGAGATCTCATTGGCTTTCTCCTCGGCCTCCTGCCGGATGAACCGCACCATCTGTTGGATCTGCCTCGAGACATCGGCGTCGTTCATCGTTCCCACCTCCTCCTCTTCGCCTCTCCGCGCCTCCCCCAATAAAAAAGCTAGGGTTTCTCCCCGACGGCGGGTTCTCTGTTCTTCTTCTATTAGCGTTCGATCGATCGCGAGAGAGAGAGACAATACAGTGGGGATCGGATCGGGAACCAACCACGGACGGAAAGAATCACGGGAGAAGGGGCTCGAGCCGGCGTTTTGTCCGTTGCTACGAGAGCAGGGCGAGAAAGAGGGAAGATGGTTAAGCTCACCGAAGGTACCTGGACTCCAGGGCATAAATTAATTGGCGTGCAATATTTATGAAAGATGACAAGTTGGCTCATAAGTTATATTTGATATAGTAGGAGAAAAAGGGTAGAAAATCTCATCCCGCCTAACTTGTATCCTCTCACCACAATATAATTTATATATGATAATATTATAATTTTAATATATTCAGTATCAATAGATTCTTTTAATATCTTATAGAATATAGCTTTGTATTTACAATAACATGTATACTTATCATAATATCAAATAAATAACCTAACTATCATTATGGTCATAATATAATTATTTAATCATTATTAATTTTATCTTAATGATTCTTATTTTAATTTCTATATATAATATTATAATAACAATCATAATTATATTATGATAACTAATATATGTAACTATTTGTCATTTAATATACCTAATTATTATAAATCAAATAATTTTGCAGCGATATAATCAGTTTAGTGGGCATCATTGTAAAAATATAATTATAATTGTTACATAGTAATTATTGGTTATTATAATATAAATCTTATGAATATGTGTAATTATAATAATGCATCCCATTGCTAATATCCAAAAACTTTATAGTGCTATATACTATAGTAAGTTTTATTGTGGTAATCAAACCATGATTTAATAGTAGAATTAATTTTCTATCAAAACCATAACAGCATGATGCTCACTATGTTATAATGTTTCTTATTATAATCATTATTATACTATCATAATCATCCAGTGTGCGGTAAGATATGGTGCTTCATCTTTTCCACAAGCTTTATTCAAGTGTATCTTTTCTTCTTCTTTTTTTTATTTTTTTTTCTTTTTTTTTGATACATCGGCAGCTCATACTAGTTTGGCGTGAGCATGGCTAACTGAATCAAAAGATGAGTATATCCTTTTCAAGAGCGAGCCCTCCTTATGTTTAAACCACAAATCTCCCGAAGCAACAAGCAACAGCCATTGTTTGTGATGTAGCTCAAATTGGCAAACGTGTTGAAGCAACTAGTTTGTTTGCATTCCACTCCAGGACTCCTTTCCTAGCCATTTGCTAGTCAAGGTGAGACGAAAGGGTGCCATCTTTCACACTAAGGTCTCTATCTTGCGTCTCCATCCTTGGACCCCTAGCCAGAATTAATTCTCTATCCCCAAGTTCATGAATCTTCCCACAGGTCTAATAAAACCCAGCTCATTCACACGGGTGGAAAACTCGCTTTCCCAGGATCCATGTGATCCAAGTAACGCTTTACAATCTTTCATGCTCTTTTCTTATCCATGCACAAATCTTCAGTATCACCTTTTCATTTGTGGATTACCCTCCAGGAGTTTGGGATAAGGGGCCTCGTTGGAAGATAGGATCCAATAAATGGGCCAGATAACCTTTGTGGATCTCCTCCTACATACATACACATATATATATATATATATATATATATATATATATATATATATATATATATATATATATATATATATATATATATATATATATATATATATATATATATATATATATATATATATATATATATATATATATATATATATATATATATATATATATATAGGGGATTGATAACCTACTCTCTGTTATAGTAGGTTATCAATCTACCCATTTTTCCGTAGACAAAAAATATCCTTAGTTTTTATAACTCTTAAGGGTATTTTATGTCTTTTTACACTCCCACATTAACTCACCCTCTCAACCTCCTACTTAATACTCTCTCTCTCCCCAGTATACATATATGTGTATATACACTACAGAAAAAGTGGAGCGTCGGTAATTTTTAGCCTAGCGTCAACATTTGCCGACGCTTAAAACAAGCGTCGGCAACAGACGACGCTTATAAGGGTCGGGATAGTTGCGGGCCTAAAACGACGCTAAAAAGCGTCGTCGGAAGCCACGACCTCTCCAAACTCCAAAGGCGTCCGAAGCCAACTAGCTTGTGTCAGAAGCCACCGCGCTCTCTCTCTCATCCCTCCTCCCTCAACCCAGAGATCGAAGAGAACGGAATGCAAGCATCTATTTAACCCTCCAATCCGTCGCCTCAAACCCTCCTCCTCCTTCCGAAACCCTCGACTACTGCGACCACTTCCCCCCTCCCCCTACCCCTGAAAACCCACCTCCTTACCCCCCGCCCGACCAAGCCGACGGCCAGACTCTCGCCGCTGCGGGCGAGGTCGCGGTGGAAGCTTTGGGCATGGCGGATCGAGCCCCCTCTCCTACAAAAACCCTAACCTTACCCGTCTTCCATTCCTGCTTTACCCCCTTCCTATCCGCCCAGGTTTGTCGTCCGGTCTCTCTCTCTCCTTCTCTTTCGTCTCGATCGGGCCTTCGTACCGCGGCATTGCTCTGTTTATTGGGTTTTTCCTCGTCCGTTTTGGTTTTGATCTTTTGGATGTGATCTTGGTCGCGATTCGGAATGCGGGGTGTTCTTGGTTGATTTGCTTGTTTTCTTGGGTTTTTTGATTTCGTTTTGAGGGTCAATTGATGGATCCTTGGGTGGGTCTTGTGGTTTGGGATCTGCAGGGGTTATTGGAGATGGCGGAGGTACCGAAGCTGCTGTACATTGTGGTCGTGGACGAGGGAGCGAGGGGAGGGGACGAGAAGGACAGCTTGTCGTTCCGGTACACGCGGCCGGTGCTGCAGAGCACGCTCCAGCTCATGGGATGCAAGGCTCGCCATGCCTTCAAGGTTTGCCTCTCAAGATCCGGTGGTTTGGTTCGGTTTTGTTTTATCTTGTGATCTTCTCTCGGTTTTCCTTTTCTTTCTGCTTTTTTTTTCCGAAGAAAAGAATTGGAATTGGTGATCTGAATGCTTGCGCTCGTTGATTCCTTTTCTTGCGTTCATTCTTTTGACAAGGGTGTTCCTGCTGTGTCTCTGTTTTGCCCTTATGATGTAGGGTGATGTGAAATTCGCAGAAGTTCTTGAGAAAATGGGAGCCAAGGTTACATGGACTGAGAACAGTGTCACTGTTACTGGTCCACCACGAGATCCTTCCAAGAGAAAAAACTTGCGTGCCCGATGTTGCCATGACCCTTGCTGTTGTTGCGCTATTTGCGGATGGTCCAACAGCCATTAGAGATGGTAAGTTTTAGCTTGCACTCTTGCAAGCTTATAACTTGTTCATATAAATTGGTATCTGAAATTAGTTGGCAGTGATTTGGAAAGCAGTCATCTTATAGCTTCCCTTTCTTAATTTTATGTATCCATAGAATGTCTTATCTTTTATTATAATTATTATTTTTATTATGAGTAGGCAGCACATATTTTTTGACCTTTATAATTTACATTCGTATTTTTATTTTTTTTAAAAAAAATAGCAATCCCCGACGCTTTAAAGCGTCGGCGAAAACGAAAAACTGGTTAGGCTTTATGGACGCTTTAAAGCGTCGGGAAAGTTGTTTTCGCCGACGCTTTAATAAAAATGGATTGGGCTTTATCGACGCTTTAAAGCGTCGGGAAAGCCCTTTTTGCCGACGCTTTCATTAGCGTCGGCAAATCCCTGTTTTTGCCGACGCTTTCTCTTAGCGTCGGCAAAAACCGGACCCACGCCCACCTGCCCGACGTCTGACCCACGCTTTGGGTCGCGTGGGCTGGGAATTCGCCGACGCTTATAAGCGTCGGTAGAGACCAAAAAAAGCGCCGGGAGTTATTCCTTCTTTTGTAGTGATATATACATATATGTGTGTGTGTGTGTATATATATATATATATATATATATATATATATATATATATATATATATATGTACACATATATGTATATGTATGCATATATGTATATGTATGCATACACACACACACATACACATATATGTATATGTATACATGCGCATATATGTGTGTGTGTATATATATATATGCATATACATATGTATATATACATACGTATATCTATCTATATATATACATACATCTATATATATACATGTATATATATACACATATATACATATATATATGTATATATATATTTGTATGTATGTATGTATGTATGTATGTATGAGAGAGAGAGGAAGAGAGTATTAATTAGGGGGTTGAGAGGGTGAATTAATGTGGGATTATAAAAAGACATAAATACCCTTAAGAGTTATAAAAAGTAAGGGTATTTTTTGTCCAATAAAAAATGGGTAGATTGATAACCTACCATAACAGAGAGTAGGTTATCAATCCCCATATATATATATATATGTGTGTGTGTGTGTGTGTATGTATGTATGTATGTATGTATGTATATGTGTGTGTGTATGTGTGTGCATGCATTTATTCATTGAGTAATCATAAAAAAAAGTTGTCATTGACTCAATTCATACCCCCCAAAGGAAAGATGTATGGCCAACATTGTGTTGCATGGTTAGAAAGTCCAACTCATTGCAGGTTTAGCAGGCTCCCTTCAAGAAGACATTAAAAAGCTACTTTTCTACTTGTTGAAAATTGGAGTTTCTTTTTTTCCAAAAATATTCTCAAGCCATCAAAATTCATGCGTAAGATCTTTCTCTTTATTAAAAATATAATAGATATTTTATATAATTTTTTTAGTAGATACTCAACTAAATATAAGCCACTTTAACATGTGCCACTTTTTCATGATTAACTAAATATGCTAAAATTATTTTTTCATGCCTCATATTTATATTTTTTTTCTTTTTTTGTGTAAACCAAACGAGTTCTGAAGCTTCTCTATTTGCAACCGGTACCCATCTTTCCTTAGAAGATGACAACTTTGACCAAATCTAAGGTTGCACGAGTGACCTAGTAAAAAACAGTACCATTTTATCTTCCCTTGAGATCTATCCTTTTTTTTGTTCCTTTGGTAGTACTGCCCAAGCTTGAGATCTACCCACGGTCCAAGCTTACCCAAAGTGAGGGTGACTAAGGCCCTGTTTGGGGGAGCTTTTGGAGGGCCAAAAAGCACTTTCTGGCCCTCCAAAAGTACTTTTAGCTAAAAAATGGTGTTTGGTAAATTTTTTGAAAAGCTGTTTCAGCTTTTGCGGGAAGCTGAAAACAGCATTTTCGGAAATTTTGAAAAGCTAAAAAATTTTGAAAAGCTAAAAAATTTGGAGCTTTCCGAAAATGCTGTTTTCAGCTTTTTCGGAAAGCTGTCTTTTTGACCAAAATACCCCCATGTAAAAAAAAAATTCCTCCCCCCAAAATCTCGTTGTACCACCTGTTCCTCTCCCAACCGACCTGCCCCAAACCCCCCCTCCCCCCCGCCCTGTTCCTCTCCCAACCCACCAGCACCCCCACCCCTCCCCCCGCACCGCCGCCGCCGCTGCCGCTGCTGTGCCTCCCTCTTTCCTGTCGCCGCTGCCGCCTCCCTCTCCCTCGCCGCCGCTGCAGTGCCTCCCTCTCCCCCGCCGCGGCACCCCCTCCCTCTCCCTCTCCCCCGCCGCCGCACCCCCTCCCTCTCCCCTACCGCTGCAGAGCCGCACCCCCTCCCTCTCCCCCGCCGCACCTCCTCCCTCTCCCCCGCCGCTGCACCCCGTCTCTCTCCCCCACCGCGGCACCCCGTCCCGCTCCCCCGCCGCCGTAGTGCTGCACCCCCTTCAGCGCCGTCGGCCACCGAGACTGCCGCCGGCCTCGGCCCGGCCCCCTCCGGCGGCCGCCGCGGCCTGGCCCCCTTCCGGTGCTACGGAGAAGGGGGCAGAGGAAGGAAGGAGAAGAAGAGAAGAAAAAAAGAAAAGAAAAAAAAAGAAGAAAAGGAAATAAAATAAAAGAAAATAAAATAAAATAAAAGAATAAATAAATAAATAAATGTATAAATAAATATTTATATAAATGAATGAATGAATGAATAAATAAATTAGATAATAAATAAATATATTTCAATGGATAAAATAATAAATAAATAAATGCATAAATAAAAATATATATACGAATGAACGTATAAATAAATAAATATAAAGAAAAATAATGAGTGAGTGGCAAATAATCTGATCCTTATGATATTGATAAGTACAGTGAATTTGTCGCCATTGCAAATAGTTAAGTAAAGAGATAATCTATTAAACAGATAAATGGTTATTTATTATTATATTATACTATAAGTATATTATTATATTACATTATATCATAATACATTAATATGTAATCTTAAATAATTTAATATTATGTTATATTATGAAAAATTAATTTATACTAATAATATATTATTTTATACCTTTATTATTGTATTATACTATACATATTATATTATATTACCTTATATCATAATATATTAATATGTTATTTTAAATAATTTAATATTATGTTATATTATGAGAAATTAATTAATACTAATAATTATAATATTTTATACCTTTATTATTGTATTATACTATAAACATAATATATATTATATTATATCATAATACATTAATATGTTATGTTAAATAATTTAATATTATGTTATATTATAGAAAATTAATTTATTCTAATAATTATATTACCATTATGCTATGCTATGCAATATCATATTACTATATAATAATAATAATATTTTATATTATAGTAATATTAAACTATATCGTATATTATATATTAATATATGTTATGTTTTATCATGCTCTATTGTATAATACTATGCAATGTCCTTTATAGTAATTTTATCATATAAAAGTACTTTCTCAGTTTGTTTACCAAATCTATGTTAAAGTGCCACAGCACTTTAAAAATATAGTTACCAAACAACAAACAGCTTTTTATAACAGCTCTACTTCAGACAGCTCTACTTTCAACAGCTCTACTTCCAACAGCTCTACTGCCAACAGCTTCCCTAAACAGGGCCTAAGACGTGTCACTCTTTTGCTGTCGCAGGTGGGTCCAAGTCAGCACTGAACTGCTATTGCGGGAATTGTTTATTTTATTCCACTACCATCCTTTTCTTTGATCCCATTGGAGGAAGGGTTTCCTTGGTCACGGAAAGACGTGAACACGTGTGAAGTAAAGATTGGACGCTGTGCCCGTGGATTGGATTCCTATGGGGTCCACCATGCAGTGCTTGTCTCACTGCCACCTCAGCTTAGTGTCGTGGCACGTCGCTCGCCAAGATATTCCGGACGAGAGGACGGAGCCTTTCCCGCCACATGTTCGGCGGCGAGAGAGACCGAGACGGACGTAGAGCCACTCAGCTCGGACCGCTCGACAAGAAAGCCAAGCCAAGCCATCTAGAGCTCGTTTGGTTCGCAGAACAAGGAGAAAAAATATGATCAATAAAACAATAATAAAATATTTTTTATTTGGTTGGAGTTTTCAAATGAAAAAAAATAAAAAAGTTGTATTTTCATGAAAATATGATTCCTACATTTTATGGAAAATTAATGCGGGAATCATTCTATCTTTATTTTTTTTCCAAAAAGGCTCTTCAGCATTAAACAGACATTAAAGACCTAACTTTTATTAAGGGTATAATGAGAATTACACATAACTTTTCCAGAAAAGTTGATGATCAACCAAACATAAGCACTCTAAAAATTTGTTACTTTTCCATGTTAAATCAAACATACCAAAAATACATTTCTAGGCATTCTCTTCTTAGGAATCTTCTTCCCAGAAATCATATTCCTGGAGGAAAATGCTTCCCGCAAACCAAACAAGCCCCTAAGGTAGGGTTATACACGTTACGACAAAGCCAAAAGTAAGGGTAGTAGCTCAACAAGAAAGCCAAGCCAAATCATCCAAAGTAGGATTTGTCTTTTTGCTATTTTCTTTCATCATTGCAATGTAGACGTCTAGGATAATATGTTTTTTTCACAAATGTAATATTTATGCCTAAATCATGTAGTAGACATATTTTCAAAAAAAAAGTGTGGTCAATCAAATACCGTACTTCAAATTATATGTACTAGCCAAGCATTCAAATAGTGATATGTATGTGCAATCATTATGATCACAATAAAATGCAATCTTATTTTAAAAAAATTTCGACTACTTGGAAAAACCAAATCTATGTTAAGGTCATGGTTCCACCATATATGCTTTAATATTTATTTCACACCTACAAGTCCACAATTAATGAAGATTAAATAAATAATAATCATTGGCCCATCAATTTGGACAGATAAGTTATAATGCAAGTCTTATATGAGATAATTTTGTATGATTCATCATGCTATAGATGCAAATGTTATAATGTCACAAGATCACATACAGATGTGGCTTGACTTAGTCAAGCATACTAATTGTAATAGATGATCCAAAATATACTAATTGCAAACCCAGTCCATAGGCCACTATATAGATCCAAAATACACAAACGCCAAAAGCTATGGCTTAGCCGAGCCAGCCACCGCTCTAGTGAAACACTTGGAAGCGACGTACGCAATTCAAAGTCCAACGCTTTCACTTAAAAATGGATCGAGATGGATTACCAAAAAACGTAGTTGACCCAACGGAATAAAAGAGCGCTCACCTTCTGGGGGAAGCGCTTCTTCCCACAAGAGTGCTTCCCATGGCCGTCTCCTCCTCCAGCTCTAGCCTCCCTTCCGCCACGGAAAGAACTGGCCAATGGTAATATATATCTTATCTTCCTTTTCCTATTCATTCCCAAAATACCTAAGGTAAAATTTCTACAGCTATGTACAATTCTCTAACCCATTCTTCTTCTACTAATATTACAGGGTTCCATCTGATCAAGATATCCCGACCGATATCATCATCCATGTCGGTGATGTTAGCTTCCCTCTTCACAAGGTAATCAAGCTTGATCATGCTACGATTCTTCCTGAAATGAACTCATCATGTTTTGTTTTGACCTAAAAACTAATGTTTTTCTTTGAGTCAGTTCATGCTTGTGGCTAAGAGTGGGTACATACGAAGAAAGATCATGGATTCGGACCGGACTAACGTCGCCCGGATCGATCTCTCGGAGGTGCCGGGTGGAGTGGAGGCATTTGAGAAGGCTGCTAAGTTCTGTTATGGTGTGAACTTTGAGATCTCGGTGTACAACGTGGTGGCGCTCCGATGCGCTGCGGAGTACTTGGAGATGACTGAGAAGTACTGCGAAGGGAACCTCGAAGGACGGACGGAGGAATTCTTGGCTCAGGCGGCGCTCAAGACGCTCCCTGGCGCTGTGATCGTGCTGCGATCTTGCGAGGAGCTGCTCCCCATGGCTGGGGAGATCCAGATCGCGAAGCGATGCTTCGATGCCATCAGTTTGAAGGTTTGTCTTGCTCCTTTTCTTCTGCTTCTTTGGCATCAAGGTCGGGTGAGTGTTGTCTCAGTTTTTGCACAATTTTTTTCACGGGTTCCTTGTATTCCCTAAATAGGCCTGCCTGCGTTCTGAAAATTCTCAAAGTGCACCTATCCGAAATTTTTACTTCCCAAAGTAGCCCTTAATTCTCCAGAGTTAACGGGCTCAAAATTTTCCCCAGGCATGCAACGAGGCGAACTTTCCGACGAGGTGCCCGCCGGAGTGGTGGGCAGCGGAGCTCGCCGCCCTCAGCCCCTCCTCCCTCCAAAAGATCCTCTCTGCCATGCGATCCCGCGGCGCCTCCACCAAAACCCTCGCCGCCGCCGTCGCCGCCTACGCCGAGCGCAACCTCCCCGACCTCCTCGCTCTCCCAAGCGCCGCCGCCCCCGGCACCCTCCCCGTCCCCGCCACCGCCGCCAACCACCGCCCCCGCCAGCGCGCCCTCCTCGAGTCCTTCGCCGCCCTCCTCCCCACCGTCGTCCCCGACGACGCCCTCCCCGTCGGCTTCCTCTGCTGCCTCCTCCGCGCCGCCATCTTCCTCACGGCCTCCGCCGCCTGCCGGCAGGAGCTCGAGCGCCGGATCTCCGTCGCGCTCGACCAGGCCATCGTCGCCGATCTCCTCGTCGTCGCGCTGGACTACTCAGGCGAGCGGATCGTCGATCTAGACAGCGTCCGCCGGATCGTGGCAAGGTTCTTGCAAAGGGAGATGGGTGGCGGCGGCGAAGACAACTATGGAGGCGGCGCCGTCTGCTGCTCCGCCGCGCTCCAGAAGGTCGCCCGCACCGTGGACGCGTTCGTAGGCGAGATCGCCACCGACAAGGATCTGACAGTGCACAAGTTCGCCGGGATCGCTGGCGTGCTCCCCAAGTCCGCCCGGAGGTTCGACGACGACCTCTACCGGGCCGTCGACATCTACCTCAAGGTCCGTATATGCGCCCGCTAGTGACATATATGTTCCTTCTGTTAACGTACGCCACCCTAACTCTATGACGGTCTCTAGTAACGCCGGTACCCACTGATGTGGGACGCCTACGAAACTATTACTTACCGTTGTTGCGACATAACGGCCGTTATGTTCCCTCAGGCTGCTAAAAGAATTTTTGGCATCAGAAATTACGGAAGAGTAGCAAAAAAAAAAAAAATGATTTTATTTTCCAGACAAAATAACATAGCTTCATAGATGGCAATTATTCCAAAATGGAATGACGAGATAGAGTGTTTGTCATTTACAAGCTTGGATGATTAATCCAACATCTTCTTGACCTAAACTAACTTAAGGATATATCAGCTTAAACAGATATGATACATCACACAATTTACTTTGTACTAGTCATTCTAATAAATCCATTTCGATCTAAAATAAATTTTTTTTTGCCATATTTTATTCGCTTTACTATTTCTTATCTTCTTTTTTCTCCCAATTAGGTCCCTTACCTACTTCAAATGGTGCTTTTAAGTAGAGTAAAACAATTGATATTGATTGAAATGACTAATCGTGTTTGGAAAACAATAACAACAATTTTAACAAATAACCAAGTTCAGAAGACTTGATTGAGCAAAACTGTGGCTTGACTTGTAAAATCTTTATCCTCATAACTTAAATCAAATCAATGGTTTTAATAATCGAAAAGTGTTGAACGTAGTTTATGCCTAGCCCATACATTATCTAGTTTAAGGTCAGGTCAACCTATTAAATGCACCTCAACCACCCTTAGTTTACTATTTGGTTATATGTCATTAAATAACAATAGCAAAATTTTCAATCTGATTTGGATTTTTAGATGTGGAAACAAAACAATTTCTGTCAAATAAATGACAATGATTAATAAGATCACTTAAATCATTTTTTTAAAAACCGTTATAATTTTTGACGGCCGTTAATTTTGAGTCCCTTGACCTAACGCCTCTTCTGGACGACAGGCTCACACGGGACTGCACGAGATCGAGAAAGAGAAGGCGTGCAGCGTGATGGACCCGCTCAAACTCTCTCACGAGGCCCGACTCCACGCCGCTCGGAACAACCGCCTCCCCTTACAAATAATCCTCCACGCGCTCTACTTCGACCAGCTCAAGCTCCGGAGCGGGGCCGCGGCGAAGGACGCGGTGGCGCCGCCGAACTCGGCGGCGGCCGCCCGGGCCGGGGCGATGGCGGATGCGTCGCTGATGCGGGAGAACGAGGCGCTGCGGTCGGAGCTCACACGGATGCAGCTCTGCCTGTCCGAGCTACAGGGCGGTAGTGGGCTCAAAGGAAGGCCCAAAAGGCCCACGTTTCTCTCCTCGTTTTCCAAGACCCTGGGGAAGCTTAACCCGTTTAGGCATGGGTCCATGGACGCTTCTAGCATTGATAATGGTGGGGTTGGGGTCCTTGGGGAGGCTTTGACCAAGCCTAAGCCTAGGAGAAGAAGGTTCTCTATATCTTAGGTTGATTTGGGTGATTAGGCGTTAGAGACGCTCTTTCGTTGGTTTGCATAATTGATTTGGTATTTCTCTCTATGTGTGTATGTATATGTATGTAGTTGACCGGATTTCTAAGCTTGTAATCTGCTAAGAAATTTGCAACAATGTATTGAAAAAGTATTAGCCATTTTTTTCTAAGCTTGTGTGATGATTGCATAACGTTTTTTTGATTACAATTGTGTTTATTTGACGATGTTTGAGAAAATAATGATTGTTGATAGATCGACATGGAGCTTATTAAGGACCTTGTTATTTTGTACTGTTACAAACTTGCTCTTGCTTGCACCCTTTTGCTTCTTTCATGTGTGGATGAAAAAAATACCTAACATTCAAAACTACCCTCAAAATTGCTTGGAATGCATAAGCCCAGGAAAAGAACACCTTTGTTGTCACTAGAAAAAAGTGGAAAGTCATGAAAGAAGCACTCAAGCTTTGCAACACAGTAATACAAAAAGATTCAATCTAATCGTTTGAATGTGGTGTTTTCAGATGGAAAAAAAAAGTTAGTGAAAGGCTACTACGAATGACTTGATGACGAGGAAGACTGAATTCATGGTGACCAATAAGCTAAAAGAATTTGATAAAAATTGTGACAAAAAGGAGGATGAACAATGAAAATGAAATCCCCTATAACAAACAATACATGAATTGGTTTTTATTTCAACCTTCATTCTCAGATCACTTGACCTAGGTTTTTCCATACCATTTTTTTTTACAAAATTGTGCTAGTTACAGTCATAATGTCGCAACTTATTGACATTTTTTTTGATACAAATATTAAGCAATTCATACCAAATTACATATCTAGTGGTCCGCTTTCTCTATTTACATGAGAAATCTATTTGGCGTCGCTTTTATATTTTAATTTTTTATTTCTTAAGAACTTGAACTCAAAATTTGTTTAGTAGTCAACTATATTGTATTTGGTGGTGGTGGTAGCGGTGATGGTGAATATGTGATGATGGAAACCAATCATAGTGGTGCCGATGGCTAGTGGCAGGGTCACCAAGAGTGCCGGTTATGGATGATTTTGGTTTTCACAAAAAAAAAATTAATTTCATAATTTCTATGAACTAAAAAGGAATCTCAATAAAATCGAAACAAAAATTGGGCTAAAAAAACATCATTTTTATCTCATTTTTTTTCAAAAGTAAAAAATAAAAAATAGAAATTATCGATGATGCCAAAGGGTCTAAGACAATAAGCTTTAAGTCCCATTTGTTAGCATTTTTACTCCATGTCCATGCTTCCAAGAAGATGTTACAAGCATCAGTTGGCTATCTTACTTGATCTTCTTTTGTATTGGCATTGTACAAATGCTAATAAATACAAGTAGTAGATCCTTCCTTCCATGCTCAAGCAATGAATTACTTTAAATAACATTAATTGAAGAGGCATTTTGCAACATATTATCTTGGACTTTTTAAGTTTTTATACAAAACTTTTATCAGTAACTTTTCATATTGCATTGTTAAATGAGATTTATGGCAAGGACTGATCTCATCCTATTATTTTTAATTAATATTACTGGCTCATTAATTTCAGAACATTTCTTACACCGTGATAGCTCTTGTTAGCCAAAGGCTAGCTTTGTTATAACTTAGTTTAACTAGATAGGAAGGTGGCGAACCCTGGAGGCTCAATTGATCTTCCAAAAGTTTCTTAGGAAGAAGATGGGCACTAGTGGAACAACATATAAGTTCACAATGTTTTTACTTCTTTTGTTAGTATTCTTTTAGCATAAGCTCATAATTTATTTTTGCATTTAAATTAATATAATATAAGGTGGGCACTGGAGAGGGAAATTAGATTACAAAGATGAAGAAAAATTTTTTTATTCAACTTGATTTCAAGCATCATTGATACATTAAGACTGAGACACACTCTATAGCAGGTCAAACCCTAACTTTGGAAAAGAATCCTAGTCCCAAGGTAGAAGACTAAAATGACCCATTTGCGGTAGTCGCCATGGTAAACCCATCGTATTATGTACAATTATGAGAGAATTCTATTAAAGTCTTCTAATGCTTTTTTTCTTACAAAAGAAAAAAGTTATCCCTTAGTCGTAACCAAAGATTTCTTGTATGACTAATTTCTTATCTGTCAAAAATCATTTCTTTGTGGAAGTTAATTCCTCAAAAAAAACTATTCATACACTGTCTGTTATATAAATGACAAGTAGCCAAATATGGTATCTTCAAGTATCACATAAATTAATTAATCAAATGTTGAATGATCCAATATTTTTGACTATTTTCTATAGTTCGTCGATGATCGAGTAATTTTTGGATGGAACAGGATTGTTACTTTTTCTTGATACTAAAGCTTCAGCCTACTATGCACTATTTGGCTCATAAATTAGTGGTAAGTATATACTCTTCGAAAAGAGAAAGGATGTTCAAATAAATGAGCATTGCAAAACATTACATTTGATGGTTTGACCCAATATACTAGAAGAAACTAGGGGGGGGCTATTCACCCACCCCATGCAAGCCAGAGCGCAAGCTCCCAAGCAAACTGATCCACTCCTCCTGGAACTGGGACTTGGTACTATCAGGAGTCAAAGTGTGCCCTTTGGAATCGAACCCTGTCCCTTGCCTTAAAAGCAAGGCATTGCACCATCCAAACCAAGTTTAGCGGTAATTTAGAAATCTTTGTATAACTTAACTTCCATTTCAAGTCATGGCTCCAAAGAATGTTTTATTCTTTCTTTTCACATTGGAAATATCCTTCTAAAAATTTAAATTTGCTTGAATTCTCTCTTTAAATTTATATTTATTTCTATACTTCCATAAAAACATTGTTTTTGCCTAAATATTCGTAATATAACAGTTCTTCAAACACCATTAATAAAAACCATATCTATTTTAATTAAAAATAAAATAAAATTTTAAAATTATTTTTTTTCTTAATCTCGATCGTCTTATAAATGCTTCTTTTTGCACATCTACACATTAAAAATATATTAGTTATTTTAATTTAAATTGTTAATTTTTTAATGACATTAGATGGCGTAGGTATATATGCAAAAATAAAAATAAAAATAGAAAAGAATAACAAAACAAGTATTTTAAGAGGATATAAATGCAAATATCAATTAGAAGAGTATTCATATAAAATTTGATATTTAGGAGGGTATTCATGCAAAACAAATAATGGATCATGTATTTTTTTTTTTTTAATAGAAACTGTAATGCCAATGCAGACTCCATGGGAAAGTTGTAACCTAGACATCTTTTGTCTATGTAACAAAGACTCACATAGGGTTTTCAGATAATTTTCATTCACCGTCTTTATATAAACCGGTTTTGGTTCATACACGGCTTTCTTTCTCTGTTAGCCAAGAACATCCTCTCTTTTACCAAAAAGAACATCCTCTCTCTCTCTCTCTCTCTCTCTCCAATGGCGGCCTCCGCCATGGTCGTAGACAACAAAGTTTGCTCCCGGCCGTCCGGCCCGCCGCCGAGCTTCCCGGCCGTGAGCGCCGACGTCTTCCTCTCTGTCGACGACGACGAGGATCTCTACGGTCGCCTCAAGTCTCTCCAGCGGCAGATCGAGTTTGTCGACATCCAGGAGGAGTACGTCAAGGACGAGCAGAAGAACCTCAAGCGCGAGCTCCTCCGCGCCCAGGAGGAGGTCAAGCGGATCCAGTCCGTTCCTCTTGTCATAGGCCAGTTCATGGAAATGGTCGACCAGAACAACGGCATCGTTGGCTCCACCACCGGATCCAACTACTATGTTCGAATTTTGAGCACCATCAACCGCGAGCTCCTCAAGCCCTCCGCCTCCGTCGCCCTCCACCGCCACTCCAACGCCCTCGTCGACGTGCTCCCGCCCGAGGCCGACTCTAGCATCTCCCTCCTCAGCCAGTCCGAGAAACCCGACGTTACCTATAACGTGAGTGCGGAAACCCTAGAAAAATTGATTCTTTGATCGAAAGTTTCAATCTATGTGCATCCATCTGCATGTGTTTATGCATTACGGTTTGGGAAGATCTCCCCGGGGGGGTTGGGATTCTAGGGTGCAAATTAGGGTTTGGAGTGGAATCTCGTGTTTCTTGGCGGGAAAGTTTCTTAGGGTTTGGAGTGGAATCTCGTGTTTCTTGGCGTGAAAGTTTCTCCGATTGGTGGATTATTATGGCTGTAAGATGGAATTTAGAATTTGTAAGCTTTTGGTTTCATTTCTTACGCGTATAGGTTATTGAACCTTTAAATTTGGGTTTTCTTGAAGATGGATTTAGGGATTAAAGAAAGGTACACCCTCTTTTCTTGATTTTTAGCATTACTTCGTGAATAGTTAGTATTGAATATTAGTATGGATATGGGATTGCAAACATGACCTAGTTGTTCCATGCAGTAGTTCTATTGATGCAATTCGGAGTTAGGTAGAATCTGGGAATTTTGAAGCTTCAGTAATGTATTTAGTTCATTTGAATATTCTATATTTAGAATTTGGGTTTTCTTGGAGTTGAAGTTGGGTTTTGCAGGAAAAAAATGTTTATCTTTTTTTTTTTTTTTTTACTTTTGCTTTTCTTGTGAGTCTAGGAATTTCTGATGTAGTGTTAGATATAGCTAAGAGTTGCAGGGGAAATATTGAGAAGATGCAAAGCTCATGACTGTTATAGACTAAACCTGATTTGCATTTAAAATGTATGTAGTGGGACCCATACTTAATGATTTTAGTTATCCTGGATTCCAGGATTTTAGTCTTATACTTCTCTCTAGGCTGTCACTTTTTTCCTTGGTGAAGGATAGGGAAGTTATGGGAGAAGAAAATCTTTGAGGTTGTTGATATAGCACACCCATTTTGAAAGAGGAAGCCGAATCACAAGTTTATGGACTAGTGATTGCACGGGTGGTGAAGATCTCAAGTTCTCTTACATGTGCATGAAGTGGCCAAGTTGCATTTATGGAATGCTGAGTATTTCTGGATGAGTCAATTCTAAGATGTTGCATTATGATAGGAGTCTGGTACTTAGTGGTTGCTTCAAGCTAAAATTCAGTTGTTCTTTTCCACACTGTATCTACCAGGTTTCAGAACGTTTCCATTTTTTGCTAGAAATGGGCTCCTGTGTTTCTGCACCATATTTGCATCCTATTATAGTTCTATATGCTAATAAAAACTGACATATGTCTGACGAGATTATTTTGTTTCTCTCAATACTCGGGGCATGGTTTTGCCTAGTTGCCCCTGATGACATTCTAAACTCTGCTAATAATCATGCTGCTATCGAGCTAGAAATAACTTTCTTGGCATTTGTTCTTGAGTCGATGCATATTAGTTTCGACAATATACATTGAATCTTTTGGAATCAAGTCCTATTGACTTTGAAAGGCAAAACCCAGAAGCCAAACTTAGTTTGTCATTGCCAATTGTACGAGAGCAACATGTCTAGAGAAGCGGTTTATTAACACAGACAATAAAGGATATCACTTTTGCGAGCTGTTTAAATGTTCTGAAGAGCACTATTATTAATGAATAATTTTATAAAGAATTGTTTTTGTTTGTACTTAAAAGTGTTTATCTCCTTGTCTCCTGAATGAAACACTTGGATTGTTGATGGCTCTTGTAACTTTGTTTGGGAGATGCTTGAAGGCATTGCACTTTCTCTAAGAGATCCAACGGGAAACTTAAGTAGAATATCTGTTTTGTTTTCCCTAGAAACCTTATCCCATCATTATGTTAAGCTTGGAATGATGAATTGGAAATTTTAGGTGATTTATTGGAAATGGTAGATTGTTATCGCTTCTACTATTGGTCATCCATGTCAGATTTTCGAGCCCAAAGTTTTCATATTAGTGATACGTGCAAATTGATGTTGAGTGCAGGGCTTTTGGATGGTGAGACATTAAACACCTTGGTGAGTGGCCCCTGGGATGGAAGTGGAGAAATTTTGGACAGATCCAAGATATGTCCTAGTTGTTATATAGAAACCAAGTTATTGATATCTTGTCTGATATAGTAAAATCATGATTATTTATCATTATTGGGAATTCAGTCTGATTTTTATTTATTACAAAATAAATCCATCAAGGAGAATTTAATTTTAGGAACTGAAGCCACAGCATGAAAGTTGCAAAACCATATAAATTAAGCACCAACAAATAAAGTGACCAGCAAAGACAGGCATGCTACATGATGTTCGCAACATCACCAAACTGTGGTTCTATGGATTATTCTGCAGTGATTGCACAGGACCTACTGATACTTCAAAATTGTATGTTTTATAGTTTAACACAGTTTCCTTCGTTTGATGTAGTTAAAATTGTAGACAACTAGACATATTGAAAGCTGACTTCATATGGAAATTTATCTCGATATAACTCCTGATAATGTAAATCTACTTGGCTTGATGGGCTTATTAATGTATTCACAGTCAAGTATCGTCAGATGAGTGTGGTTTTGTTACAGAGATTATTGTATTTGCAATTTTGCATTACTAAGATACCTTTGTAGAGTTTCAGAATGCATGCAATATTTTTTTGCCTCTTCCTCTATATGTGCGAGTGTCTTGCATGCTTGCTTGCTTTGATTTGCGCTTGCATGCTTGCTGGAAAAAGAGATGTCAACCAAAAAAACCTAACTATAGAAAAAAATTCAGTTCTTTATTAAGTTTATTTCCCTAAAATATGTCTTGGATGGTTGTGGTTTAAGGTGTATGATGTATTTTTCAGCTTTTCTAGCCCTTTTGGTACAAATACATGTTGGTTGTTACCTTCTAAAAAAATCATTTTATATGAAATATTCAAATGACTTGTATATGTAATATTTGCCTGTGGAATTTGGTATAGGTTTGGATTGCCTTATATGATTTTGCATCTCTTCCAACCCTCTTGGTACCAAGACATCTGTTGGTTGGTTACCTTTGAAAAAAATCATGTTATATGATAGCTTATAAATGAGATCTGCGATTACCTAATTGCTGTTACGTTGAATTAAGTCACTAGTCAAATGACTTGAATGCAGTATGCGTTTTTTCTTGTCAAACCTTTGGTATTGGTTTAGAAGCAACAGTTCAGTTACTGTGGTGCCCCTGGAATTGCTGATCGATATAGTTGAGGAATGCTCATTGAAGAAGAAATACAAATTTATTGAATAGATTGCGAGCATTATATTGGTGTCGTCAGTTAAATAGTAGCAATCATGTTATCAAAAGCAGATCAAGACTGTTGAAAAGATTTGAACTTCAGATATGTTTCTGTGCTTCTCTGTCCTCTGGGGACTCCTTTATTTTTCACTTAATAGTGGAGCTCACAAAACCATGTGCCTAGAACTTGGGGAGATATCATGCTTGCTTCGCTTACTTTTCATTTTATCATCCTTTGTGTTTGTTCCTTGTCTTTTCACTCTTTGGTGCTCATGCAACCTTGGAATGGTGAATATCGTCATGCATTTTGTTTCATCCCTTTATTTAACTCATTCTTTTAATCACTTTAACTAAAAGGTTGAAAATCTATCAATGAATCTAGGAAATGAAATATGTTGACTTTTACCACTTCATTCAGTAATCTATTAACCATCTTGTAATTTATTTGATAATTTTATTGAACCATTGGCATTCTGCATTCTGTTGATACCAGTTAATAGTTACAGGTTAACTGTTATAATTTGCTGAATTATCGTCCTTTTATCTGCTCAGGATATTGGGGGTTGTGATATTCAGAAGCAGGAAATTCGTGAAGCTGTTGAGTTGCCTCTGACACATCATGAGTTATACAAACAGATTGGTATAGATCCTCCAAGAGGCGTGCTTCTCTATGGCCCTCCTGGAACTGGTAAAACCATGCTTGCCAAGGCTGTGGCTAATCATACAACTGCAGCTTTTATAAGAGTTGTTGGGTCAGAATTTGTTCAGAAGTATTTGGGTGAGGTACGGTTTCTTAGATATATCTGAATGCACCACCCACATCCATTGCGTATCCTTTTCCTTTTGTCTGTTATGTTCATCTAGGTTAAGACATTCTCATAGAATTTGGTTTGGTCACATTTATATTTTAAAAAATGATAAATCTGCTTAGTGATCTTTTGTTTCCTTAACAGGTGGTGTAAATATAGGTTCTAAATGTGTCAAGATAATTTTCATGTTTTTTTTTTTACCGACAAGTTGTATCCGTTGTTTCATTTGTATCCTTACAAGGACAAAGTTTAAAGGGTACATGCAGTAACAATTTTCTACCACTTATGCTTAGATTTTCTTCATTTTTTATAAGAAGATTGCTCGTTGTGCTCAATTTCATGAAGAATATAAATTTGGTCAGAAGTTGTCATTATTATTCCTGAATTCCTCTGCTATATTTCAATTTTCAAGCATCTTGTTTATTGCATTTTTTTATTCAGGGTCCACGAATGGTTCGGGATGTTTTCCGACTTGCTAAAGAGAATGCCCCTGCAATCATATTTATTGATGAGGTTGATGCTATAGCTACGGCACGGTTTGATGCACAAACTGGTGCTGATAGGGAAGTGCAGCGTATCCTCATGGAACTTCTGAATCAGGTAGAACTAAGTAAAGATATTGGAGGCACCAGTTTGTCCTTTCTTTTTCTCTTTTTTGATGAATTAATCCCTTTCCACTTGTTTGAAAGAGTAAAAGGTCTCAGAAATAAAAGAGAACTCTAATAAGTTCAACCAAACTGAAATGCTATACAAGTTAAATATATAAATAATTCCCTCATTTAGTTTTGCTGTTTGCTGCTAGCTGCTCCTGCTGGTGTACAACCTTTCTTTCTTGGACCACCTGATTGAGATTACCCTGCTTTGGATAAATCATCAAGTCGATGTGGCATTTTTTGACTCTATAAAGTTCTGTGTGCAACATTTTTTGGTTCTTTTTTGGCTCCAAAGACCATCTAGTGGTTATCTTAGGGTGGGACCCTGAAGTGGCCAAGGAATTTAGGCAATAAGTGTAGTTCTAGATGTGCTTAGTCTTTTGGCTTGTTCCCATTGAAGCCATGTCGTGGATTAGAGGAAAACTTGCACTGCGTAACTTTTTTTTCACTGATTAACAATGTGTATGCTTGTCACCAACATGTATGCTTGCTCATATCTTGCCCATTTTCATTGTCATGGATTAATTATGTGAGGTATTTGTCTGTGATTGGTTTTGCAGATGGATGGTTTCGATCAAACTGTGAATGTAAAGGTTATAATGGCAACAAATCGAGCTGACACCCTAGACCCTGCCCTTCTGCGCCCGGGTAGACTTGATCGGAAAATTGAATTTCCTTTGCCTGACAGACGGCAAAAGCGGCTAGTTTTTCAAGTAAGATCTGCAAAAAGCGATCCAAAATATCATTAAAATTCATAATTTAAGCTTTAATTGATGTTAAAATGCACTGGTTCAATATAACAAACAACAAATAAATTGGAAGTTATCCAATTGCGTCAATAGAACCGGGAATATGCATAACAATCCGTACACAGCTTTACAAATCGCAGGCTTTTAATGGTATGGACGGGCATTGATTATTTTATTATGCTGACTTTGTATACATCTAGATGTCATAAATATCTGACAGTTGATTTTTCTTATTGCGGCATGTCCTTGGTTGATAAAAACACGAGGGATGCTCTCATCAATCTGAAGTATCATTGATGATCTTGCTAGAGAAATTTTGAGTTTTAACATTTCATTGCTATATCTTGGTGAACCTCCCTCTTACCTCCTAGTCTCTCGCTCCTCTTTTTTCAAGCTTAACTTGTATCTTTCTTGCGTTGTCTTACCTCTCTTTTTCTCCAAGCACGAACACACAACCACGGACACAGACATGTGGACACATGCACACAGAGAGGGGAGAGATTGAGATAGATAGATAGATAGAGAGAGACCATATCTAGGTACACAAGTGCTACAATTGTTAACTTATGTCTCTTTGTATTTGTTTCCCACTTTCTGCACTTGTTTTTCAAATAGGCAACTATTGCTCAAGAATATAGCGCAATAAAACATTAGATCTTACCCAAAAAGAAAAGGCAAAAATTAGAAAATTTGTTTACAGGAAAAAATCATTGGAAAGATCAATAAATTGTAGAAAGAGGCAAAGTTGAGAAGATTATTTCCCATATGAGTAAAATTTCACTATAGATTACTAATATTGCTTATTATCTTTTAAATGGCTTTGTTAATTCTATACTAATGGTTAAGTAGGCATAATGACATTATTTTCTGTGCTATTTTTCTACACTTCTTTTATTGAATGTGTCTCGTGCTTTGTGCTTCGTCTTTATTCAGGTCTGCACTGCTAAAATGAATCTCAGTGATGAGGTTGACTTGGAAGACTATGTTTCTCGACCAGATAAAATTAGTGCTGCTGAGGTTAGTTATTTTAAATTTATTCATTCTGGAATTCCTTTTCCATTTATTTTACTTTGTGTGTTAAAATTTCCAGATTCAGATGAAGCTGAGATTAGCCACTTTAAATTGACGTCTGATTGATTGTCTAGAAGTCTCAGTGATCCAATTATTAGGCTGTTATTTTTCCTTCAAGCACATGAGCTGTGTTTTCAAATAGCTGATATGTTTTAGACATGATAATGGAATGCAACTTTCGTCGGAGTTTGAACTTAGATTCAGTTGGGCTTGTGGAGTTTCAGTTTTGGCAGTTCCTTTCCAAGTTTCAGAGTTTTGATCATAAAAATCGGGGAAAACATTGACACATCTGAAAAAGTAGAAGAAAAATAAAAGAAAAAAAGAAAGATTGCACATGGCATTTTAGAGTATTTTGTGATACATAAGTTCTTTATTTGTGTAGTTTCAACAATTTTGGGCTCAAGCTACTTTTGCATGTAAGTAAAACTCATAAGGGGTAATAATTTGTACCACTAATTTATATTACTTACAAAATTTCATTATATTTAGCAATTCTGGAACGTTTCAGTGCCTGGTGCAATTAATTGTTTCACCATGTTTAGTAAAATTCACAAATATGTTAAATTTGGGCACTTCTTTCTTATATTTCCATGGTTAAGTGACTGTTAATTAAATACATGTAGTTGTAGAATGTTATATTTATTTTATATGAAAAATGCCATTACTATAAAGATTGATCTTTTATTTAGTTGTTTGCATCAGTCTTTGTAAATCGCTTTTTGGAGGCCTTGGCCTATCAAGGATTATGTTCATCATCTATCCCATCTTTTTTTACTCAGCAAAACAAGGATAATTAGCAAAAACTGAAATTATATAGCCTATGTGATTAAAGAAATAAAGAAATAACCCCAATGTGATAGTACAGACCAAAATAAAACTCTAAAAAAGAGGTGATGGTTAGTTTTGATTAGTTTAAACTGAAAATAACCACCAAAACTAGATCAAAATTAATCAGTTTTGGCTGAAACTGATTGAAGCCAGAAACTGTGAGTTAGTTTTGTTCTAATTGAGACTGAGAATTAAAACCTTACTCATTTCAATGGTTATGAAACTTCTTGCTAACATTTCCTTCCTAGTTATTTGTGTTCTCGCCTATTTAGTGTAATGAGTTGACTTTCTAATAATCATTTCAAGCATTTATCTATACACCATATAACAAATCTTGAGTTGTTTTTATCATGGAGTGTGGCCTACAGCATGCCCCTTGTGGAACGTCTGTGCCCATCTCCTTGATCGTTTCAACTTGCATGTGTAATAATAATGCTAATCCAACTTATACTAACGTCGCTTGAGTGTATAACCATTATTGACGTAATAACCGGTGCACTCAATTTCTTTTCCACCTGCAAAAGCTTTTCTAACATCGGGAGTGTTTTTTTTTATTTTTGTCTTTTTCATTTTTTTTGGGGTGGGGGGTTGGGCTTTACAATATCATAGCATAGTTTGACCCTAGAAACTTTAGTGTAGTTTGACCTATAAACTTTTCTTGGACTGTAGTTGTGCATTTCAGCCCTCCTTGTATCGCATCATTTATAAGTAGAACTGTTCCATATAAAGTGTAGCTTGACCAAAGTGACCATCTTTCATGAATTGTTTTGCAGATTGCTGCCATTTGCCAGGAGGCGGGTATGCATGCTGTTCGCAAGAACCGATATGTTATTCTTCCCAAGGACTTTGAGAAAGGCTACCGTACCAATGTAAAGAAGCCAGACACAGATTTTGATTTCTACAAATGAGGAGCTAAACTGTCAGAGGATACTGGCTTCCCGAGCTTTAATGGTGCTAATTTTGTTTAATACTGGGGAAAGGAGTGCATTTGAGGAGTTTTGAGTTTACATATTTCTACTTTTGTGACTAGAATTTTCCTACATATTGTTTGTCCTGGATGTGGTCTATAAATTGTGTAGGATCTAGATGTAACTGGTAAGGGAGCTTAAAATTCTTCAAATGTGCTCTACAGCCTCGATCTCAAATGAGACGGCGATCAGAATTTCCAATGTTCTATTGCTTTCAGAGCACTGAAATGATTATTTTTCATTTAGTGTTCATTGTTGGCTTGATAGAAGGATACGGGTAATGTGGGATTACTTTTTCACCATGGATACGGGTAATGTGCTCTACGGCATTACCTTTATGAACTCCCATGGATGAGAAACAGCTGAAAGTGAGGGCATCTCCACCATCATTGACTATGGATTTACCATGTCAGAGTGGGGGATAGAGGGGCGTGCCTTCTATCCCAATTAGAAGCCCAATTCCTAATCAAGTGTCCCAACTCAGCTCTGAAAATGCAGTGCGAGTATGTTCATATGCATGTCCGAACGTTTGCCTGAAAAATAATCAATCTCCCAAATATAAACTATGGTCTATGTAAGAGTAGGATAGCTTACAAGATTAAGGAGACAAGATAAGGTGGCAGTGGTTGAGGCTTGGCAGAAAAGGATGCAGACTTCATCAATTAAATTAAAAACCGAACCAACCTCTCTCTGTGTATGATAGCTCGTTTGGTGCAAATCCTGTGAGCCTTCTCTTTCTCCTGGCCCACGTCACAGTTCCCTGTGATTGTTCCCCACCCCGTTCTTCATTAAAAAAAGTTCCCTTTCATGCTAGACGATAACATAGCGATTATCCCTTCTCTTGTTGAGGAGCGGAGTTAATTTATTCAGTTCAATTATTGCAAATAGTTCAGTAGGAGCTCTGTCCCCTTCCGAAGATTTGGTATTTGGATTTCTCACCAAAAAAGACTCAGCTCTCATTCTATTCTCCTCCCGCCACTCCGGTCCTGTCGGCAAGGAGACGGCAGGGGCCATGCCATTAGGTTGATTGAAATGATAGATTTGTGCCATGCTAGACCAAAAGGGAAATGCTGGATTCACACGAGGCCGAGTTTTGTAAATAATTTAGGCGATGTTTTGTCGGGAAATAAAGCAGGCATAAGACTTAAACAAGAAATGCAGGCATAAAATGAAAAACAGGTATACTGGTTTTTTTTTTTTATTTAATGTTAGGCACAATTATCCCAAATGAGAAGATCCCATAGATTAATTTTGAAATAATATCATCATTTTTGCCTACTTTTTAGTTTTTATGATAAAAAGTTTCTCATGTAAAAAAGTTATTTTCAAAGATTCCAGTCAAATAAGAATTAGAATAACTCAAAGATGTCTATTCTCGTAGGCACAACCTTGCTGTTCTTATCTTTCTTATTTTCTAGCCAAGCAAAGCCCTAAAACTAAAGCCAGTGATAAGTTCCAAGTAAGAGAAAACAGTATGCTTTTAGTTAGTTGCAAATACATGACATTAGAAAGACGCAACTCTCCTATTATAATGGAAACTCTTATAAAAATGTCCCCACATCTTGACCAAATATTTTGACAAAAAACTTGCCAAATAATATCCCAAATAGTTAATCTTATATTAGAATTTCTATCATGAAATAGAGCTTTTTTTTCCATTTTCCTTTTTTAAGTATGTCACTGCAGTCATTTTATTGTACAGTATTCTCGCAAGTTTGAGTTGGGATATTGCCCTCATGTCTCTCTAACTAGTATCTGAATTAAAAATAATAATGATATCGCTGACATTTATATTTTTAGGTGTCCAGACAACTCAAATCCTTGAATTGTTAGTCTGTGTTACTCAGCGAAATAGGTTATTTTTCTTCTTTTTGAGTAGTTTCAGTTACAATGGCTCAATTAGATGGGACCTATGATGTCTACATGACATGCACAACCAACCTACCATCTCTAAATTTAAACGTTTGGTATGACCAAACTATTCAAATTAAGTACGGGCCATTATTTGAGAAGTAATATAAGTATGGATTATTAACTTCAACCAAACTGTTAGTCTTGGGTTCTAAAACACAAACTAGATGATGGCAAGTACTGACATGAGCCACTAAATTACTGTCTCTTGGATTTTCTTCCTTCCATAGTTTCTTGGTGAAGCCTTCCGGTTACATAGATTTAAGTCTGCATTAACATGTCAGGTTTTTTTTTATTGGAAATGTTTTGGTTTTGAGGGAGACAAGGCAAACCAAAATCACCTATAAACATTATATTACCCTCCCCACACCCTAAAAAAAAAAAAGTTAAAAGCTTAAAATGCTTAATTTATATAATGTAAAATACCTTATCATGGCCCTACAAAAGTGTAGGCAATGTTTTCATCATGACCAAGATATTATATGCATCAGCATTAGATATCATTAAAATAACATATCTAAAACCCCTGCTCTTATTGTCTCATTTGATTAATTGATACATTTCAAGATATTTTTTAAATCAGAATTAATGCTATAGCCACACTTCTTCAACTTTTAATGAAATATTTATCGAAAATCAAATAGTTTTATTGTTTCATCTTCGTGTTTTTTTATATTAGATGGTGCTTTTATATTTTTTTACTATAATTTAAAATATTTTTATCTTTTCTCCGGTTAAGATAATACGAGATCTTGGTTTCTCTTGCTATAAATGGACCAGGCTAAGGTCAGAGGTGCCTGCAAGTATAGAAAGCATAGGGTATACAAATGATGCTTTCATTAAAAATTAAAAAAAATCAAATGCTTTTGTAATATGTCCTGAAAGTCAATGCTAAAAGAATTTGACCAAAGTTTACATCCCAACAATATCACACCCGCCCAGTTAACATCCAACGGCTGTCATAGTTACTGGTCAGATTTGGCAACCGACCCAGAAAATAAGCTCTCCAACAGCACACCGATCATTCTTCTTAAAAAAAAAAGAAAAAAATAAGATCACCAAGGAAAAGAAAAAAAAAAAAATCCCAGCCTTTTAATTAATATTCTTTGTAAAGCTAATAGAGCTGCAGACTGTGTGGCTGCTTATGTAGCCAGTTACTTCGGTAGTATCTTATGGGCTGAAGATGGGAAGTTGTTTCTGTCACTTCGAAGTATTTTATTTTTTGATTTTATTGAATGTATCCATACTCGTTAGGTATGATTTATTTATTTTAGCGCGAAAAAAAAAATTGTTCCTTATAGGCTGTAATTCTGTTCCTAGAGTTACGAAAGACTTGGAAATGAAATCAAATCATTCACCTTCCTCGTACCAACCTTGTCCAATAATTTAGAACAGATATACACTATAATGACAGAAGCTTGGACAAAAAACCTCACATCATGCTATAAGGAAATAAACCCAGGTAGACCCATGAATCCTACGAACCTCAATACGTCAATATCTGGAGAATTACTATGCGACACGATTCCATCACCGTCCATCTCGCACGCCATCAGGTTCTCAAGATCCCTACATAAGCATATGCGAACTCCCGCACCAAATAACCAGCTTTCGATCCCCGAAATGTCGCTAATTACCGCATAGGCGCGGAACCGTTGCTTCCCTCTCGATCTACTCCTTTTATACTCTCTCTCCACAAAAATTTCTCATTTAATCGTTTTCTTGGGAGGAGAAATTTCTCTCTCGGATCGGATCGGGGAGGGAGTGGGGGAACCGATGAATCGGGTGGCGAGGGGATCGCTGTCGGAACGGAGGAATATTCCGGGGGGATGGGGGCATGACCGGCGGCGGAGCTTGGGCGGAAAGGGGGAGGATGAGAGCTTGGAATTGGATCTGTTCTTGAAAAGCGGCGGCGGCGCTCTGATCGGATCGGCCAACGGATCCGACGGCCAGGACGGTGTGGATCCCTCTTTTTCCTCCATTTTATTCTGATTTATTATTATTAACTTTCTTTTTTGGCCTTTTGTGGATTTGGATTGTTTTGTGGATGGTATGTTTCCGGAAATGGCCTCCTGAATGAGAGCGTGCGCAAACTGCATAAATTTATCTTCTTTTATCAATAATTCGATCTATGACAGCCCTTTTATTTGAGAAATGTTTCAAGTTTTAATTATAATTATTTGGATATCGTGAAAATCTCGTGATCTAAGTTTCTGCTGTTTATTGTAGTTTTTATCACGTGCTTGTAACGATGGCATTTACTTCTTGTAATCCTTGGGCTTTTAGTTTTTTAATTTAAACATCTATTTCCGTTTGGAAGAATTTTGACGTAATATTTATTTGTATCACGAGTTGTGATGTGATTTCTGTGGGAGCCGGCAGGACTGAATTACTCATCAGTTGTGAGAATTCGATTATTTGTCCTTTTTTTCTGACTCTATTTATTGTTCTTTGCAGAACAAGTTAAATTGGAGAGACTATCAATTGGATCGGCCAAGATTGGGAGGAGCGGAATGGATGATTTACTCAATGCTGACAATGGAAAGCATGATTACGATTGGTAAATACCATGACTAAATCCTTCATTTTTTTCAATAAAATGGTTGGGTATATCCCCATGTGCTTAAAATAGAAAAGCTTAGCTGTTCTTGATCAGTCTTTAGGCCGCATTAAGCGTGAAAATTTTTGTTCCAGGGAAGATTTAACGTTTTAGATTTATTAGAATGCTTGCCTATAATGATTTTTTTGTCCTTATGATTGCTTCTGATACTCTATTTAATGCAAACTTACCCAAAAAATGTCTTGATGCAAGAACCTTAGATACAGAATCTTGAAGTCTGACATAGTTAAATTGTCTTCAATTATTGAACTTATATTTGATTCATAAAGGATAATTGATCATCTCTTGTGTAACTTGATGCTCTTTCTGAACTCATCAAGCTTCCACTTTACATCCGATCACTAGGTCATGCTATACATCTTCCATCAATTTCTATTGCCCAAAAAAGGTTGTCTATTTGTATCCATCTTCACTTGTAGAGAGATGTTAACTGGTTATGGGCAATGCTAAAGTTATTGTATGAAGTGAACTATTTAGATAGCAATTTGCCATCTCCAAATGTCTAGAGCTCTATGGAGTAGGATTTATGTCAACTTACAGTTGGCGGCAGACCATCATGCTATATGTACAATATTTCTTTAGTTGCTATGCACTTGATAGGATAAGTTATGTTTTGAACAAGCCTCAAATGTTCGAAAGTCAGAGGAAACACAAATCAAATCAAACTCAAAACTTTATCTTGCACTCAAAAGGGAAAAATGCTTTTTTCTAAAGTAAAATAGGATTTTCATTTGAAAACTACATTTTCTTTTGTAAGACACTCCAACAAGTTGAGTAGGCTTGAGGATTCCTACTTTGCCTGCAGTTGTCCTTCAAAGCTTCATAATAATTCTTAGCAACTTAGATAATACATGCAAGAGTTAATTTAGATCAGGATAGGGAGGAAATTCATCTCTCCCTAAATGGAGCAACGGATTGTCAATAAATGTTTCCTTTCCATACTTATAAGGATGTCTTTATACTCTCTGGAATGTTCTCATAATAAAAGACATGGTCAAGTCTTTGACTTTTATATTCCATAAACAGATAAAAAGTAAAAATGCTTACACCTTACTAGCAAAAGATAACCAAAACTCCTTGTTGATTATTTGGTTTCAAGTAAGTCTTGAATTATTTGAGCATGCAATAAATCCTATACTCTGTGTCTTTTATCTTTGAATTATCTTTTCTTTTTAGTAGGTGAAGATCAAAAACCCATTTGTATCATCTTTGGTAGGGCATCAGAAGCCAATGACATGCTAAATGTTGTTACCTTCAGATTCTCTTAGTTTGCAATTACAAGCAGAATTTCTACTTTGGCACATGTCTTGCAAAATGTTGAAAGCTAATTAGCTGTTGATTTGACTTCCGCATGGACAGGCTTCTAACTCCTCCTGGATCTCCACATGGCCCTTCTTCTGATGCTAGTAAGAAGCCACTTTCCTCAGTAGCACCTAAGCGCAGTTCCACTGTTAGATCAGTTTCAACTACAAGAGCTACAAGGGTATGAATCATCTCATCATCTCCAGTAGCTGTTCTAAGAATATAGTATCACAGTTTATCAGTTATCTTTGTTATTCTAATTCAACGGTTAGGTTGTTCAAGATGACATATCCATTCCAGGGGGTTCTCTCCGAACTCTTCCACGCATGCATGCACAACAGAAAAAGGAATCTAAATCTAATTTGCAAAAGGTTTTATTTAATCAGTTTTATTGCAAGCATTCATTGCTTATACCCCAGAAGAAGCACAAACATCTGGTCTCATTATGCAGTAGTAGCCTTTTCACCTTCTTGATATGTGATCTTCTTGGTCTTTTCTAATGTTCAAGGGCCTGACAAGTTATTTTGAGCTCAGCACAGTTTGCTTTGTCTGGCTCTTCAGCAAATGTTAAATTCAGTATATGAAGGAGAACCCAAAATATACTTCTATCTACATACTCAGTTGCAATCAGATTTTAATGATCTGTCCTCTGTGATGTCATTTAGTTTCATCTCATGTAAAGCTTAAATATCACTGTATCTCATGCGGCATTCTTTCTATGCCAGAGAACTGGTGAATCATAGTCTCGACTCTCGCCACTCACCTACCTACCTTTTTGTTAGATCGATCAATTCTGGTTTAGTTATAGGAAATGGTAATTTCACAAATTTATATGGATTGGGGATTAAGTCAACATCCCTTGGAGAGTATTAATTCGTATCTGTTAATGCATGTATTACTTTGTAACCTTTTAAGCTGCTCTTGTTTCAGTTGTGTCATTCTTACACCCATGTGTTCATTCATAAATAAATAAAACATCTCAATTTCTCATTCTTGTTGCAGCTCCCTGCTTCTCAGTCCGAGACTGGCCATTCAACAAGGCCAGCCAGGAGTGGTTCGGTGACCCGGCCTTCCATCTCTTCCAGCAATTTCTCTAATACTAACAGAACATCAGTCCTTGACACTAGCTCAGCCTCAGTAACCTCAAGGCCATCAACCCCAGGGAGCCGAGCAGCTGCTCTCTCATCTGCAAGGCCATCGACTCCAACCTCACGTCCCATACCAGCTACCCTCTCAACTGCAAGGCCATCGGCTCCAACCTCACGTTCCATACCAGCTACCCTCTCAACTGCAAGGCCATCGACTCCAACCTCACGTCCCATACCGACTCGATCATCCACTCCAGTCAGAACTCGAGCAACCCCCAGCGCTCCAGGACTTAAATCTGGACCTTCACATGGTTCTAGGCCATCAACTCCAACCTCACGACTCCAAGCTGCCACCAATTCTATCTCAAATTCAAATTCTTCAGTAGCCCGCTTGAATTCAAGACCATCAACCCCCACTCGCCAGCCTGCTGCACCAACACTAGCCCCGACGACAGGGCGTTCCCCATCTGTTGGGCGGCTCTCAGCCAGAAATGGCCGAAATTCAGCACCTTCATCACGTCCCAGCTCCCCTAGTCCACGGTCCCGAGCTCCAGTGCGCCCAGTTGATCTCCCAGATTTTTCACTTGATACGCCGCCTAACCTGAGGACAAAGTTGCCTGAACGGCCAGCTTCTGCTGGCAGGATGCGTCCAGGAATGGCGCTGACAGTTCGGTCAAATTCAAGTTCAAACTCTGAGACAGTAGCTTCTGTGAGTTCAAATCGGAGGCTGTCTTTGCCTATTGCCCCTCGGAGCAGGTTCCCAGAGAATCCACCCAAGGTTTTATCACAGAACAATGGACACCAGACCACGCCACCTGAAATGCGAAAATCTATGGTATCAGAGTCTGGAACTCGTAAGCCTATAAGGCCAGCTGCAGCCACAGAGAGCACCGGGTTTGGAAGGACGATCTCAAAGAAGTCGCTTGATATGGCTCTCAGGCACATGGTACGTTGTGTTCCTTCTCCCTGCTAGCATTTGGTGATATGAACATCCACTAATTCATGCATACAGGTGGCTCCTACTATTATTAAGCATTTGGACTTTCCAATGAAAGTATTTTATTGTCATAGTTCTGAGGGAAGACTGGATACTATAGCTTGTTAAATATAAAGACTGTTGCTGCATGGTATGTTACAATTCTGAAATCTTCTTTTCTTTGTTAACACAGGACATTCGACAAAGCCTGGGGGGCATTCGGGGTGCTTCCCTCTTTCCTCGTAGCATTCGCTCTGCTGCTCCAAAAGGAAGACCAGCTCGTATGTCGGAACCCATAGTTCCTCTGACAAGTGATGAAGACTCTGCAGAGAATGGCAATTGTAATGAAACATTTTCTGGAGACTGCAACAGATCTGTGTCATATAATGGAGACAGTATGTCTAGGTCTCCAGACAGGGAAAGCCTCAGGACAAGGGAGAGTGTGGGTGAGCTAGATCTCGATGGTAGCTACCAGTATGATGCCATGTTGATGAAAGAGGATTCAAAGAACACAAGTTGGTTGCACAGTGTTGAGGATAAGTCCGACCAAAGCCCTTTCGATCATCGATTTGAGCCTCCCCCAGAACCTTTTGATCCTCTATGACGATTCCCTTGTTGTTGTCTGTGTAATATTTGTAACATTTGATTTTTTAATTCTTGGTTCTGATCTTCATATTTCTAGAAGATGCTCCCTGGATTGGATGGTGTGTGTTTTTTTTCTTCCCCGTTGAACCAAGAGATACTGGAAGTTTGATAAGTCTTTGAACTGAGAAAATCCTTCCTACTAGCCATGTCCATAAAACATATGACTCTGGACCCTACAGCTAAACCCTCAAGTTCTTGAATCTATGGATTTTAGGATTCAAATTCGGTTCTTGATGTGTAATCGGTAAGATGTCGGAATTAGATCTACTATTTTCTTTGTAAACTTCATCTGTTGACTGGTTTTATATAGAAAAGTGGACTTGTTTATCTTCAGCACATATGAAGATTAGCACATTGTCTGCCATGGCATTGTATCGCTATTTGAATGATCGAATGCATGTATTCCTGTTGTGTTTGGGCATGGTATCTATTTATGACGCCAAACCAGGGAGGCTTTGCTAAGGTCACGAAAGAGTGAATGATTTGAGACTCTATGGATGAGTTTGTGTATTAGGAGTATTTTGAAGAAGCCTCCAGTGGCAAACAGTTGAGTTTTGGATGGAATTATGGGCAAAGAAATAGTTATGATGCCAATTGCAAATAATTGCAAAGGCATGGTGGCTTACGACTGATTTATGCTGACTTTGTATATCCATCAACTAGTAATATCTTGTACCATGGGACTCCTGTAAATGGACATTATAATCAAGAACTTGCATCTTCTAATGGAATTTGTTGGTGTATGTTACATATAACAATCAACCAGTATTTTCTTGGTTGGTCCTGTCTGAAGTCTTTAGTAAAACTGAACATTTTCTCCAAAGTGTATGTGAAGGTAGGAAGCAAAATTGGGCGGTTATTTTGGAAGAAATTGTTTTATAAACTGGTTAAGGAATCCAACTTGTTTGATACGATGCATAAGTCCAGCAGCGGCCAAAGAGAAAGAGTCCAACTGTGAGGCCCAATAGTCCTACATCGAAAAGGCTCGTTCCAGAGCCTGGGCATATGAGGCGGGTGTCTCCAAATCCTGCAAACACGTTTTGGGAGGAAAACAAAATTGGGAAGGGGTGAAGGATACTTGCGTGAAGCTCCGAAACCGGACAATATCTGATAGGGGAGCTCCGTATTTTTCCCCTAATGTGGCCCCCACGTGGGCATTAGGTGCTTCATGTGCTCCATGGAGACGGGGGTGTGACATTTGGTATCAGAGCCAAGGACGACTCTTGTCCGATGGTGGGAAGGGTGTGAGGCCTAATAGTTTCACATCGGAAAGACTTGTTCCAAAGCCTGGGCATATAAGGCGGGTGTCTCCAAATCCTGCAGACACGTTTTGGGAGAAAAACAAAATCGGAAAGGGATGAAGGATGCTTGCGTGAAGCTCCGGAACCGGACAATATCTGGCAGGGGAGCTCCGTGTTTTCCTCCTCATGTGGCCCCCACGTGGGCACTTGGTGCCTTACGTGCCCCGCGGAGGCGGAGACGTGACATTTGGTATCAGAGTCGAAAACGGCTCTTGTCCTATGGTGGGAAGGATGTGAGGCCCAATAGTCCCACCTCAGAAAGACTTGTTCCAGAACCCGGGCATATGAGGCGGGTGTTTCTAAATTCTGCAGACGCGTTTTGGAAGAAAAACAAAACCGGGGAAGGATGAAGGACATTTGTGTGTAAGGCTGCAAATGGGTCCGACCCGAGGCCCGACCCGCATAGACCAACCCGATCCGAATTTTAGGACCCGTGAGTCCGGGTTGGATCCTAAAATTGGACCCGAATCATTTTCTGGATCGAGTTTGGGTTTACTGTATGGACCCGACCCAACTCGAATGGACTGAGAGAGGGGGGGGGGGGGGGGAAGCAAAAGAGAGATTTTTTTTTTTTTTTGGTATGTGGGTCATGGCACTATTGGTCCGTCAGGATTCTCTCTCGATCTATTACACTGTTGATACCTCTGGTGTCTCGGTGGCTGGCTTTTTTTTTTTTTTTTCCTACTGTTTTTTGGTTTTTGTTTTTTTTAACTTTTGCAGGGAGGAAGTGGGGGAACAGAACTGAATATGGGTCATGTGCCAGTTTTCTGCAATGGAATCGGATTTTGGAAGAAGGTCTGGGATTTTTTTTGTCCTCGCAAGAGGGGAGCTGGGAGACACCAAGTTCCGTCCAATCAGCCATATAGACAAAAAAATAGTGTGATATGAAATTTGGCTCGTAGACCGACTTAGTTTGTAAGTCATGGGTCATCTGTTCTGACTGGAGGTCAATTGCAAGTCTTTCAAGTCCTGGGTCACCCAGCACCTCATAATTATGATGTGACCAAATTAGATTTGCCCAAATTCTTTTCAAAAGCATGGAGAAATGGATCTAATTCGGATTCGAATCCGACCCGATTTAGATCTGGGTCCGACTCGGATCCGACCCGATCCATTCTTCAATCGGATTGAATCTGAGTCCAAAATTAGAATTCGAACAAAAAAGAAGATCGAATCGGAGTCACTCAGAACCTGATCCCACTCGACTCATTTGCACTCCTACTTGCATGAAACTCTGAAACCGAACAATATCTAGCAGGGAAGCTCCATATTTTTTCCCTCATGTGGCTCCCACGTGGGCATTAGGTGCCTCACATGCTCTACGGAGGCGGTGGCATGACACCAACAACCGTTGACAAATACCAAGAGCATGAAAATTGGATATACACATCATAACTTATGTCTCGTTTAAATTGTAACGCCCATGGTTCCATGATTAGTTTTATTTAGTAGTTGGTCATATATAACCTTGCGACTGCCTCAGTTTCATGCCTTCTGCTCCACTAATAAATGTAATCTTCTTCTTTTCGAGGCATTCTCTACATCATTATGCCTATAATTTTGAGCTCAAAAGCTTGTCCAGGTGGATGATACCCACCACTGGGCCAAACTAAGTAGGTGAGGAGAAGACATTGACCTCACTTATCTATTTTTCTAATAGATAACTAGAGCATATAAGGCAGATAATCTTATAATACAGAAAGTAAATTTTTTTAAAAAAACTCTGCCACTGGAGAACATAGTTACACTCCGAAACTCCTTCAATACCAGTTGAGATCAGTAGATTCAAAAGAAAGGAGTTAAGGCTGTGCCTGTGAATCCTTGCAACTCATGAATTTTTATATATATATATATATATATATATATTGCTAAAATTTATTTGACCATCACTTAGACTAAACGAAAAAGAAAAATAAAATATTTGACATTTAGAACAAGAAATAAGAATCCAAATCTTGATAACTATCATAAGAGGTAGATTTAGCCCAAATTAAATCAGAAAACTCAAACTTGATAGCACAGCTAGCCAACATATGGGCCCCCTAGTTCGCGGTCCTCAAAGGTTCTTTCTTCTGCAAAGCGTTGACCAAGCGACCTACCAAATAAGTTTTCTATTTTGCTCCCTAATCTTGGAAAAGCTTTGATCCGACGAACCTCAAAGTAATAATCACTTTTAAAATCATAAGGTGAGCTGTTTCTTGAAATCACTAGCAAAAAGCCGGCTTTTGTGCCCCTCGAAAAAAGCTTCCCTGCTCTAATCATCTCCTCGCAGTGCTTTCGATCAGGTCAAAATTATTATCTATTGTCATCAATCCTAAAGAAGAGCCGGGCCGTGTAAGCACTTCACCCTCCAAAGTCCCAAACCATAAATTCGAATTTCAAAGACCATTGGAGCATGTGCCGTGATGCACCACTGCAACATCTCAAGTGATTTTAAATTGTTTTCTGACCCAGTACCCAGCAACTCAACTCTACCGCAAGGAATGCAGCGCAACATCGCTAGCCGGATGGTATTTTTTAAGTTTCTTAGTTCTGTATAAGTATCTAAAATTTTTTTGGCGGATAACCAATGTGAGACTAAATACATGCCCGCATGGGTTCTCACATATTCCATCCATTCAAGCCCTAACGTCTGTGTCATGCTAAAGGTTCAAATCTATTCAAATCTAATCACAAGTACCCCGATTGGCCCGTGGTCAGCCTTCATGAACTCGTGCTACAGTGGCTCCTCGTCCACATAGGCTATGGACCGAGTTCGTTTTGATATCATTTATAACAACTCAAGATCTCATCTAAAATGGTTAGTCGGAAGGTATTTTTTATAGTTTCTTAGTTAAATTTGCTCGGTAAATAATCAATATGAGACTAAACATATGTCCGTACAGTCCTTACACAGTTAGCATAATAAAACTTGTAGTTAGTGATGTGCATGGCACTGTTTTACAGTAAGCTAATGGCATGATACTAACACTGCAGTTATTCGTTGCTTGCTCTCCCTGAAAATGGGAAACGAGATGGGGTTTTCTGCAACTAATGATGAGCTACGTAACAATGAAGATTAAGTTTGATTGGACCTCAACTAAGAGTCTAATCACGGTGTAATTGCTATTGGAAGGTAAGGCGTGGAACCACAAACTGACGTGAAGGCAATAAGTATTAAAGGTGACAGCTCTTGCATGTAAGCTACTTTACTGGCACTTGCCTGTATATGCCGTGGTCCAATAGTGAATTTTGCTGCTTATTGCTCTTTTAAGGTGCAAATTCTTGCGGTTGGAATTGGGGAAAACGATCAGAAAAAAAAAGGAGCAACCGAGTTAGAAGCTTCATTGCTTCAATTCAAACGTAAAGTTTTTCCTATGGAGCGGATGGAAGAATGATATAAAGGCATTAATAATTTAACGTAATATGTGTTGATTTAAAATTCATTGGATGATGAACATATGTAGTAAAAGCCAAGTTCACCAGGATCAAGCCTTTGACAAAGAGATCTTAGAATCAACATGAATAATTTAATGCAAGTATACCTACTGGAGCTAATATGCGTCCATCTATTCATTAAATATCTTCTTTGGCTCCCTGCATAGAGAAAGAATGCCCAAAGAGCCATGATTAATTAATTGGAGACTCTCAAATGGTTGAGTAGTTAGAAATAAAAGAAGGCAACCACATGATATAACTTGCTTAGGATAGCATCCATTTGATTGAAAAATTAGTAATAGCTTCTTGTTGTTTGGTAGTCTGAGTTGCTTCGATGCAAAGTAAGCAGAAACAGAGTCTACCCCACTTAGTTAACATGCAACTAGGCTATTATGAGTGTATCTTCTACATATATAACATATGCGGTTCATTTCGGAAATAAATGCTGTCGCTAGGACTGCAAACTGAGTAAATTGAAGCAGGTAGATGCTCTCATTTTGTTTGACGAAAAGATGCTCTAACTTTAAAAATTAAGTAGATTCTATCTACCAGAAAAGGAAGACTGGGTAATTGTACTGTGTGGGCTTTTCTTTGATTCAGTGAACAGAAGAAATTAAAGGGGTTGAAGACTTGATGATGCTCTCATGGCGGGCTCTTTCCTTGCCATTTCCCAAACTCTGAGGCAGATGCACCATAGGATACCAGCATTTGTTGAGGGAACCACCCACCACCTTCAATAGGACAGTCTGAGCTGCTGGGGGGTCATTTTTGGGGTCAAAGGACCATTTTGTACTAGCATCTACTCTACTGTAGAATGTGAAATTTTTTTTAAACAGAGCCTCTATCCTTCAAAAAGAGGAGAGAATTACAAGGTATCTAAGTTATTTAATCGCACTGCATATTGTATAATGTGTTTATTGCCTGACAAGAGTTGGATGGTTGTTTGGCTCAACTGCAATTGCATATTTGATGGCTATCTATAGATTGTATATGAGTATGCGAGTAGGATTACAATAACTTAATATCTGAGTAAGTAAACAATCGTGAGTCCTAAGTGGCATGATGATTAATGCATTCCGAGGGCTTCGCAGATGAGCTGCTGGCTTTCAAGCAACTTGCTTAGAGTCAAATGTAGAGCAAGTGCCTCAAAATGGCCCAACTTCCAACTTCATGTGCATGTAACTTGTTTGGAAGCTAAGTTTCTTAATTCCAGGAGTTATTATTAACTAGTTTCCATGCCTTTCGTGCAATAATTCACATCTAAACATCCCTTTCCAATTATGAAGCATGCCTATAATCTCTGAAGTATGATCTCTTACATTAAGCCATCAATCATCAGCATGACCATGGAACGACTAATTCTTTAACCTTCTGATTCCTTCCTAATAAAAAAATTTCTCATCCTCTCATTCATGTCTTTATGCGGGGACTCAGATATTCCTTATTATGATATTCCTTTCTTCCACCACTTGACTTTGCTCTCTCTTTTTTTTCGTCCTTCCACTATTTTATCTCTCAATTACAACCTCATTGCCAAAGTCCATCCCCCTTTCTTTTTTTGCTTTATCATGCTGTTATGAATCAGGGCCTTCAGATGCCAACAGTGCATCCCTTGTCATCTTTGTTAATAATTAGATTCTCCTCCAAAGTCTCCAAGGCCTCCTTCGTTTGTTTTAAGATTTAATCTTTATTAAACTAGGTTGGTTGGGGACAGTGAAAGATATCAGCTTGCTAATTCCGATAATTTTAGAATCATCTGCCTCCAAACAAATATGTCCAAGTAGGAGACGTCAGCATCTGAATTTAGTTTGCTATTCCTTTTTATTTTTTGCTGCTGTATGTTGTCAATCCCATGTTACCATGTCAGTACATGAGGCCGTATGCATTGGCATGGCTTTTTCACAATCAAGCTGCATGGATGTCTGCAGAGGACTCAACCAATTCCCTGCTACCATCTGAATAAGAAAAGGTGGGATAAATATAGTTACTCTTCTCTGTTTTGTGGATTTTTTTTTTTTTCAAAATTCTTGCTGGAATAAATCTAAGACCGAGGATAGAAATAAACAGGTTCCCCATCGTAGGAACAAAGTTTGATTCAATTCCCTTTGGCCTCCTCTTTCTTTTCAAGGGGAATAAAACTTATTCCAGAGCTCATTCCTGTTTCATTCCAAGAAAGAATTCAGACGGCAAAATGTAAACAAATCCTCTACCCTAACGCAAGGTGGGGCCCAGTGCTGGGAGTGGGTGTACAAATGGGACCCGGTAACGTGGAAAATGCTCTGGTATATTACCAACTACGTTAGGCGAGCTCTTTTCGCAGCCACGTGTAACTGGAGATCGCGAATAGCATCACACCCCTCCCGCCACATGGCGACATTTGGGAGTGTAGTGGGGCCTTTTGAGCATTAGAATGGTCAAAGCTCCAGGAACGCTACCTTCGGCGGCGGTGCTCCCAAGACCAGGTCTAGGGCCAGTGGGGCCCGCTATATTAGAGGGGACACACCAATCCGACGGCTCTAATTTCACTGGGAGAACACCCAGGCCTTCGGCCCTCCTCCATCACGCGTGATGCGCGTGACCCCACAGAGACTTTACGCTTGCACCTGCCCGAGGCTAGACTCGTAAATTTACATTTGGCAAGGGCGTTTCCATAACCAATTCCTTCAATACGCTTCACTTCTCTCACTCCTTCGCTCTCTTACTTTAATGGCAGACACGGTGGCTTAAAGAATCGATATTGGGAGCTGGGGGCGGGGGCGGGGGCGCGGGCGCGGGCGAGAGCTTTGGAGGTTGCTCCTTGGAGGGAATGGGATACTTCGAGTTCCTTGGAGAAATCTCGTCCTGTTCCGCCTAATTTCGTTGATTCCGGAAAAACCAGAAAGATCGGTTTCTTAGAATAATTCCGCGAGTTTTACACGGGTTTCCTTTGTTTCGGGACATGGAGCTCTGGTTTCCGGCTGTAACGGAGGATTTGGAGCTTTTGAGGCCAGGTTCGTGGAGCAATGTTGTCAAATTGCCCTCCTGTTCGGTGCTTCTTTCTGATTCTTTTGAGACCTGCCTTTTTCTTATTATTTTTTTTTCTGGTGAAAGGTCGCATTTTTAAGCGCCGGGAGCCATAAGCCGCTTCCAGTTGGAGAATTAGTTCACGGGTTCTGGATAATCTCGATTGTTTGTTAAGCTCCTCTAAGCTAAGGCTTATAACGGTGGCTTCCAGGGTTCCGGTCTTGAACTGTTTGGTCGCATTCCAGTTTCGAGTTGTTTCTGAGAGTTATTTCAATTGGATGCTGTGGATAGTCCCAGGTATGATTCAATTTAGTGTTTAGTAGCCTTGAATGCCTTCTTTCTGATTCTTCCTTGGTTTTTATGTAGAAAAGTGAGAATCCTTTTTCAGATTTTTGAAGATTGCCATGCCACTGCTCGACTGATGAAGCCTTGAAAAATTGGTGGAGGGAGGAGCTGATGGAATCGGCTTCTGCTCTTTGAATTAGGTGAGATTAAGATTTAGGACATTGGATTTTTGAATTTTTTTAAGATTTAAATGGTTTATCTCTGTGTGCTTGTAGTAGTTTTATGTGTCGTTGTCTTTAAATTGGGGGAGTCTAACATACGCCGGGTTGGCCCATGTTACCTATCCATTTTTTTACCGAAGTCCTTCCCCTGCTCCAAAGCTCCAAGCTTTGGTCCTTTTTTCTGAAAAGAAAGTTGACACTGCCTGTGCTTTTGCTTTGGGATGACCTTTCGGGGCATTGATTGTTTTTAGGTAAGCAATGCATTATTTGCTGCTCCATTTCAGTATGGCAGTAGATGGGTTGAGGTATTGTGGGCAGAATTTTTTAATACATTCTTTGTGCAAATTATTTTTGGAGTTTTGCATTTGGGCTTTGCTTTTCTTCCATTTGGATGCTGATGAATTTCTCTGAAACCATTGTCTCGAGCACTCTGACTTTATTTGTAAAAATAAATGGGTTTGCTTTTCTCTTCACTCTTTGAGAAAGACCAGAGTTTTCCTTATGAGAGGCTCCTGTTATTTTGCTCTGATAATGACCCCACTGCCCTTTTGTTAGGGTAACAAGAATTTTGAAGCTTAGATGTGAAAAGAAACAGACAAGAAGAACCTCCTTGTTCACTTCAATGAGAGAGAGATTAGCTAACCGGTAGTTAAGATGGTCCCCTACGTAGCAATTATCACAGTGCTTGATCTTTTCCTGATATTCTCGCCTAGCAATTGGATCATTTCCAGGTCTTAATGAATCACATTTGTTTTTTTAGGCATCTAAAGTTTTGAGAAGACTACATACTTCTTCTTCTTCTTCTTCTTCTTTAATTTCTTTTTTGAAAAATGAAAGATGATTGCTACTCTAGACATTGATTTGTTCTTTTTTCTAATGCCAGGTTTCCTTTTAATAGGATAACATTTAGGTAAGGCATCCTTCCTTTTTTTTTTTGCTTTGATATATTTTATGTCATTCTTTACTTCCCACTCTTCTTTCTTTTGTGACTATCGATGGAGAAATCCATGAATGTTGCTGAGAAGCACGATATGCAGTTGTTTTTCTATGATTCTAATGTCCATATTATCTGCATAGTCTTTTATAATCTTTTTCCTTTTTTTTTTGACTGCTACAGGATTGGAAGAACCAGTGACTAAAATAATTGAGTTCCTTGTACTCTTCTAGAAATTTAGTCATGGATCACCTCTTTGTCTTTACATCAATTCCCTTTCTTTGTCTCCTTCTATGCCTTCCCTCTCTGACCAGTGCTGACTTGAATTCTGATAAGGAAGCCCTTCTTGCCTTTGCGGCAGCAATCCCTCATGGACACAAATTAAATTGGAGTTCTAAGACCCCAATCTGCTCTTCTTGGGTTGGGGTGACATGTACACCAAATCACTCCCGTGTACTTACCCTTCGTCTACCAGCGGTTGGGCTCATAGGCCCAATTCCTGCTAACACGCTTGGACAGCTTGATGCGCTTAAAGTTTTGAGCCTCCGATCCAACCGCCTTACTGTACATCTTCCTCCAGATGTTGCATCACTTCCTTCGCTGCACTCTCTCTTCCTTCAGCACAACAATTTATCTGGAATTATACCTACTGCACTGTCTTCCAACCTCACCTTCCTTGACCTCTCCTATAATTCTTTCATGGGGGAAATTCCACTGACGATTCAAAATCTTACTCAACTTACTGCATTGTATGTTGAGAATAACTCTCTTTCTGGACCCATCCCTGACCTTCAACTTCCCAAGCTAAGGCATTTGAATCTGAGCTACAATAATCTCAGTGGTGAGATACCGATTTCTCTCCACAGATTCCCAGTTGAGTCATTTCTAGGAAATCCTTTGCTATGTGGTTCCCCTCTACCACAATGCCCAGGAGTTGCTCCTTCACCATCACCAATGTCACCACCACCAGCATTCCCCTCGAAGCCCAGAAAAAGCTTTTGGAAAAAATTAGGTACAGGAGTCATTATTGCAATTGCTGCTGGAGGAGGAACCCTGCTGTTTGTATTGGCTATTGTACTTCTGGTATGCTTTTTGAAGAGGAGAGATAAGGAGGGCAGCATAGTGTCAAAGGGAAAGGGTCCTGCTGGTGGAAGGAGTGAAAAACCCAAAGAGGAGTACAGCAGTGGGGTTCAAGAAGCTGAGAAAAACAAGTTGGTTTTCTTTGAGGGCTGTTCATATAATTTTGACCTCGAAGATCTACTAAGAGCTTCTGCTGAAGTTCTTGGGAAGGGAAGTTATGGGACTACATATAAAGCTGTTCTTGAAGATGGTACGACGGTAGTGGTGAAAAGGTTGAAAGAAGTGGTTGTTGGGAAGAGAGATTTTGAGCAGCAGATGGAAATAATAGGAAGAGTCGGGCAGCACCCAAATGTTGTGCCGCTTCGTGCTTATTACTATTCCAAGGATGAGAAGCTTCTTGTTTATGACTATGTTCCCTCTGGCAGCTTCTCCACCCTCTTGCATGGTATGCCTATTTAAACTCCCATCTCTTTAGTCATTTATATTTTTGTCTAGTAATAGTGAACTGCTTTACTAAGGAAAATGAAATCATATTGTGGCCTATTGGTTAATATGTGTAATACAGAAAGTCTGATTGCTTGTTGCACAAACATCAGACAAACCAAGTTGGTGAATATAGAAGGCCAAACTATATAAAATCTTTAGAGATCAGATATGTTTAAGAATCTACTTAACATTATTGTTGATGCTAATGTTCTTATAATGCCAAATATGAGCATCATAATACAATTTGTTTTTTTCAGACTGAACAGCCATCTGCAAATGATTAGTAATATGATTCAATATGCCACGTTGGTTCTCTAATATTGCCAAATGAAGCAATTTATTTTTGCCAGAGTCCCACAAATGACTGATTGGTCTATCTAATTTTGCCAAAACATGATTTGGTGACAACTGATGTAGATTAACTAGTGCTGTAAAAACCAATTAGTCCTGGTGACATTGAGTTATTCATATGATAAGCTCTATCTTCATGGATACATTTGAAAAGCTCGGTTTCTAGAAGTCCAGCCCATGAGAAATCGGAATTTATATTATTGTGGTTTGCTGTGTAACCAGCTAAAAACTTCATTTATTTATAAAACCCTACTTTTTTCCATATATGTGAGAGAACTTGAGGACTAGAGAACTTTGGTAGGTACAAGTGTGCATTGTGCAATGCTGGAAAAGAAAAAAGCCATCAAGATCAAATTACATATTGCAAACACATTGGATGGCTTTGATGGCCTTAACAGGTTGATGAATATCACTGATGTTACATTGGAGGGCCTTGGTTTGAGTCATGTACCTCAGTGCACCTAACTATGCTATTATTGTGCTCATACCAACCTTGGTGATTGCATCCCTTGATAGTATTTCTGTTTTGAGCCATGGTTGGACTTGTGCACTTTTAACTCCTTTTCTAGTATAGCACCATTTTTTTCCCATAGTTTTTGTGTGATGAAATTTCTTTGTAGGAAAAGCAGAGAAAGTCTAGTGCTAGATAAAGACATTGAAGCAGTCACTTAAAGGTAGTAAAATGATGCATGCTAGGACACTGTATCGGTTCTTATGGACAAAATTAGAGCAAACACTTTTTTAGGTTAAGAGTGAAGGTACATTGGACTTGCCCATTGGAGTGTTTATAAACACTTATGAAACCTCTCCTCTCTCGTGTTCTACAACTTCCTATGTCGACTCCTTATTATTCATCTCTCCAACAATTTGTGATTTTCAGTTTTAAAGGGTCCTCCTATGAAGTCTGGTTGGCATAATTTGTGAAAGACAGATCCTTGGCCAAACTTTCTTAGAGAGAGCTATTTAAGCCTTTTTGTGGTAGCCCCGGTACTAGCAGACATACTTGCTGCAAAGCCATTGCTCGTTTGTGTTGCTTGAGGTCATGTCTAACTCTTGTTCATCAGGCTTTGCACACTCTTAGTAAGATGAATGAGAACTGGCTGGTTTATCCCTCTGATGGGTGTTGCATATGTGTACTCTTGTGGCTTGGAGATAAGCTTGCTGTATTCATGCACTTTGACAACATTTTATGCAGTAAACCATTGACACTCCTTCTAAAGGAATTGACCAGGCTTAATATATTCCGAGTCCCAGATTAAGATTGGAATTTTATTTTACGGTTTTTGACAATGATGTTATAGTTTTGTTTTGCATTTGACATATATTTTGAGAATAATATCGTCCCATAGCATTTTTTCAAATTATACTTAAAAGAACCATAAAATGGTTGAATAGCTTGGCGTATCTCCATGGAATCCTTATTTTGCAGTTTAGGATAATTTGTCTGATGTAATCAACACTTAACGTAGTTAACATCATGAAGGCCCTAAATTTGCAATTTGGAACTGCTCATGCTTCAGCTTCCTACTTAGAAGAGCAGAAATAGACAATTTTCATTACAGTTGTTCTGGCTCCTTTGTTCAGTTCTGTCTAAGAACTCTGTCTTATCTGGTTCGATCATTTGTGCTTCATGAGGAGACAGTAATGTATGCAAAAATTACAAGTAGGTGTCCCATAGGTATATTGGTCTACGGTGCAATTTTAATCATGTCCCTATGGATCCAAAACATCATTTTATACTAGGCTAGCCATAGATGATTCAATAGGAACTAAGATTGTTTCATTATTACTTTAACATTAGTTTCACTGAATTACGACTGTGTGATCCTTAAAGATGATTAACAAGTGGTGAGGAACCAATCCTTATAAGTACAAATGAGTTGATAGTTATGCTAGCTATGTCAGTTGGGTGTATTTTGTCCCAGATCAATCAACAGCTAATTCTATTTTGCAACTGAAAAAACTTCCATGTACTTGATCTGAAAGAGTCAAACTTTGTGCATAAAATGTAAGCTAGATTTTAGAAATATATTTACCCAATTCCCTTCACATACCTATAATATCATTCATGATCAAATAAATGGGACTTGTTGCTATCTTAATGATGAATGTAATAGAAATTTAATGCCATTTCTGAGAGTCAGAAACCTTGCATTATGAGAAATTAATATCGCATGCTTTTCTCTATCAAATAGACCATATTTGTCCTGAAATTACTTCAACGTATACAGTTAAAAATTGTTTTGAGTAATCTGGCATGTTGTTCTTGAGTACTCAATTTCATTAGTTGATCCATATTATAATAAGTTGACCATAAATAAGATATGTGCTAACCTCCTTGTTTGCAAAGAAAGTTGAAGATTAAAGTTAAGTTTTATAACTTTACTGTGATAAAAATTTTATGATCCAATTTGCCTTATTGTCATCTCCCTTCAAACATAAATTATAGGAAACAAGGGTGCTGGAAGAACTCCATTGGACTGGGACTCCCGGGTAAAGATCTCAGTAGGAGCTGCACGTGGCATAGCACATATACACACTGAAGGAGGTGGAAAGTTCACCCATGGCAATATCAAAGCTTCTAATGTCCTCCTCACCCAGGACCTTGAAGCTTGCGTATCTGACTTTGGCCTTGCTCCCCTTATGAACACCCATGCAACTCCCTCCCGAATTGTGGTGGGCTACCGTGCACCCGAAGTCATCGAGACTCGAAAATCCACTCAGAAATCTGATGTCTACAGCTTTGGCGTCCTACTCCTTGAGATGCTCACCGGAAAAGCTCCGCTTCAATCTCCAGGACGTGATGATGTTGTGGATCTACCAAGATGGGTACAGTCTGTTGTCCGGGAAGAGTGGACTGCAGAAGTTTTTGATGTGGAGCTGATGAGGTATCAGAACATCGAGGAAGAGATGGTTCAGATGCTTCAGATTGCGATGGCATGTGTTGCAAGGGCTCCAGATCAACGTCCCAGAATGGAGGAAGTGATTAGAATGATCGAGGAGGTCCGGCACTCTGACTCGGGGAACCGGCCATCATCAGAGAAGTCCAAGGACTCAAATGCTCAAACACCATGAGGGGGCCTGAAAAAAAAAAAAAACAAAAACAGGCTTAGCTGTTTAGAAATTAGTTTCTGGAAGGAATCTGACTCAGTGAGTTCTATTTGTTGTGCAGCATGGTAGCATGGGTGCATGGGGAAGCCTGCGTCAAAGGGCATTCAGATCCTTGCATGTATTCTATGTGTCAAATTTGATGATTGTTGTAGTGACTGGCATTCATTTTTCCACAATTTGATTGGTGATTTTTCTTTATTCTATTTTATCCCTTCGTGTTGAAAGTTAACTTGGTTTCATTATACTTCAAATATTTGGAGTCTGTTTACCGAAGATGACATTGCTTTCTCAGAAGACTCTTTTTTCAGCCTCAGGTCGAATGAATACGAAAGGGAGTATGCATATGATTACTGTTAAAAAATGCCAGCAACTCAAATATTTGCATGCCTGATCTTTTGAAAAAAAGCTTCTCCAAAGTTTTCATGTGACTGAGATAGCATCCATTTTAGAAGTTTAACTAATATTTGCTTTGGACATCTATCAGCATGTTTTTTCTTGAATGTATTAGCTTTTATGTGCAATCAGATTTATCACTAGTTACAAAACGTTATCTTTCAGTACTCTTATCATCAGGCAAGAAATCCTGGTAATATGCAGCACATAGTTTACTGCAGAGACTTGGGGGTTAGAAGCCAAAAGGCCTATCTTCCATTGTACCCATCGTCACACAGGAGATAAAAGTTAAAATGTTCCATCATGTATGAATCATCCAAATTAACAGCATCATGCATGTCTGCAGAGGTCCTAGAGGCCACGAAAAAAGAACAACTTTTTTTTCAGCTGAGTAATATCCTGCATGTCAAAGTTCTAGTGTGATCAGAAATAAAGACAAGAGAGCCTTCTAATCATGTGCTTATCGTAATAATTTAGATATCAACTTGCCCAAGATGTCTCCAACTAAACTAGGCTCGCCACAAAATATAAATTGGTCAGATGTATTTGTTTGCCGAATTAAAACAATTTGGTGCTCTTTAAGTCTTAATATAGTGCCGATCGGAGTTGTCAGGCATTGTGGCATTGTCTTTCTTTGATATCCCAAAAGCATTGAAATTTTTATGGGGTCGATGCGTCACATTCTTCTGATTTCTTGTCACAATTTCCTCACCAATTCATCCTCTCTAGGCATTGTGGCATGCATCTAAAAGGCCCTTACGCAGATGCTTATTTGATCTATAGAGAAGTAACTAAACTGAAAATTTATCAATGGTAATGCACACGTCTAATCCATTTAAACAGATAGAACTTGTGCATTTGATTTGTCGTTAAATCCCCTTCCGTAGTAATGCTTGTCCAATGAAAAAGAAAGAAAGAGGAGGAAGAAGAAAAAAAAAGTTATTGGCCGCCGTATTTTAGTGCTCCACCAATTATCACAATCATCGGAGTTGCTCCACAAGCATACAAGACATCTCATTATGATAGCATAATCAGACAGCAACAAAAATAATTTAAATAATAACGTTCAAATTTTAATTAAATAACAAAATAAAAAGTTTTACAAAACTAATAATATTCCAAAATCTTGCATTAAATCCTTGAAATAAAATATTGTCTCTAATTGCTCTCTCAAGATAAATCCTTAAGTCAGTTAGTTTTTCGGATCTGCAAAATAATAAAAAATTATATAATAAGCTAGACAGTCTAACAAGTAATGAACACTTTAATTAGATAAATCAAGCAATAAAATAATAATAATATACTAAAATTAAGAATGCAAAAATATATCAATTCAAAACCAAATCGATATGTTATCCAGTCATTTCAAATTTCAAATCTTTTTCATAAATCAATTTCTTTCAAATCATCAAGTTCATCTCGATAATCCTGAACTACAACTATATTTATACCCTATGGTTGGGTCAGAATGTGAGCTCATCAAAGTGCCTACATTGGCAGGTTGTCTATATGCCAATGTATAACCCCCCACTAGTAGGGCGTCAATATGCCAACGTATAAGCCCCACTAGTAGGATGTCAATATACTAGTGAATAACCTCCATTTGTAGGGTGTCGATATACCAGCAAGTAACCCTCACTGGCAGGGCATCGATACATAGTCTAGCTGCGAGTCTAAATCCGTTTTGAAGCAAAACTTGCTTTCTCAAAGCATATTAAGTGTTCCAAATAATAAATTATACGACATCAAGATCAATCGAACATAATCCATATCGAAATCAATACATTCAATCAAAAATCACATAGGAAAGAGGCATATATAATAATAAAACATTAAGAATCAAGTTCATAAATCGAGAATAATTTGATTCAAAAAATATTCATAAATTTGCCAATAAATTTAAAAAAAAGTACAAAGTTATATTACCTACTTTGTGAAAGCAATAAAATTTTAGGTCCAATTAATTTTGAAAGTTACCCTCTAAGCCTAATATTCAAAAATTATATTTTTTATTAAAGTTTTAGCATAATTATTTTAAAAAAATAAAAACTCTAAATTTCACTACTCTCACAGAACTGACCAAGCGGAAATGTCTGACATCTCGGTCGGTCTAATTAAGGTGACTTCATCGAATCATACTCGAACTAGGGCATATATAGTTTAACAGAGATCGAGGATGATTAAATCAATAGTATTTTGCAAGGGCTAAGGTAGGGGTTGGCACACTGCCCGATAACTCTAGATCAGAATCCTTCATCAGGCTTGATCCAAAATCACTAAGAGAAGTATTTTACTTGATCTATCATCTCTAGAGAAAGTAGAGAGAGAAAATTCAGTAGAGACAAACAAGATAGAAAGGATGGAAAAGAGAGAGAAAGAAGAGAGGAAGAGAGAACAAAGTCTCTCTCTAGCTAAGGAAGAATAAAGGAGAGGGAAAGGGTGGTGGTGGTTACGCCAAGGGTCAGCGGACCCACGGCAGGCCAACAGGCGGCTGTGGTGACTGGCGGCGAGCAGCACCAAAATGGATCAAAATAGGGGTTCCAACCTTTTAAATCATGAAACAGGACAAATTTAGTAATCGGAACTCCAACCAAGGCGATAAGCTATCGTGGAGAAACAAAAGGAGGCCTCAACGACAAGCATAGGCGGCAAAAAGCGTCAGAAACAAGAAGAAACATAGTTTGTTTTCAAAAATAGAGGAAAATAGGGCGTTGCCTTTCTCGGCCAAATTTCAACAATCATTAACCAAAATATAGGTTTCAAAAGGTTTGGAAGGGAGAGAAAAGTAGTAGCTTGATAGTGGCTCTTCCAATAGCGATTGGCTATGGCAATGGTGCGAAAGTGATAAGTGCTCAAAAAGAAAAATCGAGGAAGACACCGACGGTGAACTCCGATCGAGGTCGGTTCTCTGATGAGGATGAGAGAGGACTTAGGGGAGGGCCTCTCAATAGGCCTAAGGGCAGCAGGAATCTGACCTAGAGTTGGATTCCATCCGACGAGATCAGCAGGAAGAAGACTTCTATCAAAAGTCCTCTTCTCTTCAAGCATGTGCACGACATATGCCAATTTTTTTTTTTCTTTTTGGGCCAAACTAACTGGGCCAGTCAACTTGACCGGCCCAGTCAGTTTCTCACCATATAATTCACCAACCAAGTGTGTTTTTTTTTTTTTTTTAAACTGCTATTGTATTCTTCTTTGCACAAAAAAAAATAGATATTTTCCAAATATGTCCTCTTAATTCTACAAATAATCTAGGCAAGTTAAAAACTTGGCTGAAGTAAGTTCATAAATTAATCAGGATTGTCAAAATAATCCAAGTAGCCTGAACTTGGTTCTATGCGGACTTGAATCAAGCTTAATTTAAATATAATTGACCTAAGCTCGAGCACCGTTCGCATGCTCGAAAATTAATCTCAAGTCTTCCTCAAGTAACACGAACTGTAATAATTAAATATAATCCAACGGTCAATCTTAAATTTGGTCTTGGCTGGTCTCTACCAAGTCCTAATCCCTCCCTTCTCCCGTTGTCCAAGATCGAACAAAGGTTGATTCAAGTTGGCTGAAATTATCAAGTTGATTAAAAAAACACGTGTATTCTATGGAACAAGGCGAGGGGCCATTAAACCGATGGCCGGCCTTCCCGAACGTTTCCATCTCTACCCACCCCAAAACAACACAGCAACTCACCGATCACTTGCCATTCGCCTAAAGCCTCAGGGTCATTATCGTCACTACATTTTTTTCTCTGACTACATAAGGTGCCCTTGCCTCCCTGCACCAGCGGTGGCGGCGCGGTGGTGGATCTGACCCGATTCCCAAGGCCGTCCCTCTCTCTTTATTTTTCCCCATTCTTGGCGATAAATTCTTCTCGCCGTCCTCCGAGGCCGAGAGCTCCGAGCGTGAAACCCTAGCCCCCCGTCGTCAAGGCGCCCCCTGATTTCGACCCAGGTTCGCCTCCTTCCCTTCTTGTTTCCGTGGATTGCGATCAGTTCCCGAGTACCTAGGGTTTGATTTCGTTATTTCTTTCGATTCGATCGGGCTCTGAGGCCTTGCTGTTCTTGTCCGGTTTGCTCCGATCTCGATTCTTTGCCTGCTTCTGTTTATTTTTCGTTCTTGATTTGGATTTTGGGGTTTCATTCCGTGAGGCTTGATCGAATTCGTTTCTAGGGTTTTTAGATCGGCCCTTTTGTTTCTAAATTTCTGGTTTATTATGCGGAAGAGGGGATTAGATTCATATGCGATGGGTTAGATATCATTTTTGGGATTGGTCGATTTGTGAACAATCTGAAATCGTACGTCTCGGATGGTTCGCTTGTTTCGAGCGCGCGAGCATCACGAATCCTCCCTTCATTTGTCCATTTTCTTAGCTGCCGCTTGGATTACTAGTCTACGTGTTACCAAATTTCAGAAGAGGAGACTTTTTTTTTAAAATTTACGTATTGCTCGATCACTTACCATGATTTGCTGCGTAGTTTTGGATATGAAAGAAATGTTCAGTGGCAATGTGAAAAGAAAATCAAAGTTGCCTGAAGGAGGTGCAATAGTAAAAGAATGCTAACATAAGGAGCTAGAATGCTAAAGGAAGGAGCTATCTTGCTGTTGTAGTATATGATGTGTTTTAAACCATGATTTGGTACAATTGTTATCCTATTTAGACCCTAAACTAAGATCTAACTGAACTTTGGCAATGCACTGCTGGCGACATGGTAAAGTAGGTTTCAGCCTGATGATCAAGGGAGAATTAAGAGCTCATCGAGTGTTAAGAGCTTTTACATGGTGACATCCTCCATCTCAAAACATTGCATGGTCTAGGAATGCATCCGTGTTCTGATTCCACAATTATAGGTTGAGAGGCACTGAATTGATGGAGTATCCATAACTAGTATTTGATGAAGGAAAATACATCTGTTATATTTGGTCCATTCGTCTGATGTGCTTCTACTTTCTGGTCTTCTGGAAGAAGAAGGCTTTTCATGTGCTTAAGAAAAGAAAATGTGAACTGGTAGCTCAACAAGGTATGTTGGTTAGATAACTAGCTAAACTGAGACATATAGGTTAAGATAACATCTCCTCGTATTGCGAAGCACAGTTGATGGTAGTTGCCTAGACTGTCTATAGAAAGGTTGACAAATAGGCTATTGGTGTTCGGAGTCCATGTTTGAATTTATGTAAAGATAAAGTAACTAGGGACGTAAGGGAGACATCTAGACATGAATCAGATTTTAGCTGATTGGGCCTGGACTTGACCCATATCCAATTTGATCTTATGGGTTAGATATGGTCCGCACAAAAACTTGAATTCCAACTGGATAGGGTCTGAATCTCCTGGATTAGACTAGTCAAGCACGAAAAATGCTGCTTGGACCTGAGAAAAATTCATTCAGGAATCTGAGTCTAGGTTCTTAGTCTTTAGACTTACACCTTACACTGACCTAATTTGAAAAGAAATTTAGTACAACCCACCACATGAATGGCAGCTCATCTAAATCTCTAAACCCAAAGCTAATTAGAGTCAAAATGAGGCCATGCCAGATTTGAACCCTTTTGACTCACTTATAACTCTTAGATTAAACATGTAGATGGTTGATTTGCCCTTATTGAAATCAATCAAGTCAGAATCCTATTTTGCTCATTATCCATGTTTTATCCTCCTTTGTGAATCATGAACGTCCAAAACCGAAAGTTAGATCTCGGAAGTATGAGCTGATTTGCAATTCTTCACGGGCAAACTATTAACGTAGAAATTTGTAGATCATGCCTTTTAATTAGGAGAGATGAATCCTAGTCTCTACAAGTCATTCTTTAGTAATTAGTGCCATCAGAGTTTTTAGGTTAATGGACTTCTTGGATATAAAATCTAGAATATAGTGAAGAACTACATGGAGGCTGTTATTGAGCTAGAGTAGTTAATGCTCCCTGAGCCTGGAAGGTGCACTAAAAAGAATTGAGAAATGTGCTCATTTCTTCATGTTTCAAGCAATGGATACATGACTTTTAATATGTTAAGTACTAGTAAAATGAAAGAGGTGTGCACTTTGAAAGGAGTTACCTTGGAAGTAGTGAAAGTTAAGATGACAATTTGAATGTTCTAAAATGATTTTTGACTTTGACAAGGTGATTCCTATGTCAAATCAACTTGAAGTTAATAGCAAGAAGATTGAAATGGAGTATCCAGAGATTCCCTAGGCAGTTATCTACATGTCATGGCTTTTAGGAGTTTATAAGTTTGGTATTCAAGAATGAGTTCTTGATTAGAGAATGCCCATATTATCACTTAAACAAGTGTTGGATCTTAATTTATGATGAGTGATGCGACTAGGGATGAAACTGGAGAGGCAAAATCAGGGTGTGCAAATGGTTGTGGCTTGATCTATTATAGTCGAGCACTAGAGATGGGCACTGGGCCGGGCCGCCCACGGCCCGACACGGCACGGCACGAAGCGGGCCGTGCCTGGCACGGCCCGCCAGCTACAGTGACGGGCCGTGCCTGGCACGGCCCCTTTGATAGGGCCGTGCTGGGCTAGCGAATCCTGGCCAGCGGGCCGTGCCAGGCACGGCCCGCTTCGGGCCTGGGCCGGCACGGCCCGGTCTAGGCACGCGGGCCAAGCACGGCACGGCCCGCGTGCCAGCACGGCACGGCACGGCCCATAAGGGCCTGGGCCGGGCTGGCACGCGGGCCTGGCACGGTCCGGGCCTGGGCCCGGCTCGGCCCGATAAAATTTTTTTAATACATTAATAAATTATGAACACTAAGAAATCTTGATTTATGAATATAAAGCCACCTTAATGGTGGGGGGTTTGGCATAGACCCCTACCAGTTTATTAATTTCAATCAAAATGGTACATGAAGGGAGGTTTGGACCTTGGTCTGACCTCTAGATTCTAGAATACAATAAGAAACTAAGAAAGGGCCGAGGTTTGGACCTTGGTCTGACCTCCAGAATACAATAAAAATGTACAATTATAAAAAATTAAGAAATCTTACTAATCATCAGTGATTCAGTGAATCAGTATTCACTCTTCAGTCTTCAGTCTTCAGTAGTGTTTGTATCATCATCATCAGAGGATGTTGTATTATGTCCACCTTTATCTTGAAGTCTTGCCTCAGCATCCAGCCAATCCTTGAAGCAGAGAAGCATCTCCACCGTTTCGCCCGTCATCCTACTTCTCTTTTCGTCAAGAACACGCCGACCTGCACTAAAAGCGGATTCCGATGCTACCGTGGACATCGGCACAGCTAAAATATCGCGTGCAATTGCAGACATAACAGGATATTGATTTCTAACACTCTTCCACCAAGATAATACATCTAGATTCTCTATTTGATTTTCATCATATGCAGACTGAAGATCATTTCGTAAATAAAATTCTAGTTCACTACTTAAAGATGAAGAAGATGAAGAGGAACTTGAAGCATGTGTGTGTCTTCTCTGTGCAATGAATGAAAAAATAGATGACGAACGAGAACTACTAGAAGGAGGAATAGAGGTTTGTATTTGTGTTCTAGATCCACGAATTTTTTCATCATATATAGCATAAATATCATAAAGAAGTTGTCTTACCTCATCTTTAGCAGATTCAGCATCTTGATGCATATTTTCAGCGTATGCATCAAGTAAAATTAGCACGCCATTTAATTTAACTCTAGGATCAAATACAGCAGCTAAGTTATGCATAGGACATATCCTGTCCCAATACTCATTCCATTTAGATTCCATTAGGTGAATAATAGGCATTAAAACATCATTATATCTATGTTCTGCAAATTTTTGACTAATTATATATGCTTGTTGTAAAAATGAACATGAAGTAGGGTAATAAATACCAGAAAGAACATTGGTAGCATTATAAAAACTAAGCAAAAAATCTTCCAAAATTTTTTCTTTATTCCAATCAGTTTCAGTCAATGTAAATCCTAATCCACGATCATTAATATATGCACTTAATAAATTTTTATATGGGTATGCATCATGTATCATGCTATATGTGGAGTTCCAACGAGTAATTACATCAAGTTTAAATTTTTTAAAACGTTTACCATGATTTATGCATAATTCCTTAAATTCTTGAAGTCTTGATCTAGAAGCATGAATAAAAGAAACTGCATTTCTAATTTTTGAAATCACATCTTGAATCATGCCCATGCCAGCTTGAACAGAAAGATTTAAGATATGACATGCACATCTAATATGCAGTAAATTTTCATCTAATATGGGATGCAATGAGTCTCTTAATAATACAACAGCAGAATTATTATTAGATGCATTATCAAAAGTAATAGACATAATTTTATCATTAATATTATATGAACATGCAGTTTGATAAATTATATTTGAAATTTGTTGCCCAGAATGTGGAAAATCAAAAGCACGAAAAGCAAGAATACGTTTATTTAATTGCCAATCATTATCAATATAATGAGCAGTAATGGCAATAAAAGAATTACTACCTACAGATGCTGACCAAATATCAGAAGTTAATGAAATTTTTACATTTAAAGTAGAAAGTGTTTCAATTAAATTTTGTTTCATTGCTAAAAAATTGGTCATAGCTACTCTTCTAAATGTACGCCTACTAGTTCTTTTGTAAGTAGGTTGTAGGTTTAATTGAACATATTCTTCAAAATTAAAAGATTCACATAAACTAAAAGGTAATTCATCCTTGACTATCCATTTTACAAGTGCTTTTCTTTGATTTTCATGATTATATGCAAAATTACCTACAAGTAATCCCCCTTGTATATTAAGGCTACTTTGAGTTTGAGCATGAGAATCATGCATCCTATGACTCTCTTGATGTCTTTTTAAATGCCCTGTTCCCCCACTACTACTACAACTATAAAGTTTGGCACATTTTTTACATTTAGCTTTCCAGACTTCCTCAACCATAACTCTATCAAATTCATTCCATACAGTACTAGTCCTCTTACGAGAAGAGGTTTGACCTTCACTCGGTTCACCAGTTCTAGAGGAACTAGGAACAGGGGGTTGGGGATTAGTTTCTTCCCCCTCAGAAACAGGAATGCCAAACTGACTTTCCTCAAAAGATGACATATCTATGATTAATTCAAAAAATAAAAACTAACCGCAAGGAGGAATTGAGTAGAGGGTCGGAGGGCAGAGGCAGCGCCGAGATTCCGAGCTTCCTCTTGTGCTCTCAACAGAAGCGACCTTCTCTTCTCAACAGGAACCTCCTCTTGTGTAGCACTTGAACAAACTAAAAATTAAATTGCTAGAAGAGCACTTTAGAAGAGAGAAATAATAGCAGTAGAGAAGGAGAGAATGAGAGGTTTGGTGTGGTGAGAATGAGGGAGGAATGGGCTATTTATAGAAGCCCAAAAATTTTTTTTCCCAAAATACCCCTCAATTCAGCCGTTATAGGACTGTTGGGAGGGGCAAAACCGTCTTTTTCCCGAAAATAGCCGTTGGAAACGGCTATTTTCTTCCCCCCTCTCCAGACGGGCCGTGCCAGGCACGGCCCGTCTGGAGCCGTTACGGGCCGTGCCAGGCACGGCCCGTTTAGAGACGTTGCGGGCCGTGCCTGGCACGGCCCGTTACCGCCCGTTACGGGCCGTGCCCGGCCCGGCCCGTGCCGTGCCGTGCCCGGCCCGGCCCACCAATAGAGGGGCCGGGGGCCGGGCCGGGCTTGCCTTCCGTGCCTCACGGGCCGTGCCAGGCACGGCCCGCTTCATAAGCGGGCCGTGCCAGGCACGGCCCGTTTAGAGTTTTGGCCCGGGGGGCCTGGGCCGGGCCGGCCCGGCACGGCCCGTTGCCCAACTCTATCGAGCACCTTCAACTGATGAAGTTAAAAGACATCGATGCCCAACCCCAGTGAAAGAAGCTAAATGTAGTTGCAGTTCTCAGAATAAGTCCATTGCATAGATAAAAAAGGGTATTATTGCCACAAACAAGAATGGCAAGAGTGCTTTTATGGGTTACGATCATGATAGAGAATAACTGAAATAGTATATGATCTTCATTATGGGCTGCAGCAAAATATCACGTGCATTCAGTAGGTTGGTAACAGTTTCTTTCACCCAACCAAGTTTGGGGATGACAAAGATTTTAATGAAAAGGGTAAAATTTTAATTGAGTCATATGATATTGTTTATCTTCTTATGTGTTATAAATGCTTAACTCCCAAATAGTTGTGGAAACAAGGCTATAAGTGCGCAGCTTATAATCCAAATTATTAAATGATGAAGGCTTTGTCTCGCATATTGGAAATTTCACATGTGATCTAAGAGATGATTGGGAGCATCTGCTAGTATTCCCATGACAAAAATGTACATATTTACTATAAAAGTGAATCATTATTATTTTGTTATTTTTTTAAACCATATTTGATAATTAATCATAGTTATGAGATCTGTACTGTAGTCACTCAAAAATTTGATTGGTTAATTTATATCTACTTAATCATGGTGATAGGGCTATGTTAGTTGCATACATGAATAGCAACATAGGGATCCCCCGAATCAGCTGGAAGAAAAATTGTCCAACTATTCCGTGTGGATCATGTGAGGTAGATAGTTGATTGGAATCAGCAAGTACTTCATAACTTATTACCTATTTAGTAGTAGTCAATTCTTTTTTCTAATAATGAATATAAAAAAAGTGATGGCACTTTGTAGCTCTTGAGATCTAATGGAATAATTCAATTTTCAAGGAGTTTTGATCAGTTTTATCAGTCAAATCCTAGTATTTTATTTTATTTCATAAAGATCTGAATTCAAGAACAGAGAAGTACTTGCTAATAGTTACGAAGTGGGTGAACAAGACAAATTACTGCAAAATCGATTGGTGGATCATGCATAGTAAAGTTCCTTACAAGGACTGTGAAGGATCGTGTTATATAAGATTTTCCCCCTTTCTTGTGGGAAATTTGGTTTGGGGCTGCAAATGAATTAGCTGGTCATGCACAACTCAGTCTTCTCCCGAGAACAGGCTTACAAGCCTGGTTCGGCTTGCCACCAAGCCTATGTCGAACATTTTTTAAAGCTCAACCATTATGAGTGAATTGAATTGGAATCCTTGAATTTGCAAAAGTGAATAAGGATAATCTGAGCTCGATAAGGAGCTCGTTCAGGATCAGTTTGCTTTGATGAACGAGCAAAGCTTGATCATGTCTTGTCGAGCTTTACTCAAGCTTGATCAACCCCATTACATATCAACCTATGGCTGAGAAGCCAACTCAACTCGCCTCAGCTCATTTGTGGCCCTAGTTTTGTGGGAGTGACAAAATCTTGAGTCGAATCCTGGATCTTTTTCTTGAGATGTGGGCAGTGAACTAGATGAGACAAGTGTTGTTGGCATGTTATATAAGATTTTTTGCTCTATAGTTTTGGTAACTTTGTGCTGGAATTAGTATTTCAGCTTTTACACATTTTTCTTCATCATTTTCTGGTAGAATTTTGCAAATATCCTGAATTCTGGCATTTGTTATGTAACCATTTAGTTAAACCTATATAGATAAATATTATTAGATCACATGATGTTTATTTTATATAGAAGGCATGCAGGTTATTGTTCTGATAATGTCTTGTGTTCGCTTGTTTTACGGGCTCTCATTGATGTTACTAGTTAGGTACCTCCATGGAGGCTAAGGGTTTCAATCAGTGTTAGCGAGGTGAACCCAATCTGAAATTACTATGTTATGATTGAATAGTTTACAAGGTCCATGAGACATGAATCTTAGATGATTGTCATGATTTTCATGACGCACCAGGAGTTCTCAAATTAATGAAGAAATTATTTTCTTTTGACTAAGATGTCAAAAAAGGTTTAAGATGGAAATCTGAAAGTGGTCAACTCTTGAAGAAATTTGATTTCGGTTGAGCATTCAGGTTTTGTGTGAATAGCGGGTTATGCACACTTGAAGAGTGAGTTTGTACCATTCGAGGTGTTATTGTTATGTGTTTTGACATTGTTTTGAGGTTATCTGTTGGATGCTAGTAAAAGTGTTAATTTGTTGTATCACTTAGAGACACACAGGAGATTATTGTATAATTTTTTGATGGGTCTGGGCCTAATAGTTTTCACAAATTAATGACATTTATGGAAGCTATAGTAAATTATGGTTTTTCCTTGGAAATGGTGCTTCCATTTGTCATTTGGAGAAATTAGAAGCTACTGTTCTCTCTAATGATGGAAGCAAGGTGATTCTATCAATGTGTCACCATCCATGCTTAATGTCTGGTTGCTAATAAGAATAGTTGGAGAGTGGATTATTTCTCAATATGGTCTATTAAAACTTCATTCTGATGACACTTCAGTGATGCCTATAGATAGATTCCCATTTTTCTCATGGTGATTTTAGCAATATTAATGCTTCATAGTGCTTATGTTGCAAGGGAGAGGATCAAGTTGTCAAATTTTTTTACATGAAATTATTGAAGTTGAAGGTATTTATATAGTTGGCATAGACTCCATGGCGTTTGTTGATAACTGAAGTTGAAAGAGGATGTTGGAACTAAATTTTTGTTAGCATAGTAACAGTTGGATTGGAAATCATCATTCGACCATTTTGATTATTTGGAACAACTTGATAAATTTAGTAGAGCCTTTTAGGAGGCCCCAAATGACCATGGATTGAACTTTTCCAATTTTACAATATGATGGTTGGCTGTTCATGGATTAGCTGTACCAACTGTTTTTTTCTTGCCAATGTAGTTCAGCCAAGGATAAACCTAATTTGAATTATAGAACTATGACGCAATCAAACATAAATGAACAACATATTGAATTCAATCATATGTTTACGGATAGGCTTATGGGGCACCGGTTGAGTACAATCAAAAGATTTTCCTTTTAGGTTATTTCTCTGTTAAGCCATCTTTCCTCTTTTCATAGTCTCCCTGAAAAAAAGAATCATGAGATTCTGCATGTTATTAGTATATTTACTTTGAACTGGATGGCCTTTGATCAGTTTCCAAATTGTAGGAACTTTATCCAGTGCAAAAATAGTGCTATGGTTTCATTTGACCCATGCAATTACTGTGGTTTAGAATTAAAATGGTTCTCCAATTTTTTTTTTTCTTTTGAAAGTTTGTTTCCTCTAGGTTCTGATCACTTAGTAAATACTCCTTTGGATTCTAATATTTGAGAATAGTGTAATTTTATTTGGATTCCTAAATTCATAATCTTCATGTGTTTTGTCATCCTTGTCAGCATTGGCCTTTAACCTTTAAGAGTCTGAAACTTTTATTTAAATTTTGTTTTGCAGAAGATTCTCATGGCATCAAAGCGTATCCTGAAGGAGCTGAAGGATTTGCAGAAGGATCCTCCTACCTCCTGCAGTGCAGGTACAATTGGCTGTAGCGCCAGATTCGGTCTTTTTAGTTTCTCACCACTCCATTTCTAAATCCCTCTTCATGTAATTTTTTCCTCTCTTTGTCAAGTTATATTTGATTCATTATTTCTTATAGGAACCACACCCTCGTTTTCTCTTATGCTTCTTTTTTTCTTGAAGATGACACAAGTTGTCAATTGTCAAAAAGCAGAGGGAAGGAAGGACAATGACCTTCACTCTTGAAAAGAAAAAATGTGAAAAATTGCTGGAGGGGCCTTTCTCAACTTGATGTTATTGTTTTGCACTAGCTTTCTTTTATTTTACTTCCAGATTTGTGAATTTGGATTAAATTTTTAGACTTCTAAAGGCTGCAGGGGATAGTTTGAGTTCTTATATTTCGGACTACCTTTTTGTGTTAATATAGGTCTTGCTTGGGTGGAAGTCACTCTATGTAAAACTTTCTATAGATGGCACTGGTTGCCAATGTTGTTGGCGAAGTTTTTGACTTCGCATAATCGTTAAAGCATGTCATTTTTTTCATATCAATAAGATACACCTTCAAGGAGAAGTTTTTTATGAAGTGGAAACTATGAATGTAAGTTTGGTAACTTCAATTATAACGTGCAACACCTGCCCGTGTGAAACTATTAAAGCTAATATGGTTATGTAATCATGTTTACCAGGCGATAGTTAAACTTTAACTATGTTAACTTAGTCCAGGACTTGTGTCACTGTGACAATGATGAAGTTGGTCCTAGTTACTTTTCATTTATTGAAGTGTTAGGACTTTAGTATTAACTTAAGCAGTGATTTATTTATTTATTTATTTTTTCTTTATTGGCTTGGGTTGATTTTATGGTGCAAGTGTTCCGTTAAAATCTTTTTTCCCTTTGTAATGGTCTCAATTTCCCCACCCTTAAATTGATTAATTAGCACAATGATGTCCTATTCCTCAAAGAAATGCTCAGGTTAAAACTATTGGGAATTTTGATTAGTAGTTTTTCATTATCAAGTGTAATATTATGTCAACAGAAGATCAGAGAATTAAATTAATTAGTGTCTTGTCATAGAATGTTTGTGGAAAACATCATAATAAAGGATCAGGCAGATTAAATCTTCAAAATGAGATTTTCTTTGCAGGGTTATCCTCAAAATCATTGATGAAGTACATTGCACTCTTTGATAAAAGGGCAGGTCATCTGTACTGCTATGTGTCTTAATTTGAATCGCACTTTGTCTCAGATGGTTACTGATGAGCTTTTGTTTCCAAGTAACTCAACTGTATCTTGAATACAAATGATAATTTGGTCATGATCAAAGTTGATTCCCAAGATATATGTAGCCATAGTTATTTTCTTATCTTTGATTGGTTATATAAAATAGTGGAGGCATATACAAATTCTTACCTTATAGAACTAGAGTTGGATGGATGAAGTCAAGAGGGGCATTTTAGTGCGTTGTGAAGTTGTTGCATGCTTCTTGAGACTTGTAGGATATATGATCTTGAGACTAAGACGGTAACAACGTTGAACCCTTGGTATGGCTCAGATTGTTGTACTTGATTAGAAATGAACATATTATTGGTAAAAGTTGCTTTGCAAGATTTACACTGAAAATGTGGTGGAAAAGCAAATCAGATAGCATGGTCACTTTGCAACAAAATAAAGATGCGAGGCTATGATAAGGTGAGGAATTTGGTTTGTATACTTACCATAATAGTGGGGGGAATGACCTAAAAGGGTTAGTCAGGGACTCATAGCAGATGAAATAAAAAGCTTCTGCTGACTCAACATGCAATCTTTAATAGGATATGGTTGGATATGTTCAGTGTTTTCTCTACTGCACTAATGCTGGGAATTTATGTTTATATTTTGCAGGTCCTGTAGCACAGGACATGTTTCATTGGCAAGCAACGATCATGGGCCCTCCTGACAGTCCATATGCTGGAGGTGTATATTTAGTAAATATTCATTTCCCTCCAGATTATCCTTTCAAGCCACCAAAGGTATGAGTGATATTCTGGCATAGCTTTTGGATATCTCATTTACAGGTGTTCCCGTCTAGTCTGTTGTCATGATGGTCTGTTTTTCTGTTTTAAGTTCCACCCCTAATTAGGGGATGTTTTCTTTTTCTTTTACTTTTCTGCCTTTTTTTTTGGTGGGCGCGGGGGGTGGGGGGGGTGTATATAAGTGTCCTTGTTGATTAGAGCACTAACTTTTAGGTACTAAAGGCATATAGCATGCATTTTGGGGTGACTTTCTCTTTATTGTTGCTTGATGTTTGCTTCATATCTTTATTATCATCGATTTCTGGAAAGGCCATTTGGTTCATTGATATATGATAAAGTTCAGCAATTTATTTTTGTTCAGTATTGTGTTCATACATTTAGGAGATCATAATATTAATTATATACATTCAGCTATTGCTCCTAATTGTGGATGATTGCATGCTATTGCTTTCTTGCATTTGCTTTCAGCAACAGTTGGCTTCAATTAGTTGCATCACCAGGATAGGTGAAGTACCATTCCAAGCTTGAACCTCTATTCATGAACTCCACTTTGGCTTCCATAACATTGCTACTTTTATTTTTTTCAATTAATTACTGCAGTTCACCTATTTAACATTAGTTGGCATGTGAAACTTTTGCCTGCTCATCCCACAATCATATAACTATCAGATCCTCGCTCAAGAGGATTCTGCAGGTGTTCTTGATGGACAATAGGAGACCTGAAGGCCAACTTTGTTAATGGAATGCACATGGAAGTGACATGGTTGGGAGGAGACATTTTCTTCTCTTCCCTCCTCTTCTTTTTTTTTTTGTGATAGAAATTTGAGTTAAATTGAGTCCTAATGTGGCAGGGTTGTATATAATATTGGCTCGCCCCTACTTGCCCACTGATTTGTGGAAGCCACAGTTAAGGTTGAAGAGAAGATACTGCGGATCCAGAAAACAGGCATGGAATACTTGTATCATTTTCGATACCTCTGAGCACATTCAGGTCCATATCTACTGAATCTGAAGTGAATTATAAGAGTTGGACATGTGAAGCCAGATTCCACAAAAGCGAAACCAGTGGAAGTGCGATAGAGTCCCCACCTCCAAACTGAACACTTACCTTTTCTTGTTCTGCCTCTCTCTCTCTCTCTCCACACTTTTTTGAAAGGCATGTGCAGAGCACATGTGAAATACTAGCTAGGGATAATGACTAGGAGGGATTTATATAGTTTCTGCAGGGTTTAGATTGGAGAGACATTAGATAAAAGGATTTGAGAGAAGAGATGAGACATGATTAGAAAACTTAAGAATGATGAGGCTGAGAGATCTTTTGAAGGAAGAATTAATATTTCATTCAATAAACCTATTTCATATTTATTTGTAACTCTGCTGTAGTCTGTTGTACGAAGACTATAATAAGTTTTCTTGATCATGATCTCATTTACATCCCAGTTTCAACATATAACCAATTCAGTTTTGTAACTAATCCTAGTCTGAATAGGTAGATTTCTCAAAGCTACTCTTCTTAAAAGAGGTAAAAGATCAAGAAACACATATCCTTTAGGACCATCAGCAACTATTTTTTCAAATAACTTCCATTTGTTTCCTTTATTATGTATTCAAAAAGGCATAGATAAAAATGTAGTAAAACTATTTTGAGCATGCACATTGCTTATGCATGAGAATATAAAACCAATATGTTAAATGTAATGATTGTTTACATGGAAATTGAGTTCATTATTGGAGACCCTCATAATGATGAGAGTGCTAGATGGCGAGGGCATCAAGCCAACATTTGGTTGGATGAAGAAAGTATTGATTAATTAAAATTCTAACTTATAGAAACTTTGGTCATGAACAAGATGCGAAACTTTTTATTAGTTAAGTTTTATCAAGAATTGAAACTATCCAAGGGTCAGGTTTTGATAATATCTATCGACGGCAATTTAGAAGGATCACCACGTTAATGGAATCAATTAATCAGTCATGTTTTAGTAAGAATGGAAATATCTTAGAATTCAGTTATGTTCAGTTATTTCAAGCACTATTATAGGTTGGAGTATCTATTGGTGGAGATTACTGAGAGATCATTGGATACAAGATTTCCCCCCAATATCAACGGTATTGTGGAAAAAAGTGATTGAATGTTTCTGAAATATTTCGGAAATTCAAAATTCTAATATTTTTATAAAGTAGATATAAAAACACTTACTAGGATATATTGATGCAGAGCATTAAGTTTTTGGAACTTGGAAGCTTTATCTATGTTATATCATAGTAAGTATTTGAATTTTGGAACATTTCATCATGATTTGAACAGTCACTTCCCCAAATTACCCTTTATCTGAAACAAAAATCTGTGTTTGATGTTGCTCCTATCTCTGCTGGTGGATAATGTCTCAACTGGAAATTAAGTTTTAACCATCCTGTTATCTGTGATTTTCATCTGCTTGAAAAGGTGAATAAATTTTGCATGGTTTACATCATAGTATTTTTTTCTTAATCCAACAAGAGCATGTGGAAACTGTCTTCATTTGGATGGAGTGTCTGTCAGTTCAATCATGGTATATGGAGACAACAAGGCCCATGCTTCAAGAAAGGAGAGCAAGGAGAGCTTATAATGTTGGAGAGGTGATAGAACATTGTTCTAGAGATGCATGGGAAGTACTGCAAGAGTCCATTTCAGTCTATTTTCCTATTCTCTAGTTACTGAATCTATTTCCTTAACGTTAGTTACTTTAATCAATTGAAGGACCAGAGTTATGTGTTATTGGTTTAACCTTCAGAACTAGCAAATTGGGCTGTTCATTGCCCAAATAATGTAGAAACTAAGCTGAAGTGAGAGGACACTTGACATTCATTCTCATTGTTGATATTGATTTTGGGGGAGTGGTTGCTAGGTTTTCTACTTTCAAGGATCTTACTATGCTAGATCATTCTACGAAGTGCTTGTATTTTGGGGCCCACAAATCTATTGAAGTTGGTGCAGAATCCCAATGTCCCTCTGAGATTCAATCCTTTATGTGGAGGTCATCATTATTTATATTTTAAGTAGAAAGTAGATTGTGCTGGGAGGACTGATGTAGAGCTGTTCATGTGCTATACGAAAAATTTCCTCCCTTGCATTTTTTTTGTTGTTAAAAAAAAGATTGCTTCAGAACTGTTTTTGAAATGAGGTTGCTTGAAAACTCTCTTAAGCTTTTTTTAATTTATCTACAATGTATGATGATTTCTATGTCCAGTTATTTTGAAAGACAAGAAACTTGGAGTAGCCACATGCTGTTTAGTGGGAGATTTGGAGTGGAAGAAAATAGAAGAATCCAACAGTTAGATCAGAAACTCAAAAGACTTGGGAGATCTTTAGGAATATTGAATTATCTCAGTGTTCGTCTAGAGAAGGAACCTTATTTTTAGAAGGGAATGCAAAAGTAGCTGTGTCTGTTTTGAAGTTCATTTCTTTTTTTTTTCTTTTGGTTTCTTTCATCAAGATGACTATATATATATATATATGTGTGTGTGTGTGTGTGTGTGTGTGTATATATGTAATGAAAGTGCATTTAGATGACAAGTTTGGTTCTAGTTAACTAGAACTTGCTTACATACCAAATTAATATTAACAGCTGTCATTAAAGGTTTAGTGAGAAAGGTTAGTACTTGCATGAAATTTGTAGGTCAGTAGGTGTTTGCACGCATCCACGGATGACATAAAGATGGAGTTCTTCTTTCTGTAGGTAATCCATGGAAAATGGGGACTCAATTATACAGAATATTGTGTTAAAATAATCACCAGAAGTTAGAACTATGCTTGTTGGTGTGGTTGTGGCATATACAGTGCCATATTTTTATATTCTATATACATGACATTTAACGGTTGAGATCATTTCAGTGATTTATCAATAATCAACAGTTCTTTTCCTTTTTAATTTTTGTTATACTGGATCCATACCTTCATACACTGATACAGTTACACATTTTAGGTTGCTTTTAAGACTAAGGTCTTCCATCCGAACATCAATAGTAATGGGAGTATCTGTCTGGATATCCTTAAGGAGCAGTGGAGTCCTGCCCTGACCATCTCAAAGGTATGACATGCAAATGTTATTTACTTGTTTTGATTTGTGTTGAACAAACAGGATGTATCCCTTTCTGTAACTCGATTTTTTATGCCATTATTGATAGGAAATAAACAGTTTTTTTGGCATTTAATACTGGTTGAAGAAAATAAGAAAATTATGTTTTATGTTAAAATTTCTCCAATCTTTCATAAATTTGTGTGTTTCTGTTAATGAGCATTAAGAACAAGAACAGAACTAAAGTCTGTGGTGCTGCAGTATTATTCGCAAGTTGCTATTGATGTGAATGTGCTGTGAAGATACATTGAAAAGAAAAAGAATAAAGCAGAAAATTCAGTTTTTTATCACAAGTTTATACAAATGGCCAGTTCTGAATAAAAATGTGCAGTATATGTCTTGCTTGTGTTTTTTTTTTTTGTTTTTGTAAATTTCCCGAACTTTCTTAATACTCACTTCCATATGGAAATTCAGATCATTTGATGCCAAAAATGAAAGAAAAAGAGAGTTCCTATAATATGTATGAGAGTTCAAATGTAACCTATGTAGGTGGAAGCTGCTTTTGGGGACCCTTGTAGGGAAAATTATTCGTTTTTTCCCCCTGAAAGATGGACAATTATTTGATGATTCTTCTTGTCCATGCCAAACCCATACATGCTTGCCAGGAACTGTTGTTTTCTAGAGTTAAAATAAAATATATGCAGAATGACAATGAAGTTAGTCGATACAACAAAAAGGATAACCTATTAGGATTGTCATGATTTTATTTTTGATCAGATATACGGTAGTATCTATGATGAGAATTGAGCCTAGTTTTTAGCAGTTGATATCATCACTCTAGCGAGCACCATTTTTCTGATCCTAAACCTATATCATAGTAATGTGCTTTGCAAATCAAGTCGGATATCTGTGTTTTCACATTTTATATTGGCAATTTCACTTTCTTCCTTCTCTGAACATGTTATGATTGGAACTATGTGATTCTTGATAGTGAACAATGTAATTTGCAACAGGTCCTGCTTTCTATCTGCTCTTTGTTGACGGATCCAAATCCAGATGATCCTCTTGTTCCAGAGATTGCTCATATGTACAAGACTGACAGAGCAAAGTATGAGGCCACAGCTCGCAGCTGGACTCAGAAATATGCTATGGGATGAGGGTCTCCTACTCTGAGTGTGTTATGCTATCGAGACAAATGAAATCTAATGATGAAGGTCCTGATTCTCATGATGTTCTTAAAGTGATTTCGTTAAGATGGAGTATCATGTTTGTTCTGTTTCTTATTTGACCAGATATACCAAATTCATGTCTGCTACTTGGCCTGCTATAATTTTCACTGTGAATAATATTCATATGCTCGTCTTCATGCTGGTGCTCAATTGAGAATAGCTTGTCAATAACTCGCCTTTGTTCATTCTGTAGGCCCTTTAAAATATGGGTGGGTTGATGTGGTCTGATAGTTGTAGGAAACGGATCAAACAGATGCGGCTTGTTGTGGCTTGTTTGTCAAATTTGTATTTGCTATTGTTAACCCCACCGACGTGGACCTGAGGCGTCATTAAGAGTTATGTGATAAAATGAAAGCTGATCAAATGGGCCTACTCCTTCGTACGAATAATGAAACTGAACCAGGTTGTGCGAAGGTGGGGTGTTAGTCTGAAAAAACATACTTCTTCATTCGGCTCCAGAGGTGTGCTTGTAGCTTGCATTTATATTGTGCATGGTCCCGGAGGGTAGAAAACGAATGTTGTATTTTCAGGCCGAGCTCCGAAAACCTGGTTCTGTCATACTCATTCTACATCAGCAAGAGAATGGATCGATCTGGACATGAAAGTAAGACCAGCAAGTTTGGGTCAGGATATGGGTTTTATTTTTTGTGAGGTTTGTATCCAGTTTCAGAACTCTAGTTGAATATTTGTTGGCTCTATATGGTATGAACTATTACTAACTTTTCAGTGTTTTTTCATAGAAAACATGTTCTGGATGTAGAATAACCTTAGGGTGCTACGTACAGTTATTAATTAGATAAAAATAAGATCTATGCTTGCAATGTCATATGCTTCGTTGGGGATCGCAATAGGACGGGTTGCGTTCAGGTCTGGTCAAGCCAGGCCAGGGTCAAAATCTTCTCATGACATATCTTACCCGTTTAACCTCATTTGGTAATAATTAGGTTAAAAAATGTAAATACTTATCTGATCTATTTATTTTATATAAAATAATGTACTTGCTCCACCAATTTTTTAAAGTATTCGCTTATTAGTTATATATAATTAAAAAAATAGAAGATCATGGTCTTCTAGGGTCACAAACAACTGAATCAAATTAATTTCAAATATATCATTATAATTGAGATAGACTTAAAATTTAACTTATATGATATTCATAATTCTAGCTAAAAATTGACTTTGCATTTTGCAATTTTGTGAACCACCATGCCCATCACTCTATAACCTTTTTTTAAGTTTTATAATAAACCAAAACATGGAAAAAATTTGGAGAACCATTAGCTATGTTGAAATTTGAGAGTCGGTTCATTTCCGATTGGATCAACCTAGATGACCTATGAGGTTCAAGGGGGTTAAATCTAATTATATATTTGACTCATGTTCAGCTGGAACCGGTCAATGGAGAACCGCTCCTAGACCAATTTGTTGGGTGGTTCTATATACACCCCCCCTATTGCTCAGGACACCCCCCAAAAATTAAAAAAAAATTAAATACTCTCTACACCCCCCATTTGCTAAGGACACCCCTAAAAAATTAAAAATTCCTAAATTACCCCCCACCCTCCCCACCCCCTCACCTAAATTGCTCTCTACACCCCCCAAACCCCCCCCCCCCCACCCCGCTCTTCCCCTCCAAAACACATCGCCAACGCCCAAAACCCCCCGTTCCCCCTTCTCCCTCTCGTCGCTGGCATTCTCCCGATCTCCGACCACCTCGCCGGCTTCTCCCGGAACCACCTCGCCGGCTTCTCCCGAAATTTTTTTTTTCACGGTTCGTGCTCCGTTCGGCACTGGATCGCCGAATAAAAGGCTTCTGTTCGGCTGAACAGTGCCGGACAGAAGCCTTCTGTTCGGCACTGTGCAGCCGAACAGATCTGTTCGGTTGAGGGTTGCCGAACAGAAGGCTTCTGTTCGGCACTGTTCAGCCGAACAGAAGCCTTTTGTTCGGCGATCCAGTGCCGAACGGAGCACGAACCGTGAAAAAAAAAAATTTCGGGAGAAGCCGGCGAGGTGGTTCCGGGAGAAGCCGGCGAGGTGGTCGGAGATCGGGAGAATGCCGGCGACGAGAGGGAGAAGGGGGAACGGGGGAGGAGGGGTTTAAGGGGGGTTTGAGGGGTGTTTTTTTTTTTCTTTTCAAAACGAAACGGAGGAGGAGGGGGGGGGGGGTGTATGAGAAAATTTCAAGGGCAATATGGTAATTACACTAAAGGTTAGTTTGGGTATTTTCTTTTTGGTTTTTGGGGGGTGTCCTGAGCAATAGGGGGGGTGTATATAGAACTACCCCAATTTGTTGTAGGGAGGTTTGTGCCCATTGCAAATGCAAGTCAAATTTTGCCACCCCTTTCTTTTGTCATGCTAAAATGATTATTTATTAGTTCTAGGTCATGATATCTTAAAACTTGATTGTTTGTTTATAAATATTGAAAGATGAATTTTACAATAAATTGACAAGTCATAATGTGCATATTGTTAATAGATATAAAATATCTAGCCTGTCACACACACACACACATTAGTTTATTGATTGGGATCTATACAAATTGATACAGTAACCTTAGGGTTTTAACTCAATTATTAATAGCAATCAAGTCACGTTACAAGGTTTCTGGTTATCATTTATAGCCCCATAGCTATTTATGTAGCTATTATTATGATTTTATGACATGAAATATTTACAATATGTATGATGTGAGAGCCTTAAAATGAATGTGTTTTTAGGTAGGATTCAATTGTGCGAATTAAGATCCTCTCCTCTAAAACAGTGTTTCAAATAAATATCATAAATTGTGGTAATTATACCCGTCTTCAATTAATAAATTATTTTGAGGCACCATGGTAAGTGAATTTATCAATTTAGGACTTAGAGTTGAAAAAAATTCCTAATGACAATTAACTGAATTCTTATTATTCAGTTTTTTCTCTGTTTTCTTCGGTGCATGCTATTATGACACACCCAACCAGAAATAACTAGGAACAGAAGCTCTTCTTGCGGGCATTTCCTTTACCTCTTATTTGTTCAAAGGAAGGGTAATCTTTGGAAATCTTAAAACTAAAATGGCTATAAGGACCCTATACCGATGATCAGAAGCTCATAGGGTTGCATCCATTATGAGGGTCACAGTGTTCGGAGGCTTGGTTTACAAGCAACGAACATTCTCTGCTTCCTCTCTGCCAAGATGATTGCGATAACACATGGTAGAGGGACCAACAGCACTCGCTTCTACTACAAGCTGAACCCTCCTCTTATCCAATCTCTGCCACCCCTTAAAGAATCGAAGAACCTTTAAAAGCGATTTACCGACACATAGATTAGAGAAAGGACCTTGGCCACCCATGGATTTGTTTAGTTGGATTTCACTTTAAACTAGTGGTGATCCCTCGGGGGTGCAAGTGATTTGAGTAGATCTGGATCCAATTGGTCCCACACTGGACTCGGCTTCACCATGGTGTCGGATGTTGGCATTAAGAAACTTGGACAGGTGGATACCACTTAATTCTAAAATTTTAGGATTCAGGATGACACCATTGCGTCTGATTTTGGACTTGCTATAGTTTTTTGGAGAAGAAGTCTGGATCTACAATATGGGATGGATCCAACTAAATCCTAAGATTTTAGCACTCAAAAATGTCACCTTTAAATGGATTGCAGTTTGATTCTCTTGTCTACATATATAGTTTGACACCATGGATGCCATAATACCCGGGCCATCCATCGAGCACGAATCTGTCTCACGCTCAATGCCGAGCAGACATCGGATTCTCTCATGTAGGCCTGTCCCTGTTTTCGTCTTTAGAGTTCAGAGCTATCAATTATATATTTTTCCAGGCGCTTGATAGATATGCCTTTGGTCATCAACTTCTCATCGTTAGTCTTTTTAATCGGCGTATCTTGGAACGTGTTTTATTTGTTTGGTTGGGCTCCAAGCGGCCATCCCAAGTGCCACATAGCGCGCAGGCGTCACTGTAGCTAGGTTCGGTGCCTCCTGATAATGACATCCCCTCACATTCAAATGTTCAATCGATCCTACCATAATCGGTGGGGGTGTGATGTCATGCTCTCGAAAATGATTAAGACTAGCTAAACTAATCGTAATTTCATGCCAAGGTTATGAAATTGCAATTGCTGGTTTTGATTACCATAGCGGATAACCTTAATAAATAATCGTAATGTGATGAGTAACAATGATGCTTAATCTATTCATACATGTCGGTGATACACACCACATATGCTTTTTTTTTTTTATGCATACAAATACCTAAGTTTCACCTAGTAAACCCTGCAGACGCCATATGTATCTATTTCTCGCATTCAAGCTCATGTTATTTTATATGGCGTGGCTCTTATTAAAGCCGGCAATTGTTTGATTTGTTGAATGATTTTAGAAGTTCCACGGTCATCAATAAATTATCATTTCTTTTAAATAACGAAGAAATCAATGAATAATTGATGATTTTTTTTCAATAATTTAGAAAACAATCAACTCTTGCAGAACTCATAATCCACTCTCACGTGCTATTCATCGTGTCAATACACGTGCCAGATATCTGAGTAGCTTAGTGCCAATATTCCAAATACCACCCGCTATCATGATATTTTAGTGAGATCCAATGCCCAAGATTAGCTTATAAGACCCGAGAATGATGAAGCGGATTAGATTCATCAAAAAGAAGCCAAACGGATTGTACTCATTCACGAGAGAGAGAGAGAGAGAGAGAGAGAGGGAGGTTCTCCAAATTAACTTCAGTTGACTATTGTCGCTTCATTAGATTTGTTTAATCCCACTCAAAGCAAGGAAGCCAGCAAGCCAAAAGGACAAGGATCACATGGATGTTGTATAGTGGCATAAAGGCAAGACACCCACTCATGCCTCCTCATCCTTTAGAAAAAGGTATTAATTAATTAAGAGTTCCTGTGGGGTTAAAAGAGGAAGGTGTATGACTAAATGAGTAATGAATATTATTCATGGGGTCAGATTATCGCCGCTGCATGCCCTGCTAATGCTATGACTTGTCATTTTCTAAATCCAAAGCATAATAATAATACTTAATTGACCAAGAGAACTCCATAATTTCAAACTTCATCGTTCTAAGCAATGTCCCTGTGAGGCCCATTTAGTGTTGGAATATTTTTCATTGTCTGACGTCTTTATTTTATTATAATTTTGGAAAAGATTCAAATTCTTATGTTTTCATGGTTTTGAATAATTGCATATTGGATGATTTAATGACGCTCGATTTGTATTTAATGAAGTTTAATAGCTTATGGCCTAGCTGGGTTTGGTGAGTTTTGGACTCATGGACACACGTGCGCATGTGGTTGATATTTTTGCCACTAATCCTACTTAATTTGAATTTTAAAAGTTGAATTGATGTGTCAAGCATCCTGATTTTTATTTCAAATTTTTGCTTCCATATTAAAGATTTTATTTTTGCATATGTAACCCCGGCATTATCAACTTTCATGAGGGGTCAACATAGATAGGTCTTTATTTTCTTCATGAAATGATTGCTGAGGTTTTATGGAACCAAACGGTAGTGCCAATCGTAATCTTTGCGGTTGCTATGCCAAAAATCGACTCTTCTTGCCCTCGCCGGCATTTTTTCCGGTGCTTAGCCTGAGCAATCACGCGCTATATGGCATGCCACATAGTCTACTACCCAAGAATGCAACGGATAGCATCCGACGGAGTCGCACCAGGATGGATTTATTGAGACGGTTAAAAGAGACAATGATCATTTGGAGGGACCCCAAAAGCAATGACCTCGAGGAGGAAGTGTTTGAACTCAAGTTCAATGGTTTGCTTCATGGCCTCATTTGTGAGATTCGGATGAGCATCATCGAAATATGATGAAGAGTAGGGTGGTGGTTTCATCTCCCTTCATGCAAATCCACCATCCAATCACCCCACCGATTGCTTTGAGATCTGTGCGGACAGATGAATGACAAAATTGTGTAGTTTGAGATCTGTGCATTGGATGATCCAATTACGGATTCGTGCAAAGAAAGATGAATCTTCTTTCGCACCCTAGATGCCACCTCAATGGGGAACGTGAAGGCAGTTAGCTGATGGGTTAATAGTCTAAATAATAGGAAGGCGATGGGATCTAAATACTTGTTCTACTGTATCTAACCCTTATATGGAGCAAAATGACCTTTATTAGCTATTATAAAAGAAACACCAGATGATTACGAAAAATCTATTTATGTATGACAACTGACTATATAGAACTTCTTTTATTTTTAGAACTAGATTGCCTATATTTTGCTTCTTTCATGTGGTTTTGAATTTTTAAATTTCTCAGACAATTTAACTAAAGAGACGGCTCTCCTTTTTGTATAAGCTTCAACAAATAGAATTTACAGTTTAACTCATGAATGACATAAAATGGCACTTGCTTAACCATTACACCATATCTGAGTTAATAACAGCCTTATATATGAATCAATAATTAATTATAATTTTTTGATCAGCAAGTAGTTTTAATGCACCATCAACTCTCATTTATTTGTTAATGGCATCATATGCTGCACGAAATGTATTGAGACATCAAACTAAATATGATAACAAATGAGAAATTTATATATAGAATTCATCGATATAGTTTCAGTTGGCACGTGAGATGCACGTGACATCCAACTAGTCTGGGCAGCAACTCATCTTCCAAGCTACATGACCTATTTACTTGACCATGCGATTGAGTGCATTCTGAATGCACAAGTTAATGTCAAATCATTCTGTTAGCTTAGCTGATGTACTTTTTATTGACATAAAAGGTATACTTGTTAGTGATTTTTTCCTTTCATAATATCTTATTCATCCGGCTATAGCCCGGCTCTTTGGGATCAACTTCACGCATCCTAATTTGCTGACCATTTTTTTATTCAAGATTGTCAAGCCGTTCATCATAATTGTAAGTTCTAAATAGTTATCAGTTACTGATTAAAGAGATCAGCAATTCGTTTCTTCTTCCTGAGTACAGTAAAAGTTCCAACATTACATTATAATGATTACGAAAATTCTCCCTAGTGATCACCTAGCTGTTCAATCCATCATTCAAGTCAAAATCCATGCTCAACCTTATTGCAAAATAAATTATATCTCCATAAATTACCCTTCCAGCAAGATCTACTAGCAGTTGACAAACACATCTTCTAGGTCCACACAGTAGTTCCTCTGCAATCACTGTAATTACTATTCTATTTCTTCAGTGCAGCCGTTCTGTTCGCTTGTGTATGATATTATGCCCAAGAAAAGCCAAAGCATCATCTATCAGTATAAATTAACAAGGGGGATACATCTATATCATAGATGGTAGATTCCCATCCATTGAGGAAGCTTCATTACCAAATCCACAGCAAATGCTGGCCAGGTCAACTAGGACTAACCCATAAAGAAATTACACCCTGCATTGCAGGCAAGGGTGGCAATGTTCAACAGCTTAACCCATTTAACTTATTTCAAGATACCGTAGATTAAGTTAGATTATTTATTTTATAAAATAAACAAGTTTGAACATGAAATTTGAGCCATTTAATAATAGATCGGATTTGGGTCTATAAATTTTTGATCTATTATATATTTGATCTTGTATTTTGTTCGGCTCGATCTAATGTAGCTATGCTTGCAGATAATTACAACTGTTTGTTTTTATAATTATATATTTAGGTAGGCGCTCGATCTATGGAGCCTATAGGGATGAATGGTGTATGATTTCCCCCTGCAAGGACAAGAACGTCGTTATTGTTTTCACACTTGACCACAGACCGAGATGCTTGAAAAGTCTTTGTCGCAAGAAATTATCGTTAATCAGCCCGAGGCAGTCAAATGCGAGTCCACCACCGTTTTGTATAAAGGATTCCCCCGTATACGGCGGGGTCGCCTCCACATGACTCCGGTCATGTATCAGCCGCACACCTGCTCCCAAGTACGGACGTCATCACGTGCGCTCGGATCGCGAGGCGCACGGATCATTCCCATCAGATCCCCGAACCCGCTTTTTCCCTGCGAACGTGTCGAATTCTCGCGCTCCTTTTACCGAAAAATTTCCGTTCGAAGGCCGAGAATATATTTCCACGTGGCACACGCCTAGCGATCCACGGACTCCATAAACCAAATTATCCCTGCGGTTCACAGAATACTCGCATTAAAAGCCCGGTTCACTGATTCTCGATCGAGCGAATCGGACGGCTGGGAAGGAGAAGTAAGTGACGAATTAGAATAAATTAAAAAAGTTCGGGAGATGGGATTTTAAGTCCGTGGTGGGCCTGGCGCGACGACGACCGCAACCAACCGATGGTCCCACGTGCAGAGGCGGCTACGCTCCGCACCTTAAAACGCGGGAAAAAGTCCCGGGTACGTCATGTAAAATTACAAAAATATCCTTAATCGAGTAATCAATTATCCGACACTACATTAGCTGGCATCACACGAGTATTATGTTTCCAATCTAGTCGACCGTTCGCCAGAATCTAATCTAGTTCAGCTACTAGATCTGATATCGACCGTCCATTCGATGAAATCCGGCATACACTAAAGAGAGATGGATCGGTGATAAATACGGAAGTAATTGGAAAAATATAGATTAGCAATATCTCCAAATCATGTTCCCAGGACAGCTAGACTGGGGTATTTTGGAAATTTAAGAGACGATAAGATTAAGGGGCTCGATCTTATTTCTTAAATACCCCTCCTCTCCCTTCTACCCAACCATTCGCCCGCTTTCCTTCTGGGTCTCATTTTCCACTCTTCCCCCGCTCCTCCTCCCTCCCCCCCCTCACTCTCTCGCTCTCCCTCCCCTTCCCGCCTAGATCCAGCAAATACCCTGGCTAAAACCCTAACCAGAGATTGATTTCTCCCGTACTTCGAAAGGTTTTGGGGGTTTTGTCCGCCAGAAAGAGAGCAAGGGGGGAAGGAGTCGGTCAAGAATTTCTTCGAGTATATCTCTGTTTGGTTCGAAGAATTTCGAAGCTTTTGGGAGAATAGGAACCCCTGGATTCGTTTCTGGTTCTTAACTTTTTCTTCGAATGATACCCGACTAGTGGAGCTTCGGATTTGGGAGTTCTCGCGATGAATCCGGCGGACGTCGCCCGGCGGCGGCTCGATATGGCCGGCGTGAAGTTCTCCGAGCACGTGGTGGCCACGAGGAAGACGGTCCAGGCGGCGAAGGCCGACGGGAAGTCAAGAAAGCGGAGGGTCGTGAGGGTTTGCTTCACTGATGCGGATGCGACCGACTCGTCGTCGAGCGATGAAGAGATCGGCGGCCGGACCGCGCGGAGGAGAGTGAAGAGGCACGTCCTCGAGCTTCGGATGGAGGCCGCCGCGTCGGAGGCCGGCGCCGCCTCGGCGGGCGCGGCGCACCGACGGAGAGCGGCGGCGGTGGCGCCGAAGCCGGCGGAGAAGGCGCCGGAGCGAGCGGGGGAGCAGAAGAGGTTCCGCGGCGTGCGGCGGCGGCCGTGGGGCCGCTGGGCGGCGGAGATCCGAGACCCGACGCAGAGGAAGCGGGTGTGGCTCGGGACCTTCGACACGGCGGAGGAGGCCGCCACCGTGTACGACAACGCCGCCGTCCGGCTGAAAGGGGCCAAGGCTGTGACCAACTTCCCCGCCAAGAAGGCCTCGCTGGCCCCCGCGACCGAAGATTTGGCGGTGGCCGTGGAGGAGGCTCCGAGCAAGAGCGGCGGCTCCTCCGACGACTCCCACCCGTCGCCGACGTCTGTGCTCCGGTACGGCGGCGAAGAAACGCCGTTCGACTGCCTCGGCGACGGCGGCGTAGATGCGTTCGGGTTCAGTTTCGAGCCGCCGTTATGTCTAACGGAGTTCTACTGGCCGCGACCGCGTTTCTTGGAAGTGGACTTCGGCGAGTTGGACGCCGACGATTTCTCCTAGAGCCAAGTTCGTTAAGATCTCGGCTCCATTTTTGCCTAAAATGACGATTTCACCTCCTCCTCCCATCCGACCCACCGGGGGCAAAATCGTCATCATGTAGCGTTGGATGCGTCGCGAGTTGGCCGAGCGTTACTGCGAGTTTTGTTAGCTAGAGCGAGTGGCGGGATTTTTTTACAGTTTGGTACTATCATTAATATTTTATTATAAAGGAAATCCTTCTAATTTAATGCGTGGCCTTTTCGTGTTAGACTGAAGTGATGACTCGTGAGAGTGGGAAAGGAGGGGCTTTCCGTAGCCCCCGCGCTTTGACGTGGAAAAGTTTGGGATGTCTGTTTTTCCATTTATACAATTTCGTACTTTTGGTGGCTTAGCAATGTAATCTCTGTCCGGAGCAGGTTAATGCAAGACGATAATAGTATCTGTGACGCTGGAAAAGCGTTGAAATTTTGATAGGCTCGTTTTGGGGCCGGTATTCTGAACGGTGGCTGTATGGAGGGCTAGCTGACACGTGTCAGGAGCTTTGCGCGGAATGGGGGTGGAAGATGTCAGCACGGGAGGTGGAGAGGGTGGCACAGGAGACGATCGATTCGAGGCGGTGTACGCCTCGTGGTCGGGTGGGTTGCATGGGACCCGCCGGGTTTGGGTGGCCTCCACATCATTCGAGCGTCGACATGGACGGCTGACAAGTGGAAATCGGATTGCATCGCCATACCCCGATGTTCTCATGAATCCATTACTTGGAAAGGATAAGTTCGCATGTTTGCATGTCATATTCCACCGGCCACCATCCTAAGAAAACGGGAAGGCTGGACTGCAATCAAAATATCTTGAAAATGTTAGATCATGCTTAATTAAATCCTAATCCTGTTTATTAGAACCTTCCATTGAATTTCGTAAATTCTGATAATCTTAAGGACATTAAGATAATTTCACAGTAGTGAAGAATTATTTTGATGGGCGTGACTCTTTATGGATGTAACCATCCGTAACGTTTGGTTCCTAAAGAAGACTATAAATAATCTATTAGACTCCTTCTCTAAACACGTATTAAGAGCTTTCTCTTTATAAGCTCCTTCGCTAATCTCTGTCCAGATCAGAGTTGTTTTCAATTGATTGCGCAAGTGCAAAAACACTTCAGGATGTAGCTCCACGGTCAATTTAAATGCTATCACGACCTAATATGAGTTGCAAGTTTGGGAAGCAGCATCCTAATGTAATTATAATTGTAATTCCACACACGACAACGCAATCTACCAGCTTTGGGAAGATATGAGATACCTTTACACACACTGGACTCCAGCAGCATGTCGTCGAGGTCATCAAGTAACGGACTTGCATGCTTTCCCACCCCTTCCGGCCCAACCCGTTGCACATGTTTTAAATCCGGTTCAAGCCTCCCAAAACATGCGTGATGTTCGTTTATTGCAACGGATATTATGCCATGACTCGTTCAAATCACCTTTTAGAATAAACGGGAAAGCCAACTCTCGTGTGAAACCATTTAACGGCACTAATGAAGAGCTGCTCCTCGGAGAAAAAAGTGGGAACGATTCCCCTCGCACTACGTGGTTAAAACTTTATGAAGCGGACGTGGCCACCACGGGTTTAAGGGATAAATGGTTGCTGACGTTTGTGCTGAGAGTGGGAGAGAGAGAGGGCGATTCAAGCACGCCTCTCCGGCGAACGAGATCGCCGCATCCAGCGGACAGCGGTCCGACACCAAAGATTCGGTGGGCCCATCATTCCCCGCCGGAAAATTGTCTCGTTACGCCGACCGTTCACCGCAAAGGACGCGAGGATGGCCGTAATACTCGAGCTCTCGCACACTACACGGGCCTTTTTTTTTTTTTCTCCTGAGGAAAGACGAGCTAATTTCTCTTTTGCCGACACGAAGGCAGCAAATCAGAGTCGTCCCAAAAATAAAGAACAAAAATGCTGCAGGACCCGACTTGTACCAAAGAGATCCCCTACACCAATCACATACAAATATAAGCTTCACAAGTAATTATCCGCTACCCTACATGCACCATAGAGCCATGCATGCAGCTCATCACAGTTTTCAATTTTTTGATCTGATTCGTTGAACGCTAATCTCAATGTATTGCTATAGAAACAACCGGCTATAATTACCTGATGCACAGCCACGTGGCGCATATAAGGTATAATTTTTTGTGCTTTATGCCGCCGTCCGTCACACTAACCAACCACATCATGGACCTATGTCATGCAGCCTTTGTTTTGTTTTAAGGGGGCACCCATAGTTGCACCCCACATCAGATAAATAACAAGAGCGTGGTCTCCACATCCCCACTAAGATGGGTGATGAGTGATGGAGACAAATAAATAAGATTTTGAAGCCGGCTTCCAAATGGTTGAAAGTCTCACAAATCTATAGCATCCAATGAAATGAGAGTCAAATTGTTTTAATGGCTACCAACTTGCGACCAATGGCCTCATCTGAGATCAAAGATATCTTTTTAGATGCAGCTCGAATCGCTGATTAATATTAATAGAAGCATCAACTTGGGGGGGGGGGCAACCACTCCTGGAAGAGTCGTTAGACCACGAGCGAATCGATCGAATCGCTGGAATCAACGAGATCTAAGATGACCGGGAAAAGTTAAAGCAACGTACCATAAAGTCAATTGAGATGAGGGCCCATGAATTCTGACAAAGAAGGGCCGTCGATGAGGTGGTCCTGACCGGCGGGCAGAAGGCAGCAGGCATGCTCCATCGGAACAGCCACCGCTCTCTCCAAGCAAGTCATGTGGATGGGGTCCAATGCACAGTTCTTCCCCTGCCCAAGAATTTCAGGAATTGATCATAGACTTTTGCTGAAAGGAAAATGCCCTATGGGAGCCGCAGCAGCAGCAGCAACCAGCCAGATTTAAGAGCTTGAAAGGAACTGGCAAAAGCCCAAGTGCACGAACTTCAATTTTTCCTGCTCTTGGAATGGTTCCATACATTGCAAGTTCTTTCTTGTACTTTAGTGCACAGATTGAAGAGTCTCTGCAAGTTTTTTTATTATACTGATACTTTTCCAAGGAACGAAAGTATGAAGTAGACAAATTCGAATCGACTTGGGTTGGTAGCGGTCTGAAGACTGGGTTCTACAGTAGTGAGTGAAAGTTTTATAGATGTAGCTACTTCTAGAAAACACTTGAGAACTTGCGATGTTTTAAAATAGCCAATATGGAAGCTGGATGTTTTGAATGTGGGGAGTAGGGCCGGCACTCAGCTGTGTTGATTAAATCTAAATTCCCAACAAGTAACTTGCTGCACCAGAAGCACATGACTTGCTTACTTCAATGCCTCCAGAAATCCACAGTGGATATCAAATTTGATGGCCTTTTTTCTCAGGTAATGAGATGACCAACTGACTGTCTCTCCACACTGTAAAGAGGCAGGCATGCACCCTTACCTGGACATTTTTCAATAGCTTTCCCCATTCAGAATGGCAGCACACGCAAAAGATGCAGGTGCAGCTAAGGAACATGCACTGGGAACATCAATAAGAGAGAACAGAAGGAAAATAGGAGGAAGCCAGAAAGGACTGGTAACTCAAACTATATCAAATTATGGTGAAGGAAGGAATAAATAATAAATGTATAGAACGAAATTATAGAAAGAATTGTCACTTCTAATCAATTGCAAAAACAAACGAAGATGACGTGCATCAAAGCAAAGTCCGACATTTGGAGGGATGTGGCTACTCCTCGATATTCGCCGACTCTTAAACGAATGTGCCACCTTTCGGGCTATCCATGTTTTCAGAGAGACCAATAGCACTGCGGATTGGGTGGCATCCTATGCGGTTCTTTACTCCGAAGATTTTATCTGGGAGAACTACGTCTTTGGTTTGTCTCTCTTACATTTTTTTCTGCTTTCTAACCAAAAGAGGAGAAAGTATGAAATAAGAGAGAGAGAGAGAGAGAGAGAGAGACCCAATCTTGTAACTATTAAAAGTTCACTGGGATGCCAATCCAGACAGAAGCACGTCCACAACTTTCTCTAGAAAGCCAAGTCCGAAAAGGCTAAGGTCACAAAAAATTCGCAACTTCACCCAGCTCATTAACACTGCATTAATACCAATCCATGCTTCGTTATAGTACCAAAGCTTTCTAGGATCGGGGAGTTGAGCTGACTGAAGATATGGCCCTTGACATGTAGTTAGGGAGAACTTCATTTATATGCCAAGGTACAATCGATCAAAACTTGAAATGGAGCAATAAGTACACAGGCAAGTTCCTCTCTATTATGTGAAGACCACTATCATGAATAACAAATGAACACATCCCATAACATGTTCCTTTTCATCCACTTCATGTACACATATGCATGGATGATTGTTATTTACCCAGCAGCAACGCCCTGCAAAACAAGAACCTTGTGGCATTTGGTGTTGATCCACTTCATGCCGGCATATATGTGAACGGTGGACCTTTCTCGCAGATAGAGCATTTGGAAAAGTGTTATTTCCAGCATAACAAGTAACACAAATCCAATTTTGCATAGGCCCCACCTGAGACATGTTATACTACATTCCACCATACAATCAAGTAGATGGAAGATTATAATTTTCCCTTCAACATTGTGTGAAAACATGACAATCCTCAAGCCTGCCAGCACAGTAGGTTAATGAAAAAGTATGGTCCCACCTAAATGACCCACCTAAAAACAAGACAAGTATTTATTTTGTACAAAAGATATTCAGAGACCCTGCAGAAAAATGAAGAAAGAGGATCGAAAACGATAATTGAAAGAGGTAGAATGAGAACACAACTAGCAAATGGTTATCCTGCGTAGAGCATAATCTGACGAAAAAGATGTGGGAGGGGAGATGTGCATGGGCAAATTGGGATCATATGAGTTCATTAAGTGTTTGCATTAAACCCAGGTTTTGGGGGTTTCATCATCACACAAGCAAGTGAAACATAAAGTTCCTCATCAATGATATATGGCCCTTGTGTCTTTGCTGCAGGCCTTGGCTGCAAAGTTATGCAGCTTGATGGTCTTAAATCATTCAAGAATATTAGGCATTTTTCAGACTTTTGGGTGGGAGTCACCATGTGCGCACAGAGGTGTAGTGTTTGGAGAGATGAAGAGGTAGTTGAGCGGACAAAAGTGAAATCACAAGAAAGGGGGTATTGGGCGCACTGCTGTAAATGTCCACTGGACCAAAGGACAAGTTAGGTGAATGTATGCGTTCAGAAAAGATGGCAATGCAGGAAAAAAATTGTGGGTTGGCAATCCAGAGAGCTTGATATTGGTATGGTGGGGAAGGCGATGTCGCTTAATTTGGAGCTGAGGTCTGCTCGAACTCAACAAACTGAAACTTATCAGGCTCAAACCTACCCCATGTAAAGGTGCTTTATGCCTGACACATAAACGAGTGATTAGTTTTAGAGATTTGGTAGTTCGAAATGCAACTTATGTGACACATGAAATGAAGCCTCAAAATCTGCTAAGAGATATCCTAAGAAGATTAGTCGCCATCTTGGACAATTTGCAAAAGAAAAAGAGTGGAAAAACAAAAGGGAAGAAAAAGACATAATTGACAGATCATCGGGAAAGTTCCAGTGGAAATATTCTTTAGGATGCGACCCCACAAGCAGTGTGTCAAACCACAGGAAAGTAGTTGTAAATACATATAATGATCAAATTCAGGTGGATATCTTCAGTTAAATGAGAATAGCAATTTCGTCCAAACCACATGCAATAAAAGCCCAAAATATTACTCGACTTTGTAAAGCATATTTATTGTAAGTCATGAGAAATGACAGAATATTATTTCTCACTAGGAGAGTTCCTCACAAACCTTTATCAATAAGTAACTCTCTACAGTCAAAAATCAGATTTGAGAACACAACAATAGCTACCTTCCAAATCAAGTGGGCAACAAACTCATGGAATAACATTTCATTGAGCTTTGTCATGATGCAACCCAATCCAATCAGAATCTTATCCCTTATCAAACACCTTTGTCTCCATGCACATTGCGTAAGTTCAAAGAAATGGTATGTCGTGGAACCAAACTTGGCTAGAAACATGCACTCCGGGTGACCATTTACAGCCTAATTACAGAGAACGGGCTATGGTTTCATATATCAACCTACCATAAATGCATATGTTGCAGGTGCCGGTTTGCCTTCAACAGGACACCTAAGGGCGGCAGCATGCATTAATTTAGCACCAAAAGAAATAATGGCATTTTTCTGAACGACAAAACCATCCATGCCATTCCCTTTGCAAAAGCATAATAAAACGAAGAGATTTCCCACAAAGATATGAGCACCCTAAGATAGAATAGGCAACCTTGCTTCAGCAGCTGGAATCTTCTCCTTCAGATGGCACACCCACTCTCAGGTATGGTTCTGCCCGGGCTCAGCCATTCACTCACGGTCCCTCATGCTTCTCTCCCACTTTGTAGCAAGCATCAAATATTTTGCCACCAACTAAAAGATTCATTCTCATGAATAGTACACTAATTCTAATAATGAAATTTCCATTATAAATTATCTAGGTTCTTTTACAAAATTATTTAGTATACATTAATTGCCACAACCATGACAGGAGAAAAAATGTAGGGTAACTTACTGGAAGGAAGTGAAGAAGTCAATAGTATCTTTGAGTGCTCGAATAAAGACATCAATCTCTTTCTTGGTGTTGTAGTAGTAAAGGCTAGCACGTGCACTCGCACTAATACTCAAGGAACGGTGCAGCGGTTGGGCGCAATGATGTCCCGATCGAATAGCCACTCCGTGCTAAGAGAAATAGGTAGTTGACCATCAGAGAAATTATATAAGCAAATAGATTTGACCAGATTATCACATGATATTAGACAGGAATCTAATATGTTTTGATAAAATAGTTTGCAACGATTACTGCTAACAAATCACCAACAAATGCAGCCAAACAAAATTAAATTGGAAAACAAAATAACCTCCAACTTTTCTAGTTTACATTTTCAACATTCAACAATAGAATTTACACATATAAGCTGAACCTCAAGAGTTCAACAATATTTTTCCTCTTTTTTACCAAATTATGTGCTATCATATAATTTTGGACATCTTTTATGCTTGAAATTTGACCTTCTCATAATTCTAAAGCAAAAGCACATACTAATTTTCATTATATGCTGACCATACCCATAAAGGAACCAAGGGTTAAACATTTAAATAATTGTTTAAACTGTATCAAGATAAAAACAAACTACAATACACACATCTAGGAGTAGAATATCTCAGAAAGACAACCTAGTGCAGTAAGTCTATTTGGCTATACATGGAAGGTGAAAATGTTAAGAAGTTTTTTCTTCATACATAATTGCAAGCCCTAAAAAGAAAAAACATAATTAATCAAAACCTAGGTTCGCTGTCTCGATATCGGACTCCGTATCAGTGTCACACTAGCACAATATCAATACGGTATGGTACGAAATTTTTTTGGCGTACTAGATACTGGTACCGAATCAGTATGGTACAATATGTCCCGTACAGCCTGATTCGAACCGGTACGGCATACCATGATCAAAACCTTCCCTAATTAACAAACCCACCCTAATTAGCCAAACCACATCTAAATCTATATACATAAAACCTAAGAACAAAACCTAATTAACCTAAGACCCTCTGATTTAACAAATCTAAACCATAACCTAATCAAAACCAAACCAAACAAGCTCAAACCTAGCTCAACCCAAGTAGCCAAGCCAAATTTTCTCAATCCAAGAACTAAGCCTACAAAGTAAATCCAACGACCCAACCCTAGTAAGCCCATCAACTCAAGCACAATATGGTGTAAGTATTCATTTTCAATTAAAATAATCCTTAGCCAATTGAATGTCACCAAATGTGAAGCCACCCAATAGCCACCTATGGTCAACCTACATGCCGCCGAAACTATTCCTACGATTATTGATACCCCGCTTCTTAGGCAGAAAAGGGAGGAAGTGAGAGCTTTTCATATCCAATACTTAAAAAAACTTAGCCATCCAATAGACGGTAGATATCATGTCAAAGCCATAGAGTTGTCTAATCCTTCGCCACCCACCCTTGAGCATACTTTTCCAATTTCCAAACCAAATGTCACCAAATGTGAAGCCACCCAATAGCCACCTATGGTCAACCTACATGCCACCTAAACCATTCCTACGATTATTGATACCCCATTTCTTAGGCAGAAAAGTGGGGAAGCAAGTGAGAGCTTTTCATCTCCAATACCTAAAAAACTTAGCCATCCAATAGCTGGTAGACATCATGTCAAAGCCATAGAGTTGTCTAATCCTTCACCACCCACCCTTGAACATACTTTTCCAATTTCCAAACCCAGAACCTTAAAAACCAGCGTAGGCCCTACACCGTAACCATTTACTCCGCTAAAATTCCATACCTAATAAATTTCCTATCCAAACACATCCTTAGCCAACCCAAACTCAAGGCCTATCTACATGTATAAATATGAATACCCTACCCTATGCCAAGTTGGTTCCAAACTTGATACCAAGGAAAGAGGGGGAGACATTGAGGAGAAAAAGGCAGGTCCTTGGAAATATCCTCACATTTTCAGTTAATTCTTTCTATCTCCTTTTCCACTCTCACTTTCCAATGTCATATCTAATTTGATTTTATGTTTCATTTTTTTTGGTTTTCGTTGTCATCAAAAACCTTCAAGACCATAATTAGCGAGTCATTGAGTGCTGAATACCTACCCACTGCACAATGAGGCTTGTACTCATTCTCTAGTCAATAGATTAGGAGCAACCTAATACCTACCCAATGCACAATTTGGTTCTTGATCACCCTCCAATCCATAGACTAGAGGACTTTTTTTCTTTTGTTCCTATTATTTCCCTCTCATCATCCACAGTGCCTTAACAATCTTCAATTGCCAGATAGCAACTCCATTTCTTCAACTTAAGACTTCCTCTTTAACCTAGTCAGCTACATTCGCTATAATCTACAGTCGATCACCATATCCCAAAGAAGGATGAACAAATACCAAAATAATTGATCCCAGATGAAAAAACTCTTTTTTATATTATGTAAAGCCACTAAAATCACCAATAGGTCACTTTAATCGGTTCAACGATGCAAAATCAATAGTAGGTATTTAAAATTAAGGATCGACATTCTCAGCCATGATCAACATTTAAAATTCTAACACTAAAAATCATATGCTTTAGAGGTCTCTTATTCATGGGTTAAGCGATCCAAAAAATAACTAATTTTATTGCCAAAATACAACATTCTTTGGAATATATTGCTTCAAGCACTCAAACCTATTGAATCTTAGTCCATACTTATTTTAAGAAGTGCAAATCATATTCAACATTTAAAGTCAGAACTTGTCTTATCATTCATCTTAGCTCAATAGCCACAATGCTACCCAAAGTTCACTATACTGATATCGGCTACCATATGGTTGGTACAGTACAGTTGATATAGTGTGCACATTATACCAACAACATAGCATTTTTTGATGTTCGGCCATATACCCACCCAAAATTGGGTGATACATGTTGGTACAAATGAGACTAGGAAGTAGTTTTGCTTGTTTTGGATCAATTTTGCTCATACCTAACCAACCTCAATACCATACTAGTACGGAATGCTTGGTATAGGTCAGTCTGGCAAATTTGAAGCTACTATCCATTTTGAGCCACCTGATGCATATATGAAAGAGCTTTCTAATCACATACTCTTTTTTTTTAAGCATTTCACTAGTTTTTATCATTATCAGCTATGTCAATTCTCAAATTAAAGTACCCATGACTGATATACTACATCATTGAAACTTTACTCCTACCAAGAATATAATTAACGATGGCAACTTTTTGACTCGACCCAGAACCTACCTGCCTAACTCAACCTGTCAGATTCACAGGTTGAGTATAGGTCCCAATCCTAACTAGCCAGCAAGTTGAGTCGGGTCATGTTTAGGTCAAAGGCCCCTCAACATATCGGGTCATAAAGGGGAGTTATTTATATTGTACAATTTTTAAAAATATTTATATTATATTCATACTTATATATTTTAAAAATTTAGTCAATATATGAGCCATTGAACCATTGATCTGATGGCTTAAAACTAAAAGGAGAGACGAGTTCTAGCATAGATGGTCTACAACTATGAAAAAAACAATCTATCCATTTAATATAAAGCTCAAAACTAAATGAGTTGGGCCTTAAACAGGTCAGTAGGTTGGTTGTGGGCTGTCTATGGGTCAGGTTCGGTTCAGGCATTCCTAACCCATTGGTGGGTTAGATCAGATTTAGGACACGCCTTCCAGATCTTGATATATGAGGTCAACACAACCCAATGGATAGACTGCCAGCCCTAAATAAAGTAGCCTCCCTTCTATATATACATGTACATAGATAAAGATTTAGAGGGAAATCTTAGAAACTTAAGAATCTTCATATAAACAATAGTCATTTGAAACCAAATAAAGAAAGAACAAAGAACACTTTCTTATTAATCCAAAAGCATTATTTCTCTACCTGTTTATCAAGAATAGTAGCAATATCTGTTGGATGAATATTCTCGACATTAAATGAACAAAGAGCAGCACGATGGACAGTTTCTGAAGGAGCAGGACCATAGATGTGCACATTAGGTATAGAGAGGAGGCTATGATAAAGATAGTTTGCTAGCTCCTTCTGAAAAGGGTAGTAGACACATTTGTTAGTATTGAGGTAAATTTCGAAAGTAAATGCAAATTAACTAAAAAAAACTACAGTGAGAAACAACAGGGAATCAGCACCTCATGTATGAGCAAATAGTAGCAAAATATGCAGGCATCAAACAACTTTAAGGCATTATTCTACACTATACTTAAAAAAGCATTGGAGATCCCTTGCTTTTGTCAAATTTGTCCATGATTGGATATTATTCATAAACAAAACTTTATTACATGATAATAGTCGACATAAGTACTTTTGGAAACAAAAAACATGCATATACTTAAACTAAGCCCACACGCATCATCCTTTCTCCAATGGGATCTCTCTAACGCCTTAAATCCCTCTCTCTCTATCCTAACTACTCTCCAACAAACTTATTTCCCCTCTATCTTTATCTCCCGCTCTAACAACTTTATCCACCTCCAATCTTTATCGTCCATTTTTGATTTTTTATTTTAGCTATTTAATATTGTTTATTATTTTTATCTAAGCTATGTTTCTACTAAACGTGCATTGCGCGCTCCCACATGCTAGTACTAATAAAACCAAAGATATATCCTGAATAATTCCAACAAGCTTCCCATGCTTTAGACTGCCCTTTACCATTTTTCCATGTACCTTTAAAGTCACCATCAAGGCAGCAATTTACCAGCACTTCACATGAGTATTCAACTAAAATATCTCTTTTAATTCAACTAGATCAAACAATGGACCATGGTGAATCCCCATTCAAAACAATTCTTGTAAACACCAAAAGACTCAAAAGCTGAAATATATTCCTAACATCCTACGTGCAACAAATCATTTTCATCAAAAAAAAATTCTGCATGTGTTTCAACAAGATATCTAATGCATTTTATAACTAAGTATTTAACCCCTAGTCTAGGTGACTGCATGCAGACTAACTACATGAAGCTTACAATGTCAGCAGGAAGCTTACATCTATTTTAAATTTAATTAGCATATTTCCTAATCTTTCTCAGTATTTTTCTTTTGAGTAGTAATAATAAATTCAAACATTTCAATAACAGATTCTTTACCAAAGGCTATGAAAGTTCTCCATGGCTCCCCTTCTACTGATTGCAACCACATTCTATTCCCCCAATTTTAGTTTTAAAGAAGTTCTAGTTTCGATACTCCAACAGTATCTCTATCCTTAGCTTTGCCGAACAGAATCTGAACTCCCCCACGCGTCGATCATATAAAAGAATGCAGGTGCAACTTGGCTGTCTTATTTTGTTAATCCAGTTGTCAAGGAGCTTAAAGTCGATTAACATAAAACTCCTTGCTCTATGACAGAGCATAGCTTAAGGATTTAATTTCCTCATAACTTGTTACTTGCAAACAATCTGCAAACCCTCCTTCCTTGAAAGCATCCATAACATACAGGATCACCATAAGGCTTCCTCACTTTAAAAACAAAAGCATATAACCCCCATGTAAACATCTGCTTATCCCGAGATTGTAAAGATATCAGCCTTCCAAGATCCTAGAGATTGGATATCACAATGAGAATTATCATTTGCTTCTAGAATAAAAAAGTGAAAACAGAAGTATGAATAAACTTGTAAAAGATGAGACTTTAAATTTGCTGATCAGGATATCTCATGGACTAAACTACCCCATCTTCTTCCTTGAACAATCGCATGACAATATGTTGCCAAGAAAATTTTTAAAAAATAAACAGTAAAGCTAGTAAATTCATAGGCATTTTTGAATAATATATTTTTGTTGTTTCCAATGATCAATTGATTACCAACAACATAATCACATTAACAAATATTAAAAAAAATTGAAGACATAAACAAACAGAGTGCTTGGCAGCTTAGCACTTTTTCTTTAGGTGGTGGCAATTATAGCCCATTACTTATGAAATTGTATGTGACAATGGAATTCTAACATCTGTTGAAGATATACCCATCCAAATTACCCTTAGAACATATCCATTAAGAAAATAATGCATTGCAATTGCAAGATCTTTATTTTCTAATAAGTAAACATTCTACACCTGATGACGCAAGGCTTTTTTTGTTGGGTTCCATTAACTGCATAAGTAAATCTACACTGTGCTGGTATAGCTCTATTTACACAACATCCAACTTGCCGTTCAGTTGAAACATAGAAAGAACAATAAACAAGGAACATAGAAAGAACAATAAACGAGGAACGGTGACCACCTCATAGTCATGGATCCTTTGCATGCCAATACCCGTCAAGTAGTCAATTGCTGCTCCCAATCCTATGGCTTCCCCAATTGCAGGAGTTCCAGCCTCAAATCTGCCGCATGCAAACAAGTGTTAGACCATAAAAAAGGCAGTCAAAATTGGCATGTAAAAACAGTTCATGACATATTCTCATGATGAAACAATATCAAGACTCTAATACAAGCAATCCAGTAGCTACGTGGTAGTGCAACCTAAGAGCAGAATTTTCCTATATCCATCAGTCATTGAGCGAGAAGCTTTTAATTTTACACTTGATAGCATCATTTTTCTCACAACATCCAAAAATGTACCATTGCGAGTTAACAAAAACCTACACAAGCACTTCTATTCCAACAATGTGGACCATCATGCCAGCCAAGATCACTTCATGAAACAACCAAAAATGCTCACAGGCTGATCAGTTCCAGTATAAATAATCAAGACAATATTCTGACTTTTTGGTTTTTCTTGGCAAAACCAAACTAAAAAGAAGCATATGCATATATTGTCTCAGCTTGTTTTGGAGAAAAACCACAATAGTTTCATTAACACAATATGAAACAAAATCACTTGAATTTCATGTAAGACATATATCACACTTTGATTGTGTCCAAAACATCATTTTAAACAAAATCACTTGAATTCCATCTAAATCTATAGCTCAAAATTCATATTTTAAAAAAGCCTCCTTACATAAAGATACATGCTTTTAATGGAATGCAAGCGACTTTGTTTAAAATCACTTTATTTAACTCACGTTGATTTTTTTTTTAAAAAAAAGAGGCAGAAACTTGAAGAGAACAGATATATATATCGATTATGAGAAGAGGATCCTGACCTGGAAGGAGGTTCAGCAAATGTAGAATAATCTTGAAACACATCAGCAATCATTTCACCACCACCTATCAAGGAAAATAGGAAAAAAGGTAAAAAGAAAGATATCATAATAATTACCAACAGTTATGAATGGATTATGTAACCATACCTAAAAATGGAGGCATTGCAGATAAGAGCTCACTTTTACCATACAAAAATCCCATGCCTGTAGGTCCACACATCTGATACATGCTTATTCTTTAGCTCAGTCACGTTAATCCTTCAAAGCTGAACTTTTAATGGTTCATTAAAATTCACTTGATTACCAACCCAAAGAGTCCAGAATAATACGAACCTTGTGTGATGACGCAACAAGAAAATCAGGATCGAGTTTCTGCACATCAACAACCATGTGCGGAACACTCTGACAAGCATCTACAAGAACTTTTGCCCCGACACTGTGTGCCCAGCCCACGATGTCTTCAATAGGCAGAACAGAACCTGAAAAACAAAGAAAGTGGATACAGAAAGAAGAGTACAACTAACTAAACTTATATAACATTGACATAAAGACATGCAGTTATACCAAATCCAAAGAAAAGGAAACTTATAACAGCTTAAATGATCATGCAGGCAAAAAGTGATGCCTAGTTGGAAGCCAAAATATATATATATATATATATATATATATATATATATATATATATATATATATATATATATATATATATATATATATATATATATATATATATATATACAGGTTAGTTCATGAAGTCATTATTTTATTTCACATTCTTCTCGGCACTCAGGAAAGGTAGAAATATTGCTGAATCCAGATATTTTATTAATCTTCCCTGTGCTAGTGAAAATTTAGTTAGAAAAGTAAGCATGCTTCACCTATTAACAGGAGAAAAGTCCTTGGTTAGTTACAATTAATTGAGCATTTGTTATCTTGTGTAAAAACTAAAGATACCTCAATGAGTATATTCCCCACAGTTCTCGTGAAAATGTCTAGTGAACGTTCATTAGAGACTAGTTCCATTTGTGCACTTCCCACTAATTTAATTGGTCATGCCTTAGCCCTTAAAAGCCAATCCATACATATGAGACGAGGCTTGTTAGCTAACTTTAAGAAAGTATCCTATTATGTTCTCAGTTTTAAATTAGTTTAAAGTATCATTTTATTGATTTTTTTTAAGCTGGTCCATCTAAGTTGATTATACGTGCAATTTTACATCGAGGATTGTGTCTTAATTTGATTCTTCCACTTATAACTTCTGACTTAGAAATATACAGTTCCCTGCATCAAACTCCACTTCCTCCTTACTCTGTTTAATTATAGGAGAGTACTAGAGGATGGCCCATCCTAGTTGCATGAGCTCGATTTTCCAAAGAAATAAGATAGGTCTATTAGCTTCTCTAGGCATTAAGTCAACAGCCCGAGATCACAGTGCAACCACCGATAATACATTCACAAACTGGCTCATAATGCTAGGCCATACGAAAGTATAAGTCTAGTTGGTTAAGGACAGGTAAGAAGGTTTCATATTGTTCTACTAAATAGTTTTGTAAGTATTAACTCTATACCTTGAGCAATAAAACCTATTCAATATAATTGTATTTTACTGAATATACATTTTCATGATGTTTTACAAATCAAACTAAATATAGTTTACATCTTGCAGAAAAAAAGGAAAAAAACATTTACAACATAAAAAATGTCTTCGATTAATTTTTCAACACATCTGCTTCCAGATTCCTAAATATATTCTCCAGTCATAGGGGTTCATATTCCCTGGCCTTACTCTTTATGATATCAAGAAACATAACAAATCTAAAAATCATAAATTAAAATTATGAGCTGACCTAAGTACGGACCTACCAAGCATATTTGAGACATGATGGATAACAACAATCTTTGTCTTTACTGAAAGAAGCTCCTTAAGCTGCTCAATATCTGGAACTTCTTCCTTTGTCAACCCAACAAACTTCAGAGAAGCGCCAGTCTTTTGTGCAACAAGTTGCCAAGGAACTATAGCACTATGATGTTCCGCAATAGTAAGTAATATCTAAAAAAAATTAAGTAGACTGTCAAGGAAAGGGTGAAAGTAACTTTAAAAAGCAACGTACAAATGATTAACAACTTAAAACGTATTTAATGGACAATAAGTTTCTCAATAATAGACTGTTGGTAGGTAGAAATAAGTTCTACAGTAAAAAAATCACTAGATAAAAATCGCAGAAGATGATAGTTCAATTCTTAATTGGAATGTTGATCAAAATGATCCGGTACAGAAAGGAGATTTTGTAGGAGTTATAATGAACCTAGGGCTGCTGACTTCAGTATGAAATATTAAAGATTTTTATAGAACCACAAGATGCATGATACCCCACATTATGGCTCAATCACATAAGATGTCCAAATCTCGAATTATAAGCCTTAAATATTTTTTTTAAAAAAAAATGTAGAAAACACACCTCGTCTCCAGATCTTAAGTTTGAGAGGCCCCATGAATATGCTACCAAATTGATTGCTTCAGTAGCATTACGAGTAAATACAATCTCTTTGTGTTTTGATGCATTGATGAAGGCTGCAACTTTGTTTCTTGCTTGCTCATATGCATCTGTGGCCTCTGCACTAATCATAATAGCAAAAGTACGCATGTTAAACTGTGCTTTTATGCCTGCAAACATCAAGAAAATAGGTACAGCACCTCTGATTTGTCAAGCTAAATGCTAATTTTCTCTCCACTGACAGGTTAGAGATCACTTGATAAGCATACATCCATGAATGCATGTGTGCGTGAACTGCACATATACATAATATGTGCATGTGTAGTAGGTTATGTTGGTGAGAAGTGTTCGTCACAATTGAACTATGAAATCATCTAGAGGTGTCGCATCAAATCAGATTGCATGTTAGAAAATATTTATGAAGAAAATCATTATTTGCTATCATCAAGCAGGTAAAAGGATTCAAGTAAGAACAACACTGAGCTGCAATAAAAGCAGAAGAAATTCCTCACTACCTCAGAGAATGGATGGCACGGTGAACATTTGAATTATAGGACTCATAGTACTTGTTCAAAACCTTCAGAACAGCAGTCGGTTTTTGAGAAGTCGCAGCATTATCCAAGTAAACCAGATTAAACCCATTAACCTCCTAGAAAATCCAAGAAGCTTGCTATTTAATTCTTCCCAATATGAAAAATACAATTTCAAACTTTATATTCAGCCCATAAATTTACAAATAAAAGCAAAAATAAGTAATCAATCAAACAGTAGCAGGATCTAATTACAAAGTCTATGAGCAATTTGGCATTAAAATACGGGTAAAAGTTGTAGCATCCAACATCACCACGGAGAGTATACGAAAAGAGATATTTTTAAGCGATCAAAAATTCAAAAGATTCAGCTAAATGAAAAGATTGCGATCACCAATTGATCAGGTATCAAATCAAATACCTGATGGAGGATGGGGAAATCCGGTCTGGTGAGATCGCCGAGAGAAGGGGAATCCAATTCTTCGGGGGGGAGGGCGATCGAGCGGGAGGACGAGGAGAGCCTCCGGAACTGATCGCCGGCTCGGATGCGATTAGGGCTAGGGTTAAAGATGGGCGGGACGTTTGAGAGAAGGGGATGGAGTCTGGGGCGAGAAAGAGGGGAGAGGAGCTTCGAGAGGGAGTGATGGGGAGGAGAGGCGGGGCAGTGGCAAAGAGAAGCCATCATCGGCTTTCGGATTACAGAGGGGGTCGGTGGGGCGGCCGGGGTTGCTACGGGCGTTGGCTTTTATAGGCAGCGCTCGTCACGTGTTTCCATGGGGCGGTGGGCCGTGCGTAAAAGATTAGCACAGGATTTATCGTTGCGTGTCGGGCGATGCACAGTCGAGCATTAATTTTTGAGGTACAGCTCCGTCCTCATAGCTCTTCTCTCTTTTCTTATTAATATATATATATAATATATAATTTTTACATAAATATTCTTTTAACTTTAAATATGCATGAATATTCGTGGTATTTTTTTACGCCCATAAAACACTATTTTCGCATAAATACTCATCGGTTCTTCTAACACCATTAATAAAAATCATATTTATTTTAATTAAAATAAAATAAAATTTTGAAATTACTTTTTTACCATTCACTGTAATCATCTTATAAATATATATTTTTTTGCACATCTATCTATAAAAATATTTTAGCCATTTTAATTTGAAACCGTTAATTTTTTAACAACATTAGATGATGTTGGTACATATACAAAAATAAGGATAAAAAAAAAGTAGAATAGCAAAATAAGTATTTTACAAGGATATATATATATATATATATATATATATATATATATATATATATATATATATATATATGCAAATATCAATTTAGAAGGGTATTTATGAAAAAATCGATATTTGGAAGAATATTCATGCAAAAAAAATTATTATTCAACAATTCTAAATGATGCCTTTTATATTTTTTTTATAAATAATATATTATTTGATAAGATTATGACCAGTCATCATTCACTTGGAGTAGTCAGGTAACTTTAGACTTCGGTTGCCTCTTTTAGTTTGGCATCATGCCTAGATAACACTTTTTTTTCCTAGCCAGCGGACAAAAAGGTTCCCCAGGGCAGCATGAGAAACATACGCAGCTCCCATATGTATTTAAAAAATAGTTTTGTTTGAAACAACCAATGACCATGATCAACCTAATTAGATCCAATATGTACCATTAAGCTTAACTAATTAGGATATCTAGCTTATAAGTAGTGATAGGTTGTTTAAGTTCCATACCTAACTGCAGCAAACCCCAACATGCAGGTGATGACGACTATTGATGGCAAATGCTACCCTATACTCATGGTTTCTTTTCCTCTATTCAACATATCCAACTTAAGTTGCATTATGTTTGATCAAAATGAATGTCGATTGGAGCATGGGTCTTACCATATGGTATCAAATATTTGACCATAATAAAGTTTTAAATAAGCTGATGCAATTTGCATATGGACATTATTTAAGTCTATATCTATATTAAATAAGCTACGATTTTCTTTATAATTCTATTTTCAAAACTAGATCCAAGGGCAAATATATGGTATACCACATCAGCCTACACATGTCAATTGAGTTCATGTAGAAGGCACCGAGGAGAGCTAGCTACTTCACCCTCCAATTAATGGAAGATAAAAATGATACGAAGTTGCTGAAACAAGATGTGGTTGCCCTATTCAAATAATTTCATAAGGGTATGCTTAATAGTCTTTTTCTAGCCAATTTTTCTTCTTAACCATCTACACAAAATGATTGCAAAGGTTCGCATTGCGCTACCTAGTCTCTTCTTTTCTTGTTTCGTGCATGAATTGCAATCAACTTCATAAAGGGGTGACGCATCCTTGAGAACATCATGGCAGCTAACGGAATTATTAGATACTATAAGAAAACTAAGATGCATGAAGCTATTTGCAAACTTGATTTTGAAAAGACATTCATTTGATTAGATTGATATATCTTTCCATTGGACCTTCCAAAAGTAAGAGCATTTACTATTTTATGGATTAACTAGATCTCTAGTTTGTTGTTTTTTCAATGGCTTGCCGAGTGAGCAAATACTGTAAGAAAATATAAAATATATAAATAAATCTACCTCATCCTATCAGCTTAAGCTTTTAGGATAATTGGTGATTTCAACTAAGTGGATACAATGCAAGGGAGAGATCAGGCATGGGACCTTTATCACCCAGTTTATTTATATCAGCAGTAGATATGCTGACAAGATTATTGACTTATGCACGGGAACAAGATCTTATTTATAGTATTAACAAGAATAAGATAGTTCAGAACATACTCTACTTGCAGTTTGCCGATGATTCCATTCTATTTATCGAAGGGACGCCTGTTAATTTGACTGTGGACAAGGCTGTGTTTTTATTCTTTGAAGCTTAATAGCTCTCAAGATCAACTTAGACAAAAACTTCATTAAATTTGCACGAATATTTGGGAAGCTGAAGCTGAAATCTTGCCAAAGTGTTTGATTGTAAGTTGGAGAAATTTATTTTCATTTACCTCGGTCTACCAATCAGTGACAGAAGGTTACCTAAATCAACTTGGATACCCTCCTTGGAGAAAATTGATCATAGATTAGTTGAATGGAAGGGTTGGATTTTATCTCATGGAGGAAGAATTACTCTTCTAAATTTTATTCTCTCAGCACTACCCTCTTATCGCAAGGCAATTTACGAGCTTCCTAGGTAGGTCTGCCATCCAATTGATAGAAGGAGACAGGCTTTCTTCTGCAAAGGATTAAATTAGTGGATTCTGGTTAATTAGGCTAATCTGTGTAAAGCTAAAGAAGAAAGGGGTTAGGAATTAAAAATCTCGAAGAATTCATCATTGTGCAGTTGGTCAAAAGGGCATGGAAGTTCTTGGTCAAAGATGAAGCACTTTGGAGGAAAATTAGTCAACTCTACGTTATTCTAGAAGGAAGCTTGGACTAAAGAGTAATAAAAGGCTGCATTGTTTCTCCCCAATATAGAAAGACAAAAACAAGAGTCAAAAGGCTTTCCCCCAGTGTCTTGCATTCAAGTCAAGAAACGGGGTACGGTGCGTTTTAGGGGGGATGACGGGCTAGATACTTTGCCCCTGAAACAGTTGTTTCCAATCTTTATCCTTCAGCTATGAAAACTAATGTTACTAATAGCTTCTCAAGGAACAGTATAGGAAACAGATGGCGCACGCGAGTTACAAGGCTTATGAACTTGCTGTAAGACAGGGAATTTGTTGAACTCCTAACATCTCGAATGCTGTATGTGTAAGTGGGTCCAGCCCACTTGGAGAGGCCCAGAAAGCCCATTAGGGCTTTACCTTTGTTTGCTTTTTGCAGGACCCTGGGAGTGTGCACGTGAAAGTTAAATAGGGAGGCGTGAATCAAAGTGGCGGCACATGAAAATCCCAAAAACAGAGAGAGCGGCTGTGAAGAAAAAAAAAGGAGGAAGGTTCACGGCGCGTCAGCTCTTGGGATTTTGGGCAGAGGGCACAGTGACAGAAATTGGCACGCCAAACGAAGAAGAAATAAAGGAAGAAAAACAGGTTCTCTTTCTTTCTTTATTTTTTATTGGGTGTGGTTTTTCACACAATGATTTAACAAATTGGATTTCTATCTAAGAGTTGTGTTGGATGCTATAGGGAGTTTATAGTATTCATTTGTTAGGGATCTCATTACATTCTTAGGTTCATCACATTGTGGTGGTTTGGGTGAGATCATTGTTACTCTTAGGGAGGTGATATTGGAGTTTTCCCAATTTGTTATGAACTCAAGTTTTGGGCATAAACTTGAGGATTGTAAACTCTATATTTATTATAGTGGATTGATTGGATTTGCCCCGTGGTTTTTTCCCTCTATACTGGAGGGTTTTCCACGTAAATTTGGTGTGTTTTTCTTTCTGCTTTTCAAGTGTTTGATATATTGCCTGTGTGAATATTGCTTCTAGTTGGCTTTGGTTTTGCCTTAGTTTATTCTGCAATATCCCTGTTTTGGCCCCAACAGTATGTCCCTCAAGTTTTGATGATAAGGTTCTGCAAAAACTATATAAAGTTTTCGGTGTCTTCCTTCTAAAAGTTTTTAAATACTGGAGGGCTGAGCTGTCTTTATCATGATGCACTGTGGAAGCCAGTAATACCTGAGAAAGTGAAAAATCTTCACTTGGTTAGCACTCAGAAATAGACTGCAGATGGAGGAACTGCTGGTTTGGAAAGGATGGCTGGCAGATTCAACTCAAGTTGTAGCTTCGTACCTAAAAGAGTGCAGACCAGCTGCTACTTTCTTCATACTTAAAAACCACTTGGGAATCAAAGGACATCCTGCCACCTTTCTATCAGCCTGGCCCTCTTGGAGGAGGAAACGAGTCGTCACTGCTATGAGAATTAAGAGGTTTGCGACCAATTTTCCATGGCTCTTTGTTAGCGACTAGGAGACAATGGAACGGAAAGGTATTTATTTAACAGCAAGGAGTCCTCTGGCAAAGAGTGCTGGAAGCGCTTCTTCTTTCTTTTCTTCTTTTCTTCTTCTTCTTCTTCTTCTTCTTTTTTCTTTCTTTTTTTCTTTTTTTTTTCTTTTTTTTTTTTTTTTGCTTAAAACATGTGCATCATACAGTACGTGTGTGAATACACCCAATAAGATCAAAATACAGTAACTCACGGAGTGCCAAAGGCAACTCCCCCTCCCCCGACCAAAGGGCATACTCCGAATGGTGGGCCACGTAGGCAGCTACCCAATCGGCTGCCCCATTGGCCTTCCTGAATACATGCTGGAAGCTCCTTTGAGAACCTTTTTTTGGTACAGGACTGTGAGATCCTTAAAGAGTGAGGTATGTAATGTTATGAGGGGAAAAGTAGAGTGCCACGGTCTAATGTTTGGTACAGGACTGTGGGGCATTGGTCTCAATTTTTCTCAAAAAAAAGAGAGAGAAATGGATTATAAGCATCTTTCTGATCATGTTTAAATACCATTCACAAACAAAACATGGAGAAAGCAAAAAGAAAAACAGCAAAGCACTATTGTAATGTTGTTTAGGTAATTAAGGATAATATCGTGTCCTTCATGAGAGAGATAGCCCATTCCAAATGTTTCAAACTAAAGTTCGTCGTTTCGGTATCAAATTTCGTACTGATGCCATACTAGTGCAGTATCGGCATGATATGGTATAAAATTTTTTTGGCATACGAGTATCGGTATGACATTTATATAGAATATTGATGCTGAACCGATATAGTATGATATATTTTATACCGTCCGATTCAGATTGACACAGCATACCATACGCGAAACCATCTTCTAAAATTAAAATGAGGCAGACTTTATCAGCATGCAAGCTGCCATCTCCCACAATTCAAACCGTCGTAAGATAGTTCTTCTGGTCCAAAATGCCTGCCTTCTAACCGTCACAACGGCCGTGGCAAGGGACATTTCCGTCATATTGGAAGTTTGATGTCCCTCAGATCCTTGGATATAGGCTCGGTGGTAGCGAAGCAAACCCCGTGGTTTGCCATCGCTTCGCCGTGGGAATCACCGAAAAAGAAGCCGGCCTCCCCAGCGCGCTCCACCGTCCCCCGCCTCGTTCCCGTCTTCCTCCCGCCCGTTCTCGGGTCTCTTCTCTCCGATCCCCGCCGGTTCTTTCCCGCCATAAATAACGGATAGGCACCGCAAACCTCCCCTCCGAAGGGGACGGCTTGGCTCAAGGTATCTATTCTCATTCTCTCTCTCTCTCTCTCTCTCTCTCTCTCTCTTTTCTTGATTTAACTTCGAAATCTTTCGAATGATCGAATAGGAATTTTTCAAATTCTTTGAAAAAGAATTTGTGGTTCCGTTGATGAGATCCCACGGTGAAATCAACAGAAGAAAATGAAATTTATGAATCTTCTCGTGTTTCGCGGGATCCAAGAAACTTGGGGAGGGGAATATGGTCGAAAAGAAAAGGTTGTGAAACCATGATCCGTTTGACTTTCTGTAATTTTTTTTTCCTAAAAGGAAAGATTTGTCTTTTGAGAGAACCTCCATGAATTTACTTTTTTCGTTGTCAAACGATGGAAAACAAGATTTCTCTCTGACTATGTCTCTTCTCTCACTATTTTGGCAACAAATTGTGACCTTAAAGTGTGAGGAATCAGCTATTTTCCGAAAAACTCTATTTTGTTTGGATTGCAGGCATCTTCTACTATTTCTCCTATTTTTAGGTTCTACGAGTTTCTGGGAAGTGCCACACATATTTTCTGGTTCTTCTAATGGATTTCGTCTAATTTTGCCTGCAGAATCTGGGTGACCCTGTTCTCTTGGTTCGCTCGTTCGATTTAGAATGGGGAATTGCATGGATAAGGTTAGTGTTTATGAGCTAGCTACATGAGAAGTCAAGGCAGTGCTAGGTATTTCTTTTTATTAGTTTGTTCCGGTGCTATCAACTTGCTTCCTTTGTTTCATATCCATTTTTAAAGGTTTATTGGAAGATGCTCTTATGTAACCTGTTAATTACTTGTTCTTATTCATTTTTCTTTTTAGATATTGTTACAAAGAGGTAGGAAATATATGCGTGTGTTTGTTGTATGTGTTTCGGTGTGTCTGTGCTCCTTGGCATTAAAAGTGATGGCGGAAATAGTCAAGTTCATATCATGGGCTTGAGCTTTGAACTTTATTAGGCACAGAGTTAATGAAAAGATGTCTTTTGTCTGCTTCACCAGTCAAAGATTTTGAGTTTTGATGTTTTAATATTGTCTCAGCTAAGCCTTTTTGCCCCACAAACCTTGTAGCAAATCAAGTTATTGATCTCGACTCTATGCAGGCTTCCCACTGCTTTTCTTAATTTTGATCTATCTTTCTCGGGAACATAATGATTTAGAAAGCATTCCTTTTATGTCATTTACCTGCTCAAATGCATAATGTAGTTAAATAAAAAACTGGAGAAATTTGCTGTACGGTGCTTTATGATATTCACTGGCTCATGCCTTTGCGAAGGTACTTACTTTCTTTTCTTTTCTTTTCTTTTTGTCATTTAAGAGGCGTGCTATTGTCAATTCTGAGGAAAAGCTGGAATACAGTGGTGGAAATGTTCATATCATAACTGATAAAGGAAGCTGGGATGAGAAGATATCAGAAGCAAATAAGGATGGCAAGATAGTAAGTAATTTTATATAGTATTAACCACGCATGGAAGGATTTCTGATGTCAATGCATGTAACTGGATGATTTTAAAACATTGCTTTGTTCTTCATTCATGCACTTGAAAAAACAACGATCTATTTTTCTGTTCATCATCACTCATGATATGTTTAGTGAGGACCCATGTGGGCATGTGTTAGTTCCACATCAATTATTCGCTGAAGAAATCTTGGGTACTTATATAGGATTAAATAATCCAAAAAATATCTTTCGGCAAGCCATCTTGAGTAAGGTAATGGGTTGTTACAAATGGTATTAGAGCAAGCTCGACGCATAGCCTATGTGGACTAGAGGACACTGCAGCATAGGTTTATGGAGGTTGACCACGAGCCGATCATGATGGTTGTGATTAGATTTGAATGGATTTGAACCCTTAGCTTGACGAAGACGTCGGTGCTTGAACGGGAGGAGGATGTGAGGATCCGTGCGGGTGTGTGTTTAGTCCCACATCAGTTATTCACCAAGGAGATTTTGGATACTTATACAGGATTAAGGAACCTAAAAAAATATCTTCCGGCTAGCCATTTTGGATGAGGTCCTGGGTTGTTACATGTTTCTATCTGATATTTTTAACAAATGGGACTTTGTTAATTTAGTCATCTTTTTATCTGTATATGTTGACACTTAGTTATGGCTTCTGAAAGCTTTATATTTATATGGGCTACGGCACTTTGCCCCATTCTCATTGCAATGAATTGTAACAGGATCAAGTGTTTAGTGACTTTAGTTTATTATTCTTGCTAGAACATGCAACTACTCTGTGTGTGTGTGCGTGCATGTGTATGCATGCATTTGTGTGCACGAATTTGAGTGCATGTCTGCTTGTGCCTGCATCCATGCATATGCATGTCGTTACATTGCTCACCATGTGATTAAGACGCCACACCATCATTGCAGTTTTAAACTTTTATAAGTCAATCATATTACAAATTCATGCATAGAACAACTAATGCATCATTGTCATTAATCTGTATAGAATATCTCCAGTCCTTATCTACTTGCAATTCTTGTAAATGCTTCCCCTGATGCATCGCCACAGGAGTTTGACTCATATTTGGATGATGATCATGTTGTCCTTTCGCATAATCCTATTTGCAGGGCTTAGTCCCATAATGTTCTGGCTGAATTTTTTTTTTCATTCCTTCACAACTTTAAGCTTTCAAGTAGCCATTTGTATGCATCAACCTCAGTATCATTGTGAGGTGGATTAGAATCCTTGGCATTGGTTACTAATGGATAAGAAGCTTTGGACTCTTTAACAAAATTCATATTCAGGATTTTGTTGCCCACTTCGTGGTTATCTGCCAGTATTGGATTTAAAAGACATCATTTATGATGGTATACTATATTGTGGTCACCCATATAAACATGACACCTTCTATACCTGTCATCACCATCATTTGCTGCAGGCATCTCATTCAGATAGGTTTGAGGAATTTATTTTGATTCACAGTCTTTCTTTCTTTCACAGACAGCTATCTTTTTATTTGGGGCTTCATGAGAATCCAAATGTTGAAAGTTTTGTTTTTCTCCTTTGAACTTATGCGTTAAGATTGGGGTTGATTTTGTAAAAAGTGAAGTTACTTTTTATGTTAAAATATCATAAGTAGATTCTTGATAAAAATTTTATAACTGCCTTCTTGTTTTCAAAGAAACCATTTGTGGGAAGCTATTGGTCCATCAATGGTCTGATTCCTTTGAAGATTCTGATTAGAACTCCAGAAAGAGTCTGATCTCTATGTATTTTTAATCCAAATTTGTTTAAAATAACTAAATCCCTTGCAATTTCATTTTTTTCATAATTTCAATTTTTCATGAATTTTGAGCAAAAGAGAAAATTACTTGCGATCCTTAGGGTAGTGCTTCCAGTATTCTGTTTTTATTACTGAATAGATTTCTGCGGATACTACCTTCCTATTTTAGTCTCCTTACAAGTCTTTTAATCCACATATATTCATCTTCTCTTCTCCAGGTTGTGGCAAATTTTCATGCATCCTGGTGCGCCCCCTGTAGATTTGTTGCACCTGTTTATTCTAAGCTATCTAAGGCGTTCCCTTCGTTCACTTTTCTGTCAATAGATGCTGACCAGATGACAGTGAGTACTTTTATTTCTATTACTTTTATTTCTATTGCTTTTATGGTGCTTTCCAATCGATCCTCATAGCATCACAGACTTTTTATGTATGGTTTGCAGTTCCTACCATACATGTTTGTCAACCAGTAAGGGATATAATGTTGTGTTAAAGTCTGGTTCAGTAACTGGTTTTATCATCTGAACAAAAACAAATACGTTAATATTTATCGCTTCTGTACTGTCTACACTTTTCTGCCAAAAAACTTTTTTGACATACGATTACATGAAAGGATTTCAAGTAAAATCCCTGTCATTTTGGCTGCTGCAGGAAATCAGTACGCCATGGGATATCCAGGCGACTCCAACATTCATTTTCCTAAAAGATGGGCAGCAGCTGGATAAGCTCGTAGGTGCCAACACAATTAAGCTTGAGGAGAAGTTAAAAAATTTAGCCGACCTTCATTGACAAAGTGTTCACGATGATGCCATCCTCTCTGAATTTAATTTTTCCTACGGTTAATGGTGGAAGCAGAGTGATTTTGATCGATGGCCTCTCACATGCTTATCATTTGCAGCCCAACAATCTGTAACATCAGAATTCAGATGATCTCATAGGATGGTTCACATGATAAGATGCCTCTGTATCACTCTACTTGTTCCAGGATCAAGTTTTCAGGAGTCGTAATCTCACTAGTTAAACATTTCCTGAATCTGAGTTGTTAACCTTGGTTAGGACTTATTCTGGCTTTTGCAATGTATGAGCGATGAAATTGATAAGCTAGATTAGCTGATACTTAACCTAGGTTCGCAAGAGAGTCTGCAGGAGCCTTGTCATCTATGTGAGTATATGATCTGGCACCCTAAATGCAACAATTTTTTGACATTTATACAGGAAAGCTGCCATCAGACTACCAAACAAATTTCAGATTGTTGCTTATGATACATTATTTTCAGAAACTTTGATTCCAGTTACTTGCAGAGCTGATGTGCATCCCTCATGATAACTGTGAGACCCTGGAACTGGGCCCGGTCCACTTGACCGGCCCAGTCCCAAGTTTTGGCCTCACGTGCGGTGCACGTGAGGTAACGGGATGGAGGGATCCATCCCGAAGAAGAAGGAGCCCCTGTTTTAGGGCTCTTTCTCCTTCTCCTTCTCCTTTGAGTCCACCGAGGGAGAGAGCCGCCGCACCCCAAGGAAGAAAGGGGGGAGGATTCCTTCTTAGTGTTACCACAGAGAGAGAGAGAGAGAGAGAGAGAGAGAGAGAGAGAGAGAGAGAGAGAGAGAGAAAGAAGCCATGGCACGGGTGGCATTCTTCTTCCTTTGCTGCCGGAGAAGGAGAGAGGCGCCGGACGTCGGGGCGGAGGTGAGAATCCTTAGCCTTTCTCTCCTCTTCTTTCACTGCTTGGCCATGACGTGTGGTGGGTTGGAGCCGGCCGATCGCCAGATTTGGGTCCAAAACGGCTTGCTCTAGCCGTCGGCGTGTTCGCCGCCGCCAGTCGCCGGGGGTGGCCGGATTTGCTCCGCCACCTGCTGCCGCTGCCAAGGCCGGCCACCGCGGCCGCCTTGGGTTCGATCGAGAGGAGAGGAGAGGCCTAGGGGGCGGCGACAGGGGGTCATGGGGTCCCCTGTTTCACCGAAGAAGAAGAAGAAAAAAAAAAAAAAGGAAAAGAAGAAAGGAAGAAGCGGGGAAAGGAGAAGAAACAGAGAAGAGAGAAGAAGAAAGAAGTCGGGAGAAGTTTCTGGAGAAGAAGAGAAGAAAAGAAAAAGAAAAGGAGAGGAAGGGAAAAGAAAAAGCAAAGAAGGAAAAAGGGAAAAAAAAAAGAAAAGAGAAAAGAAGAAAGAAGAAAAAGAAAAAAAAATATAATAAATAAATAATAAAGAGAGGGGGTGGTTTACGGGTATGAACCCGGATCCGAACCTGAACCCGGGGTGCTAGACACTTCGGCAGGGTCGGCCCTGGGAGAATGTTAAAATTTAGGTTTTATATATATATTGTGATGAATTTTAAAAGAAAATATGGTTTTTGAATATTAGGTTCTGCGAGGGATTTGCGGAATTAATTGGATTTGTTGTGGATCGCGTTCGCAAGGTAAGTGATGTAACCTCTTTACTAGATTTATCGGCAAACTAAATATCTGTTTTACGAATCGAATTATTCGTGATTATGAATTTGATGCATGGATTATATGTATATTTTTAGAATATTGTATGACTCTGATTGAACGTATTTGCTTCTGGTTTGAATTGTATTTAATTGCTCTGACATTGTATTTTTCGACTTGAAACACTGAAAATAATGTAAGAAAAGATAATGACTTGAAATAGATTCAGACTTGCAGTCGAGCTATGTTGAGGACCTTGCCAATGGGGGCTAATACATTGGTACCGCAAGAAGAATAGTCGGTGATATGACCCTGCCACAGGGAACATGTGGTCATAGTTCCTGGCTGTTGAGTTGAATCTGATAAATTAAAAGAAATTAAGATATGAACGACATTTGGTTTTGACACTGTATGTTGTTTTTATATAACTGAAATATGAAATAGACTTATAGAGAACAAACTGAACTTCGACCTGGCTATGTTGAGGACCCTGCCAATGGGGGCAGATACGTTGGCAATTGACTGTCCTGAAGGACTCACCGCAAGAAGATTAGTCGGTGTTGATGACCCTGCCACAGGGAACATGTGGTCATAGTCCAGGATCGATAAGATGAATTGAATATGTGAAAGAATTTCGAAACCTTCAAAAGAATCTTATGAATTTAAGACATATTTGACTTGTACTTTGGAACTGCATTTATATTTATTTTTCACATATTACTGCTTGATTTATCTAGTTAGAGTGTTCATTACTTACTGGGCTGTTTAGCTCATTATACCATCTCTTGTTGTTTTACAGATTCCGAGAACTAGACTATTGGGGATTCAAAATGGGAGAGCGACTAGAAGAATTGTGGCCCAAATTATCTTAGATTAGGGTTATTTAAGTTGAATTGATTATTATGGACATTTATCATGATTATTGGACTTTGCAAGGTTTTGTCATTTTAAGAATTAGGTTTTTGCATGTTGGTCAATTATTGTTCCGCTGCGTATTTAGAACTGTGAGACCTTATGACTTGAATCAGTCAATGGAATAAGATTGCATTTATTCAGTTAAATTAATTTAGATTTATAAAATTGAGATGTTTGGTGAAGATGCCTTGCATGCTCGTGGGGAGAGTTTCCTACGGGTGTGTGGCGGTTGACGCGACCCCCGGTTCGCAATCTCGGGTCGGGGGCGTGACAACTTTTATGGTATCAGAGCATAAGTGGATAAAATCTAAGACGAAGAATCTGACATAAGATGAGTGTAGGTGGGTAAACATTAAGGGCATTGGACGTGAATCCATGTCAATTGCATTGTAAGCTACTTTCAAGATTTTCTATTAAGCCTTGTGATAGATTATGTATGAGAAGGTTACTAGGAAATTATGATTGAATTTACTTATGAGGTTTGATACATTATGGAAGATTGGGCAATCTATGAATCAAGTTATAATTAGTTAGATTTGGATCTAAATTAAGTACAAAAGGATTGGCCATGGAATATTATCATGCATTGTGATTATTTATTATTTAAGTGAACTTGTAAACTCAAAAAATTGATATGGAGGTATACTATGATTTTGCTTAATTTAGAAGATAATTTTTTTAGAGGCAAATTAAGATCCATTTATATAAAGTTGTTTAAGATTTGGGCTATGAAACCTTTTTACAGTGCTTGATTAAAACATTCTTCGAGGATTGAAAACTGTATGTGGATCATGTATGAAACTCCTGTGTAGATGGAGAATATATTTGGGATAAAATTCTAGAATTAATTTAAAATTACAATATAGATTGGGATTATGATTGGAAGTAATTTAGTAAATTATGAGAATACTGGTTGTTTAAATTATTTTAAGATGATCAACGATATTAACTCTATGATTGGAAAATATTTTCTGATGGGTTTCCTTGTTAAGGAGAATTTCGTTGTCAAAGAAAAGAATAGTATTTTTGATTTTGACTGGATATTATCATGTTATTAATAGGTTCTTCTATCTGTTGTAAAAAAGAGAGAGAGAGAGAAATCTGGCATCCCAAGTCTAGGATTAATGGTTCTTGCATTAGCTGATCCTGGATTTGGAATGTTTTAGCCTAGATTTCTTTTCTCTTAATTTGTAGCTTATGCTTTTGACAGAATTAAGAAATAATTATCAATCTTGAAGAAATAATTTTATTGGAGATTGTAAAGTATTCATCTCGGTGGATTATTATTAATTTAAATTATCGTCTTTGGATCCAAATAATAGATCTTGTTCATGTCTATCAGAGACTATGTGATGTATATAAAACTTCAATTCAAAGTTTGGATTTAAGCCGATCTAGGGTCTTTTGTCAATATTGTTGCGGTTGCTGATAAAAATCTAGATTTGCATAAAGAATTTGTATTTTAGAGGCTTACATGGTTATGATGAAGGATTTTTGATAAATGCTAAAGATCTCGATGAAGAAAACATTAGGAGAGAGATGGTTGAGTTCGTTTTACTCATTTGTATTGATTTAACGCCTTCTAATTTGGACGAGCATTGAGAGAATTCTTCTGGTTGATTTTACGTGGAGTTTGACTTAGAATCCTCTAGTTGAACTGATAAGAGAATTAAGATTCAATCAATTTTGACCCGAGGGTGAATCTAGACGGATGGCTTGAGGTAAAGTAGGGGACGAGAATCAAAGATTTCTTTTTAGGCTTTACGTGGAAATTGAAATTTTGGATCTCTTTAGTTCATAATACAAAATAGTATTTTGATAAAAAATTATTAGTGAATCCAAAAAATTTTGGTAGTTTGAATCAGAGTGCGTAACGAAAGCGTAGTGGTCTGAACTATTTTTCTAAGTTGGTCAGAAGTATTATTCCTTTAATTCGGCAAGTTTTAATAACAAAAGACTTGATTTGATTTTGAATTTTTGGATGTCGCTGCACTATCTTAGGTTCTCTAATTTTATGTCATGCTAAGGAAATGATTAACATCTTGAGACTAGAATTAATAGATCATCGATTTTGATTTTGGATCTGGAATATTTTGGTGTAGACCTATTTCCTCCTAAATCTGAAGCTTGTACTTCTTCAATTAATATCAACCCTCTATTTGAAAGAACTTGAGGTTGTCAAGTGACTTTGATGAATATTCCACTAGGGGTGGATTAGAGTTATTTATGATCTAATCTTGTGATAGATCGATTAATCAAGAGTAGTTGATATTTTGACAAAGAAACTTGATGTTCTTATTCAAAATTAAGACGTTGATTTTTATTTATGAGAGAGAGAAGTTTGATTTACATCATCTATAAAAGAACCAAATCTGGAGGTATTGGACCTTATTCTTATGATAAGATTAAATTATATTGATAAGTAGAACTATTGGAAGACTGAGGTTAGTCTTCTAGTAGAGAAGAATGTTGTTGGTTCTATGAATAATCTGAAGGTAGCTATGTAATTTTCATCAGTGGGGTTTTCTATTGTTGACAATTCTTGGGAGAATCTTGAGCATCTTAAATTTAGTATTCATGGATTGATGGTTACTTGGTTAGACTTAGATCTGGAAAGTTTTAACATGGATCTCCTATTCCTAATTCTAACATTGTTAATCTGGCTATTTGAAAGGGCTTGAGGTTTTATAAGACAAAGGTTGATCATTATATCATGGAAAAAAAAATGAGGAGCATTTGATACTAAAGCTTTCTCCTACTTACATTTAACCGATTAAATTTCTATGTAGAATTAATCAGGAGCAATTAATTTCTTGAAAAAAAAAAAGAAGAATTATGACATGTTAATCCAAGGCTGGAAGGTTAGTCTTATTTTGAAAGAGATCAAAAGAACTTGCTATGAATCATAGATGGAAAGGATTAAGTTTTAAGATGCCATAATTTTGCCAAAATCTTGTGAGCCTGCATTTCGAGATGGGGATTGTTTAGGAGCTCGGGAATGATATGATGTTTCTATACTTTCAAAATTTGAAGCCTTAAGTGAATTAATTTCGAGGACGAAATTATTTTAAGGGGGGAAGAATGTGAGACCCTGGAACTGGGCCCGGTCCACTTGACCGGCCCAGTCCCAAGTTTTGGCCTCACGTGCGGCAACGGGATGGAGGGATCCATCCCGAAGAAGAAGGAGCCCCTGTTTTAGGGCTCCTTCTCCTTTTCCTTCTCCTTTGAGTCCACCGAGGGAGAGAGCCGCCGCACCCCAAGGAAGAAAGGGGGGAGGATTCTTCTTAGTGTTACCACACACACAGAGAGAGAGAGAGAGAGAGAGAGAGAGAGAGAGAGAAGCCATGGCACGGGTGGCATTCTTCTTTCTTTGCTGCCGGAGAAGGAGAGAGGCGCTGGACGTCGGGGCGGAGGTGAGAATCCTTAGCCTTTCTCTCCTCTTCTTTCACTGCTTGGCCATGACGTGTGGTGGGTTGGAGCCGGCTGATCGCCAGATTTGGGTCCAAAACGGCTTGCTCTAGCCGTCGGCGTGTTCGCCGCTGCCAGTCGCCGGGGGTGGCCGGATTTGCTAATCAACTAATATGGCCCTACCTCATTGACAGTCAACTATATTTTCTAATCTCGTGATAGACAAGTATTTATCTGGTGGATTACTTTTCAGCAGGCTTGTGAAGGGGAAAAGAAAAGTTTTAATTTTGTAACTTAGATCAATCACGTCTGCTAGCCACCGTCAAGACTGCAAACTCTATTTCCATTAGATAAGAAATATTATTTATACTACATAAACAGCTAAAGTGTTATGATAAAAATGAACAAGAGGACATCATACCCGAGAATGAGACAGCTGTCAGTGAAAAAGAAAAATGGAGCATCGTCTGTAAGGATCAATTTCTTTAGGAAAGGTACAGTTCCAATAACAATTGCCAGGATCTGTTGCAAGATCAATTGTACAAATTAATAATGATAAAACAGAAGTTATATCAGTCAAACTCAAAAAAAGCAAATCCTTAAGCATAACGAATTTTAATAGTAAATGACAAGCTTCACAAGAATCAGATTTTTTCTTTTAAGAAAACAAATCAACCATAAGAAATGAGGAAAACTGCAGATTGTCCCAATCCCTGTATGATATCATTTAAAGCCTTTTCCAGTTCTTGTCAACAGCTACTTCTCTGTGGAATAGAACTCTAAGTCGAGAAGGCTTTATTTAAGAATAGTAGAGTATGACTGGAATTTCATCCAAAGTATTAAAGGATTGTTGAATAAAGTGGAGATTTGACCGTACAGATACTGAAAATATCTACCATAATTTATATTTGAACGGATTACTTACAGAAGCAGTTATAGGAGGCTGAAAAATCTGTTTTAGCTTCAATTTTTCAACAAGATAGTGCAGCCGGCTGATTATCTGCATCAGGGGTTTCAGTTGTTAAATCACCCAAAAAAGAAAAAACACAAATCTAGTAGAAAAAAGGATTGTAGTAATTGCAATCATCAGGAGATAAATCTGTCAAATAAAAAATGTTTCTTGAAAGAATAGCCAGATTTGCAACTATTTCATTACAAACTTCTCAGAAAATGAACAGATGGTGTTTAATAAAACAAAGATAGCTGAGAGTGATGGGAGGGACAGCGTAGGAGGAGAAAAATCTCCAGCAGTCTGGGAAGTAATCGATCCAGTAATCCCTAGAAAACTAGGATACTGCACTCCTTTTAAAAAGTGTTATTTCTTATTCAGACTACTCTGAATCAAATCTGTTTTGGTTAAGCACTCCTTTTTCTTTTGGTTTGTTCTCCTCAAACTCCTAAATGTTTGGATATAAGCATCTCTTATTGCTGGATACGATGCTCCAGTGTCCAAATAGGGCTTTAGAAACAATGTACCAACAATTTTTCAGGGGCAACTTTCCTGCCGATTAGCATGTATGCAATCCTAAATGCTAAAAAATACATACAATTTAGGAACCATGTGCTATCTAGATGGATCATGTTAAATTAATCAATTTTCAATTTTAGCAGATTACTATTGACACTCTGTACATGTGATTGCGCTTTTGTCAGCCATAACAACTATTTGGCTGTTTTAACACCTTATTGTTTGCGGTTGCTAAAAGAAGAAATTTCTTATCTATGCCTAGGTTATTAAAATATAAATCCCGAATTGTAACCCAAAATTGTAGCCCAAAATTCAAGTTGCAAAGTTTGGAGCTGCAGCTATTTATATTGTCATTGGACAACAAAAGCACTTTATCTTTATTTTCCAGTATGACAGGGTTGGATGATGTAAGCTTTAAATTGCTGCTGCAAAGCATGTCCAAAAAGCATTTAGATTGAAAATATTGTAAACTATAGCAGTTGAAATATGTTGTTTAATAGAGTTAATGACTTGGGTCTATTTTGACTGGTTGCTCTGAAACCAGACAAACCTGTAACCTACTGTTTTGGTCAAAACTGACCATATCTAATCTGCAAGGGGACACGTATAACTGAAAATTACTTGTTTTGAACACTTAATTTAGTTTGCTAGGACAAAATCCCCCTTCCCCCTGAATGAGATAGTTACAGCAGAATGTCCAAATATAGCAAGATAATATCAGGTGCAAGAAAATATCCTTACAAGTGTGACAGTTAGTAGTCAGCATGCAAGTTACAACATACATTTATGTTAATAAACTTCTTTGTATGATATCATAAATATATAGATATATTCACATCATAAACTCTCTCTAATATTTATTTCCCTTGGTGAAGTGAATGCTCTGTAATCTAACAATTGACCATTTCACTTGAATAGGGTTAACCAAGAAACGCTATCCTACAGAAAGCTAAAAAATTAGAATGAATGGAATCTAACATTGAAGTTTGAACCTCAATCTGCTTGATACTCTAATAAAGATACTGACAAGTTAGTTCTAAAGGAGAGAACTTTTAGAAATGATATCCAAGAAAAAATTACATTGGTCTAACTCTAAACACAATTTCATGTTGTCAGCCCAAACAGATCACTCTATTCAAAACGCAAATTCACAAAACAAATGCACAAAGTTGTGAACTATGGATAATTATAGAAAGTCTCTTTCAAAAAATTGCATAAAAACCATCATCTATGATATCATTCTAATCATGAATCTAATGTAAAATAGCAGAACAAGAACTCTGGAGTAGGGTGGCTCCATATTGGATTCACTATATTGAAAGCTAACGTCATGATAAGCAATTTCTTTTCGAAAAGTTTTTTCAGTTAGATGATTTTTTAAGAAACAGTTAGATAATGGTCCTAATATTTGTAAACAGTATCATATCTTCATACAAAATACCAATGCATTTCCATGCACAAGTTGGTGAAATCTTCAACAAACCCATGAAAGGGGACAATTGTGAGTGCTTTCAACAAAGGTGACTATAATCACAAAGTCAAAAACCACATTGGCCCCACTAAAGCTACTAACCCATCTTCTTCATATCCTTGGATAATGCTATTCCAGAGATATATTCAGTTAGAGGTTGGAATCTGCCATCATCTCAGAACCTACTCTACAACATTATCATGACATAGATATGATGCCATGCACAAGCAAATGGGATTGCTTCACATAGGAAAGGAAAATGGTAGATCTAACCAGCATAGAAATTTCAATACACAATCAGAAGTCAGAATTGCCCTTGTCCACCCTAGCCTACCTTCCCATGATTCCATAGTGAATGCTAATGCCAGCTTCGTCCTAGCATAACTCACACCTAAGTCACCTTTGGCAATGGGTCCCTGATTTATTGTGTTTTCACAAGTGGGGAATTCTACTCCCGATCACTGGATGGAAAGAGTGATCTCTGGGACCACCAATAAGAGACTCTCCTAACCTGAATGATACTATTGTCAAGGCAACCTTGTGCCTGATGAGCTTGTGGCAATGAATATTATGCTTTAGCCATACATCTTTCTTGATGAGCTGCCCAACATGATGGAGTAGTTGCACCATCGCTGGGACCACCAGTGATGTTTAAAGAATTAGGCAACATGATTTCAGGCCCCATTCCAGGGTCATGCAGGAGTACTTTATAGCATCCCTCTTAATGAAGCATCAAATGCTTTGGAGATGGTACCCATGGTAAGGTTGAACGAGCAGGAAGAGATGGAGGCTCGTTGGACCGCTAACAAAAGAATGCGGCTCCTTGTTAGCTTGCAAAGCTTCTTATTTAGAATTACAAGTAATTCTTTTCTCTTGTTGGATTGGAAAGGATTTCTTTATGGACTTGTCTGGATTAATATTTAAAAATAGTAAAATTGGACTTCACAAGTCCAGCTATAATATGCATAGTTTAGCTTTCTCTTTAATTTCCATGAAATTATGTCTTGCAATTTGAGTCATTTGACCTTATGTGGGTTTTTATTTACCAGGGTTTAATCAGCAGGTACCTTTAAGTTTAGAATCAACCAAATGACCATAAATAAATAAAAATTCATTCTAGAACTCATGTCAAATTGTCAAGACTTATGAGGTTTGACTAGGTAACCAACCTAATTACCTAACCAACCTAATTTAGCTAATTGATCTTGACCTAAAGTATGCAAATAGCTTATTATGCATATGCTGTGATTTGAGCTCATTACAAATAAATGGAATCATTGTGTCTGAAATCTAATTTGGGATTTACGTATAAAATGGTCCAGATCTACTCATCCATCCTTACTAAGAGCCATGTCACATGGTCAATATTTCATCACAAATTATGCCATGTTGTCGAATGGATAGAATATTTGTCATGTAATCTAAGGGGGATATAAACTTTTTGTTTAGAGATCAATCACTACGATGACAATATCAAGAACCTAAAACCCTATGATAAACCACCTCTTAAGAGGCACAAGTTTGAATTCCCTAGTTCAACTAAGGGATGATATTCCTTTGATATGTTTTCAAATGGGGTTTCTTTTAAGACTAGCTTGCTCAAAAAGATACAGTACTTAGAATTAAAAATAAAAAAAACCATAAATAAAATAAGCATGTGCCCATGCACGTATAAGATTTTGGGTCATTCATTTGTGAAGCTACAAGAAACACAAAATGTTCTTACTTTTCCTCTTTTTGAAGATTCTAAGATTATTGCCTCAGGCTTTTGTTGAGTTAGCAACGGCACTTGCTCAGGTACAGCATTATTAATAGCAATAACAGGAGCCGCAATTGGGAGCTTCTCCTCTTCAAGGCTATCAAAGGTTTCTCCAGGGGGTGGAGCAAGCATCTGAAACACGTAAGTGTACAGAACAACTGCGCCAACCTGCCATATCACCAACTTCAAATTAAAAAATATCTATTTTGTAAATGAATACAAGGCAAAATGGTAAACTGCATTATGCTTGCAGGTCCTGATATCTTGGTGATTTTTGATCATTATCTCAATGAACCAGGTGGAGTTTACCCTTCCTCTGGATGATGGTAGTAATATTAATAACAACAAATGTCATTATGATGGATATATGATCAAAAGAATAAATGCACCTTCATTTTTATCCAGGAAAATGGCAGAGTAGCACATGAATTAATGCAAATGATGTTTTTCTCGGCCAGTACAAGCTTATATTCACAAATCAGCAGCATACCAAAAATATTCATTATTTCAATGCCTGAGGTGTACATATGGTGATAAGAACGATTATTGACCTCCTACAAATCATTCAAGACAAATATAATTCAAGTTCTCCATGAGAACATTCTTCACAAGAAATCTAAAACTCTTGAGATGCGAGAATCAACGATACTCGATCATTTTTCTTTTCGCTCTCAAAATACATATTTGAAATGGACCACTAAAAGCAAGCATCAAACTTCATTATTATATTGCACTGGGAACAAAACATGCATATGAAATTCACATAGTAAAGTTCTATTATGAAAAATGCATAACAGCTAATCTATAGAGATTCAAAAGCAAAAGTTGGTGCAATAAGGCCTCAACAGAGCGAATTACACTAGCCAACCATTATACAACTCATTCCAGATCATAAGCCTTAGAAAGTAAAATTGATGACCTTCTCTGAATTACAAAAGGAGGTTTGATAAAAGGCAGTGCATAACATTTTGATGCAGGAGCAGTTTAGATTTTGATAGGAGATCAAGGTTTAATTCAAATGAGGAGCATGTTTTGAAAATATTAATGATATTTATTTGGAAACCCAACTGAAATACAGGTGATAGAACTAAAAGTTCTGAACAAACTGGGCCAGCTTAGTCTGTCAAGTATTTTCATTGAATATCATCTTTGGTGTACAGCCAAAGCACAGTAGTGGACCCTACTAATTATGAGTTATCATGAGATATTACAAAAGGTTTCTTCTAGTAATTATGTTTGCATTGAAGTATATCCTCTTTTGTGCATTGTAAACACAGTGAGACACCAATTTATGCAGAATCGGTAGAACATACATAATATCTACAACTTCTTTGCCTTAAAAACACATCATATTTACATATGTAGTAGTTTCCATGTATAGTCTTGTTTATTATTCTGCGGTAGATGTTGTTAGAAATCCTTTGATCTCAAGCTGAATTGCAATCAACTCTAGAACCAAAAGTACTGGCTTCTCTTTTATCGTTGACACATGAGAAAGAACCAATAATGAACTATAGTTCGGATACCTTCTGAACCTAATTTCATACATATAAATCATCTTCTCTTTCCTAAAAGTAAAAAGAAAGAAAGAAAGGAAAGGAAAGATGGAAGATGGAAGATATTTAACTAATAATCATGAAAACATCTTCAGTATTTGACTAAAATTTTAGAATTATAATTTATATAATTATGAAATATCAACCAATGGAAAGTTAATTATAGTACAAAAGTAGCATATGCACATATAGCATCCAGTTATCTAATTATTGTCAAGTCGCATCCATATATGAGTCATTGGTATATTTTATAGTAAATATGATGAATATATGGGGCTAAGTTGGTTCTTCATGAATTTATCATATGTGATTTTAGACACAGCGTTTATTTTGTTATACTAGATCTTCACATACAAAGGTATTGTAATGCCATAGATGAATAATAGTATTTTTTTTTAATCTTTCATGTCATGGACTTCCACTTTATATTCTACCTTGTCTGCTGTTAATGCATCCAATAAACATGGAAAAGAGTTAAGCTAAATACAAAAAAACATTTTGCTCCATGATTTGAAAAACTATCAAATCTGCTTCATTACACTTTGTTTTGACAGGTATGCATGCATTAATTGACTCTACAGAAGATGGGAAAAATTGTTCAAAATAAATTTCATTTTTGCATTCATAAAATGAAGCAGAAAAGTGGAAATTAGATGAAGAAAAATGCCATGGAGTAAAAATGAACCTGACTTTGCATCTATTCATAATAAGCTTTACTGATAATAAGAAATGGAACTGTCAGTCTCACATTCATTTACTGGAGAAGACAAGAAAAAACATGAACTATCTACTCTTCAGAAAAATAGATCAGACAGGTTAAGGAGAAGCAAAGATGGGTCCAAAAAACTTTCTTGACAGGAGTACTTGGAGTAAAGAAAGCAAAGAAATTAATATTTTTGTATTTGTACTTGAGAGTCAGCACCTACCCACTGACCAAATGATATATATGCGTTTCCATCTTGGCTACATTTGTTAGAGTCACCAAATGGATTGGATTCATCTCGACATAAAGCTGCAATAAGCACAAGAGGTATATTCCCGATGTTCCCTGTATTCAAGTAGAAACGATTCATTACTATAAAGAATGCATACTGTAGCAGAATGTTGATAGGACATTGTCCACAAGTCATTCGGATCACACTCTCATGTGTAACAAATAGTGAAGCATGAAATCCTACTCTTTATTGCTGTATTATTGTTGAGGGCAAAACAAAGATGGCCGTAAAGATAGCATTCAGAGCATTGGTAGAGATTGGGAGATCCATCACCAAGACAAGAAATCACAAGCTTGAGGTATAAAATAGCTTAGCTTGCAACATGTCGAAGGTTCAAAACATGAAATCCTAATTCTTGCCTCAAATAACCCATTTAAGTTCAGATTCGCAGAAAATGATAGCATCAGAAGACACTTCATCTTGCAGACAATGGCATCAATTTAAACGACTATCTCAATTATAATTATGAACACAAACTCTTTCCCCTTAAGAAAGTAATATTTTTCTTTAAAAGCATATGAATATTACATCAATGATACAAACACATAAAACAAACTCAACATATACTTGTTCCATCTAGAAAACTTGCATGACTGTGAAACCAGTGATAATGGCAGATTCGATTTACAGCACACTCCAATGTTTTGTTGTTTAGTAAAAGAGAAGTTTAAGGTCCCCAATGCATTTATTTCAGCAATATAATACAAATCCAACAAACCACCCCATCACAGTTTGACCTACTGTTGCTTTCAATAGCATATTACGTGATGATTCAAAAAACCATTGCTTAAGAAATGCTTTGCTTCCCCAGGACTAATCCCTAAAGCTTAATATGGACCACATGAAGAAAGAAAAATCTGTCAGAGGAAATTATATGTTAAATGCTACTGGTTCATCCATTTTCACTCTGATCAATTGAGTCATGTGATTTATCTAGTAATCTATTTCTTTTTGAAAGCAACAGAGCCAGCATAAGTTGTTCTCCCTTGTTAGTTTCATTCATCTGTTTAATTACTTTCAGGAACTGTGCATTCTAACTGTCATCCTAGCCCTCCCATTCTCTAGATCAAGATCCACCTCCAACTTTCCAATTGCGCATGCAGTGCGAATGCCCAACACAACTATATTCAAATTTAAACTAAAGAACTATAAAACCAATATCTAAAGGACCAATATCAGTCAGTCATTAATGTGCATTGGAGATGCTGGGACAGTAATTAAGCATGCAAATAAATTTTCTGGAAAGAGACAAAATAACAATGTTTGTTTTCATACTAAGAAAGTAACTCGCCAATTCCAATATGTATGATAGTGAACTTGAAATATGGATATGGGGGTCGAACAATACATGCGACAATAAAACCAATTAAGGATCCTGATATTGTAGCCATAATGACATTGACAGGAATATACCACCTGCATTTCCAACTTTGTTAGTTAGTTCCATGCTAGTATATAATTTATATTTTCAATTCGAAAATAAAGAAGCTATTTTACAAATTTATCATACCAAAACATCATCACTGGAAACACATCAAATAAAAGAGGAGAAATGACAATATCATAAAATCTATAAATCACCTGCTGTTACAATGTTAGGCATTGCATATTTTTGAAAAAAAAAAACAGAGCATTAGGCAGGAACAGAAAAAAGGAGCATTCACCATCAATATAAAGATTATAAATAACTTCATGTAGGCTGAGAAAACACCTAAGTCCAGAAAATTGAAAGGGATGAAACTCAGAAAAGTAAGAACAAGCCCTCAATGCTAGAAAATAATTTCTTGGCCAATAGAAGTTACAACAAAAATTTACAAGAAAATACCAAGAAACATCGTGTCATGTCAAATGCTTTATGTCCAAAAGTAATTCCTTAACATCAACTTTCCCTCTTGAACCTCCCCATCCCAAAAATTCCACCCCCAGGAAAGAAGGAAAAAAAAATACTAGCATGCTTCTACAGAGGGATGGGTTTTTATTCCTGCTAATGGTCTTTTATATATCCTAAATTACCTTCGCCATGACTTCACACTAGTTCAAACTGGGATGACACCAATTTTAAGAGCAGAAAAGGTTCTAGAAATGTTATAAAGCATTCAGTGCTCTATGTAGCCGACCACCTAATGACTGCTTAAGACTTACCATTCTACCTTAAGATTGAGATATATTTCTAAATTTGTGATATTTGGCATCATCCTCTCTCACTTACTCTAGCACACGTGTGTATGCACGCAGTTATTAGAAGATCCATAAAAAGGCCTACTAAGAAACTTAATATTTCACCAACAAATCAAGAAAGATGTTAAAGGACAATATCACATACTATCACAGTTTGCTTTTCAAACTTAAATATATTAACCAAAAATAAGTCAAGAAGCATTCTTACCACTCCAACAAATTTTCTAGAGTAATTGCTCTTCCAAGTTGAGAAAATATTAGACAAGGAAGGAGGAGAGAGAAGACTAGCTGCACAAATATCAAAACAGGCTGTTAACAACCCCACTGGAGAACTTGGAAAGAGATCAAAAGTAATTGACAAATTAACACGATTCCTTTTTTTATTTCCAATTGCTCAAAAACAACAGTCTAATCAGCATGAATTATGAAGCAGAAAAATAACACCTGCAATAAATTCGGCACTATTTGTGAAAATCAAAGCACTAAAATGATCTCATACGCTTTAACCAGACTTGCTAAATGGGTATGTAGAGGTGAGAAATTTCCTTTGCAGTTATTATAAGGCCTCCAAAAATATCTTGCAGTTCAGATGTACAAAAGGATAATGATAACTTTCTTCAAGCATGCAAAAGGAAAGACAATTAAAATTCACATTATCATTCAATTAAACGAGTCCCTTGGGATACATCTTACTAATTATATACATTATCCAATTAATGGGATGATACTGTTTGATAAAAAAAAATTGCACTATTCTTCAAGAATTGCCCTATACCCAGTGAGATGGCCCCTACTCCAAGTGACGGTAAGATCACACCAAAACATTACATATTTTGGGGGACCCCACCTGCATTTGATGAAGGTACCAGATCCGTAAGAAGGTCCCCATCATGGAAAATTTATACCATACAAAAATCTACCATTTTAAGTAGCGAACTTTGGAAGCCAACTGATGGATCAAGAGAATTTAAGACTACGATAGGTTGCTGAGAAAGTGTAGGAAGGATATGCACGAAAGAGGACATAATTTTCTCCATCTAGATTCTAGGCATACTTAACCCATTTCCACCCATTTTTATCTACTTACCTTTCTCAACAATCAAACATAGAGTAAGTAGTAGTGCTGCCACAGGTAATGAATAAAAAGACAACTTTCTTTACCCACTGCTCCCTCTGTTTTTCTTTCCACCTTGACCCATTAAATTCCTTTTTAATCAGTTTTGTACCATTCCATAATATTTAAATAACAAATCGACCTCTTTAAAATTAAAACTGCTGTGTCTCTGTGTGTTGTGTGTATGCATGCACGTAGATGAAATCAATTAATATATTTTGAGAAAAAAATTATTCAGTTTTTGCTGGAATTTCAAAAAGTGAGATCGGAACTATGTAAAACTTTCAAAATTTGCTAACAACCATATATAAACATTACTTAAATGTCAAAGCAAAGAGAATGTGGAAAAGGAAAGATACCATTCCGGTCAAAAGTTCTGGATTGCCCCCGACGTTTGGGAGAATAACGATGATACCATTCCGTACGAGAACAAACCGGCCGCCCGCATAATTCTTCACTTCTTTGAAAGTACGAGCCGTGGGACCATGCAATCTCTCTCTTACTCCGGCCTGCCTGCTTGCCTCGCTGACTTTAGGAAGCTCTCTCTTCAAAGTTGGGAAGATTTTTTTTATTTATGATATCCTAATTTTCATACCATTTTGTGCAAGTGTAACTTGAAAATCTTACTTAAAATAGTCGTGTTACTGCATTTAATCGAGAATCTTCTTTGTAAGGACGTAAATTTAGTTTTAAATGTGACACATAGGGGATTTTGTAGTTTAATGTGGGTTGAAATTACCAACTCCATTTTTTAATGATTTGCGGCTTGTTTAGAAACTTTTCTTGAGAAAACAAAGCTTTTTATAAAACTATAATATTGTAAATGCGCTGATTCTGATAATCTATGTTATGTCATATGTAAGCTCTTAATAAGAAATACAATGGAGAAATGTCATATTAGGAGTATGTTTGATGTTACTTAAAAAAAAAAAAGTATGTTTATACTTTTTTAAAAAATAGGTTCTCTAAATATATATATATGTGTGGTAAATTATCTAAAACTTGCTTTTATTAAAAAAGATTAAAAAATATTTAGACGGCTACTTTTACAAGGAAAGAAAAAACTTTAAAAATCAAATTTGGAGGGGGGGGGGGTGCTCTTAACTTTAGCGTGGGATTTCATATATTAAAAAAAAAAAACTTTGGTGTGAGATTTGTATGTTATTTTATTTGACCCCTTCATAATCCATTCCACTCGTGTGGTTTGATTAGGTTATTTTTATTTTTTAAATTATATTAATAAGTGAATAAAATATAGCTCTAAAGAGTGGACCACCAACTCATTATTTTATATTTAAATCCGGTCAACTTTTACATATCTCTAGTTTGTCTTGTACCTACTTAGATAAACCACCAATAGGCTATCATAGCGAACTTTGTACTTGTTCATCCATCTCAACCTACTTTGATCTATAAAAATATATATTTTCTACAAATATTCTTTTATTCCTTGATTTAAGCATATGACCAATAAAAAAAAAACATATAATTAAGTTAAAAAAATGCTAACACAGCATGATCATTAAGGATTCCATCAAAAATATAACAGAAATTGCACCGAACATGCTAGATACATGGAGTTGCAAGCACGCAAATGCTTAGATCTAATCAATTTTGTTCCTGTGTACAAAAATAATAGTTATTAGTTTCGTGATAGTTCAAACTCCAGCCAACTCATGCCCATCTCTAGGTCCAAGTTGAAGCTTGTGAAAAATATAATAGAAATTGCATCGAACATTAAAGCTAGTCTAGATACATGGAGTTGCAACTACACAAATGTTTAGATCTTATCAATTTTGATCTTGTGTGCATAAATAATAGTTATTAGTTTCGTGATGGTTCAATTAAACTCGGAACTCCGGCCAACTCATGCCCATTCCTAGGTCCAAGTTGAAGCTTGTGAAAAATATTATAGAAATTTCATCGAACATTAAAGCTAGTCTAGATACATGGAGTTGCAATCACACAAATGTTTAGATCTTATCAATTTTGATCTTGTGTGCATAAATAATAGTTATTAGTTTCGTGATAGTTCAGTTAAACTCAGAACTTCGGCCAACTCATGCCCATTCTTAGGTCCATGTCGAAGCTTATGAAAAATATTTTAGAAATTGCATCGAATATTAAAACTAGTCTAGATACATGAAGTTGGAAGCACACAAATGTTTAGATCTAATCAATTTTGATCCGGTGTGCATAAATAATAGGTATTAGTTTCGTGATGGTTGTGGTAAACTCGGAACTCCAAGCCAACTCATGCCCATGCTTAGGTCCAAGTTGATGCTGGTGATAATGATTGAATCATGACATTCCAAGCTAGGGATGGAGTATCAAGCAAAAAAAGTGATATCTGAGAGGATAGGACCATGTTATGAAGAATAAAAGGAAAAGGAGACCATTCTCTGCCACAAAAGGAAAAAAATAGGACCACGTACCATGGATTTCGTCGATGGTCTTTTTCATGCAGGCCCTTCGCGGCACCATCGGCCTCTCCCGCCAGGGAAAAGTCCAAAGACTTTAATTAAACTAATGCGACGGGTGCAAAAATGGTTTGCGTTCATTCGCTACCATGGGAAGCTACCAAGGAAACTTCTCATCCTATTTAAGTCGACACCTCTGGTGGCTAAATTAGCCGCCGGAGAGCTCATGCTTTTCTCGTTTGTTCCCATCCAAACGAGGGCGGAGTCACGGCGAAGCTGGGTTCGGTTGTCCGTTGGGTACACCGGAGCTGGTCTCGTTTGGACAGCGTAATGGGCCAGTTTTTGTCGTAGCAGTCAGGCTGGACTTAAGGTGGGGCCCGTGACAGAGGGGTAAGGCCCCACGAAGGCTGCAAGATAGGATAACAAAGAGATCTCTCTCGTAGCCGAACTAGTGAGCACTGCAGCTGATACGTCATCTAGAAATGACAGGGATACTTGAGGTTCGTTTTTTTGGCTCGTATAGCAATTAACTAGGTATGCGATGATACCGATAGTACCCTAGCAGCTTCACCCTCGATTTTTTTAAGATGAATTTCGACTGTAGCATATCAGATGGCGGCAGTAGAGGTGGCGTGGGTTTTGTGATTAGAGACCAGGACTTCAAACTGATTGTGGCCGGAGATCGGCATGCATTTGGAGGATCCATTCCTGTGATATAGCTGCACGCGGCGTGGGAAGATCTCGTTTGTGCTAAAGTGCACCTAGGCACTCGGCGTATATTCCTAGAGGGCGACTCGGCCATAGTGGTCGGCTGGATTCGGTGCCGGCAGGCCGAGCCGGACCTACACCATCTACTTCGGGATATTTGGCGCATAGTGGAGGAGCTCGAGTTATTTCGGGTCTCGCATGTATTTCGAAAGGCGAACAGTGCTGCGAACTGGGTCGCCTTCTATGCAACCCACCACTCCGAGTTTGTATCATGAGGTACGTCCGATCGTGTGCCGTAGGTATTTGATCGCGTTTTGTTTTATGATTGCTCTGGACCTTCTCACGGTCATGTGTAGTGAGACGTCAATTTACCAAAAAAAAGAAAAAAAAAAAGAGATCTCTCTCTATCTCTCTCACTCACTGCGTTGCTCTCTCTTAAATGAAAGGTAACAAAAAAAAAAAAAATCTCACACAGACAAGTTAGAAGGACAAGCTGTAGCTTTCCAATTTCTTCTCCTGTTGATAATCTGTACTGGATGTGGTATAGCTTTCATTGTAAGGGAAATGGAGAGAGATGCATTTATATTACAATAATTCAAATTTAATTTTTCGAGGATGCACTGGTTGCTAAGTAGAGAGGTGTAATTATTAGGACAGATTCTAATCTATCCTGATATGATGTAACTTAATTTTTAAGCAAACTGCGTATCTAATTTTAATTAAAATGTTCATTTTTTTATAATTGTTGCATAACCTTGATGAATTGGGATCGATCTTGCCTAATCTTTTTCAACAAATAAAGGGAGAAAAGAAAGTTGATAGTGAAAATTGGAGCGGGAAAGTTAGCTATACGGCTTTGTTCTGGTGTGAAATTTCTAGCACCGCTCAATTTGCAATTCTCTTGGGGTTTAAACTTTACCGATCTTTTTTTAGCATCAAGCAAAAGAACAAAAAGCTTTATCCAATTTATTGAGATAGAGAAAGATGGAAAAAAAGCAAGAAATATTTTCTAATAAAGAAAAATAAAGGAACAAGGAGAGAATATACACCCTTGACTTCCTTAATTGAAAAAAAAAAGGACTCGGCTTTTCTACAGTTTAAAGTTCTATCCTCTAAGAAAAGATGAAGCAATAGAAAAATGAAAGATAAAATTTATTTGATAATACTAAACTTGTTCAAGAAGATTCACTAGTTCATAATCTAATTCAAGATATAGGAACAATTATGGTATAATTTGATTAATATCTACAAAATATGAATTCTAAACAAGCTATTTTAAGTGTAGGAACAATGAAAAACTGAAGTAATGGGCATAATTTCTTTTATTTTCAGCTATGACCGGGGGCACCCTACTCTTCATCTCCCCATCTCTCACCACTCTTGTCATCTCATTGTGCATTCCCCATGGCCTTTTGCTCTCACTCTGTGTTTTGATTCACTTCATCCTTCCATCAAAAAAAAAAAAGACAAAAAGATTGGGGGCCCCCAAGATGGTTATAGCTGTTGTCTTTTTAAATCAGGCCCAGGGACGTAGCTCTTTGGTATGGGGAGGTAGCTCTCAGCCATAAAGCAGATAACCTAGATGTAGTTGATCTCAAGCTTTCGAAATAATATCGCTCTTCCATCTCATCTTTCTACTGATCTTAGAGTAATCAGAGGTCAATTTGGTGGCATCATCTTTATCCGAAAAAAATGATGGCATCATCAAGCCACTGGTGTCACTGCCTGGACTCTTTGCTTTGTAGACTTTTGATGGTCGCTTGCTCTTGGGTGCGACCAAACAATCACAGAAAATGTAGCTAAGTATGTGAGCTTGCTCGGCCAACCATTTACTTAACAATTGACATGAGGTATGAGAGGACCAGTGTATGAGACCACTGGTGCCTCCATGTTCTCATGTTGGCATGAGAGGATCGGTGTAACTTGCAAGAGTGATGAAATATGTAGGAGATAGTTGAGTGTTGAATTGCCAAGCCAAGGTTTGATCAAACTTATTGTAAGGATTCGTGCGGGCGTGTGTTTAGTCCTATGTCAGTTATTCGCTGGGTAGATCTTAGATACTTATACAAGATTAAGAAATCCAAATAATACATTCCAGCTAGCCATTTTGGATAAGGTCCTGAGTTATTACAAATGGTATCAAAGCGGACCTAGCCCATAACCTATGTGGATTAGGGGACACTGCAGCACGGATCCATTGGGGCTGACCATGGGCCGATCATGGTGTTTGTGATTAGATTTGAATAGATTTGAACTCTTAACCTAACGAGGACGTCGGAGCTTGAACGGAGAAGGTATGTGAGAACCCGTGCGGACGTGTGTTTAGTCCCACATCGGTTATTCACTAGGTAGATCTTGGATACTTATACAGGATCAAAAAACTCAAATAATATCTTCCGACTAGACATTTTGGATGAGGTCCTCAGTTGTTACACTTACATGCGTACTAACAAATGCCCAAAACAAGTCTTTAATATGCATTTTTTTCACTTTTCTAAGAACTAAAATAGAAGAAATTTGGGCAGAGATCGGGTGATGAAAGGATCAAACTTAGGTTACTGGTTAGAGCAGATATGGTATATTGTTTGTGTGGGGAGATTTCGTATGTACTACTTTCAAAAAAAAATCCATGGAGAGTCATGTGTTAAAAAAAAAAAAAAAGTTAACATCTCCACCCAATTAGTCTCTTATATAATGTCAAGGCAATACTAGGATCTATCCTGGTTAATTTTTAGGTTGGTTTCATGTTGTTGTCAGGTTGTAACTACAAAGTAACGTAGAACTGAGATAACATATATTAAAGTTTTTCTCAGATGGAAAACTGATCTCTAGCAAGAAGTAATGCAGCTAGTTCTCAATGAAATGGTAATGGAGACAATCAAGAGCGTGTTTGTCTTAGAAGACTGCCATCTCTAGCCCATCTTTATATAACAGTCAGATTCCTTTCTCTAGCTATGGTTGGTTCATCACACTATTAATAAAAACATATGGACTTAAAAAGGGCACTTGGATTCTTTTAGGGACAGCCACCACTGATAAAAACTGGGGCAAGTCTTCTTTCAGTCTCTTTCAGTGCTCAGATAAAAGCAACTGTCATTTATTGCTGTAGACCAATTTCATTGATCAATTCCTAGAAGAATATTTCTGCAACATATGAACCGACCCAAGTACTTGGACGTGAGACATATTCTTGGTGATAAGGCCCCTTGGAAGATTTTAAGGAGTAGGTACACATGACATCTTGTCTTAATTAAGCCCTGTTAGGTGGTATTCAAGTTTGCTTGATATCTAATTGGCTTGGAAATTGAAATAGTACAGCTTCAGCCCAATCATGGCAGCCATGGTAAACTAGTTTAGCTCTAATTTCGTTGACTGAATTCTCCCTCTCCGTATATGTCTGTTTCATGTAGTATTTATTAGTATTTGGCCATCAAGCCAACATTTAGAATTCTATGACGCACTTTGAACAATCATGAATAGCTCAGCTAATGAACGTAAATTCTTTTTTCCCGTACATTTTTTGGAGTTAACGAATGAATGTAAATTCAAATACAAAATGGTGTGAAAATAATATTATAACATCTATAAGTCCTTTGGATTATCTTTATAGCTTTTTGTGGAGAGTCTACACGCAGCTAATATTGGGTATCTCTTCAATTAATGATGTGGAAAATTAGAGTTCTGTGTGCCCCTTGTGTTATGCCAAATGGTTCAAGCACATGGGCTGCGAGCAACTGGATTTAGCCGACAAGGAGCCATGGCGGCCGTGTGTTCCCTTGGGCCTTATCCATCTACCATCCTATTAACCCAAGAATACGGCATCCACCGCAGCCCACCCTCTGATTCAAGCACATGGGCTGCAAGCAACTGGATTCAGCCGACAAGGAGCCATGGCGTCCGTGCGTTCTCTTGGACCTCATCCATCTGCCGCCCCATTAACCCAAGAACACGGCATCCACCGCACGTCTGATCGGTTGGTCTATTAGTTGGGCCCTGAGCATGTCGTACGTGGTCCAATATTAGGATACATGTTCGCCCGCCAAAAGAGACGAAGAGCTCGTGGTTGCACGAATTTTGAGTTGTCTTCCATCAGCCCGACATCATGTGGAAGTTGATAAGGATTTACATAAATTAGAGTATCCTTAGTCTACACACACACACACACACACACCCCGACCGTTTAAATCAGACATGAAGTAGGAATGAACCCAATTTTCTTCATCACTTTGGACCTTTAATGTCTTAATATTGAACTGTAACAACTCGGAACCTCACCTAAAGGTATTATTTGGGTTCCTTGATCCTATATAAGTACCCAAGATCTACCTAGCAAATAACCGATGTGGAAATAAATGCAAGCCCGCATGGATCTTCACATTCTCCTTCCATTCAAGCTCTGACGTCCTCGTCAGGCTAAGGATTCAAATCTAATCACAAACACCACGATCGGTTCGTGGTCAGCCTCAATAGATCTATGCTGCAGTGTCCTCTAGCCCACATAGATAATGGGTCAGATCCCTTTTAATATCATTTGTGACAACTCAAGACCTCACCCAAAGTGGCTAACCGAAAGGTGTTATTTGGGTTCTTTGATCCTGTATAAGTATCCAAGATCTACCAAGCAAATAACCAATGTGAGACTAAATACGCGTCCACACGGATCTTCACACGAACAATCTCTCCATATGCTTCCATATGTATATACATATGTACATACATACATACATATATATACATACATATACATACATACATACATATATACATACATACATACATATACACTACTGGCTCTCCTTATTGCCTCCAAATGCCAAAGGCCTTATTGTATGGATAATTGAAGCCAAGGTTAAGCTCTCAAACCTCTTTCTATCCTGTCCCCAAATCTAGCCATTACTTATTAAGAGTCATTCGTATCTTGCTCTTCTTTTGCTTCCTATCTTTCGTCCTGAAGTCAAGGTGATAGCAGAATGTTTTAGTTAATTTGAGGATATGAAAATTGCCATTAGTTTCAAGCTTCTGAGTCCTTTTTGTTTTAAACTAATTCGGTGAGTTAGTTTGTTGGATGCAGAAGAAAGTTTGTCTGGAAGCCTCAGAGAACTAGCAGGCCCTCCATCAGATGCAGAATCACAAACTGGACAGCCATCTCAATAAGTGTCTAGCACAGTAGATAGAATGAAGTGATACTGATATTTAGAGCCACTTCATGCTTATTGTTCTTCTATTGAAAGTCACCGAAGTTTGTATTTGTAGATGAATGCTCCCTTTGCACATCACACGCACACAAAACTAGATACAATGCCATGCCCATGAAGTGTTATAATTAAGTAAACACAGTAGTCATAGAACAACCAATTTAAGCAAACAAGGAGAATGTAATAATAGAAAAACTTACAATATTTGTCTGATCTATAGTACAAACAAAGACATAATAGAAAAGAAATGACAGTTCAAATTGTATAGCAATATAGTCGATTCATTTGTTTTAGTTTTGATAAGCATTATTGATAGTTTCCAATAGCTCATTACTTTTTAGTGGCTTTGTCAAATGGAAATCCATTCCAGCGGAAATTGATTTCCTTTCTTCCTCAGGTGTCGCATGAGCAGTCAAAGCAATTATTGGGATGTGGAAACCATAATATTTTTCCTCTTCCCTTATTTTCCTTGTTGCTTCATAACCATTCATAATAGGCATCTGAGAGAAAAAGAATAAGATATCAGAAAACTGATTTAGTTAAATAAGACAATTATTGTGAAGGTACTGCAACATAACCATCATCTGTTTTATATGAAATAAGAGAGTACAATGCACGATGAGATGCTTATGTGCAAGGTAAGTAGTAATAGCATTTTTAAATGGCTTGCAAGCATAGTGACAAATAAATACATCAATAGACATAATAACAAAAATAAGATAACATAAAACAGAAATACAAGTCGATGCTTAACATGGTATTTAGTGCAAAACATTATAATATGTTATATATGCATGTGTGTGCATTCTAGCAGATAAGAACTATAAACATTAAGAAAAAAAACTGAAGGGACAAAAATCATCACAAACTTTGTTATTTTATTTTCAGAAAGACTTACCATAACAGGTGGAATTTAATGTACTTTCTATCTGAAAATCAATAAATAGATCCATATGAGCACTTATGTATTGATATTCGGTTACTCTAACGATGATTTCATATGCTGCTACTCAATATACTAAAACAATTTTATTTATTTGAGCAATGGAGTGGTAATGTGTTACCACCAAGGTTTAAATCCTAGACCTAGCCTAGGATCAAGCCCTTCGGAAAGGGGTATCAACATTGGACTCGAGCCCAGTTGACCAATACAGTCAAAAAGTTTTGTCATTCAAAGTCAGCCACTTAGATCCTTATTTTAACTTGGAGTTCTTTATAGAATTTCAAATCCAAGTAGTTACCTTCCTTTTGGACGACAATGATTATTACTAGTATAAATACATAATTGCTAAATTTTTTTCTTACCTCACAATCCATTAGAATAATATCATAAGGTAAAGGCTTTAAATCTCCTTGTGGTTGGGCAGTTCCATTGTGCTTATCAGATGTTCCTCGCAAAGCCTTTGTAACCAAGTCCACAGCATCCCGCCCATTTTCAGCATGTTCAACAGTTGCACCAAGTCTTGAAAGTGTGTGTTTAGCAACCTTAGATAAAATGGGCATATCCTCCGCAAGTAAGATGTTCATGCCACTTAAGGGTGTGTCATCATCCATACTGTATCTCGATCCAGATGTTTTGTTGGTATGTTGGCTTGATTGCGAAGCAAAAGAATTGGACAATAAAGTTTTATCATCCATAGAAGAACCAAGCTCGATAGATTGTTGTCGTTCTTGCATTGTATTCATAATCTGTATTCCTTGTGGATCATCTACATTTGTTCCTCCGAACTCTTGTAAAAGTTTCAGGAGTGCATATAAACGAGAACCATGTAATGGTTTTTGCAAAACAAGATCACATTTCTCCTGATTAGAACTACTTAAATCAGCGGCCGGAGTATTGAAACTGGCCAACCAAACAATCTTGCACTGGATATTATGAATGCTGCTAGTAAAATTCTTCAAAATCGAGCATATTTCTGACATATTTCCACTGCTCAAATCAATGACAATCAAAATGTAAGTTGGCAAACCACTAAAACTTAGCTTCTTCAGACGTTCCTTAGTGGTAAGAGGCAAAGTTTGATCAGCCACATCTACAGAGCTAGAACACCCCTCATTTTCTTTGTTATAATTGAGAGATGTGGTTCTGGACAAGGAATTGCTACGTGACACTGAATCGGGCTTTGCAGAGGCACAAAGACTATTCTTGATCTTTTCGAGTGAAGGATAAAGAAGCTTGTGGTGGTCGATTGCCCATACCTTTACTCCAAGGCTTTCCATCCATCTTTGCATAATTTCTTTTGTTTCACCTTGAATCAAAAGTAGAGAGTGAATTCCTTCCATTTGAAGACCTCTTTTGAATGTCATGGCACGAATTTTTGATTGGGCAGTCATATTTTTCCCAGCAAGTTGAGTACTAGCAACAGATGTATTTCTTGGATGCAACTGAGAATTGGTATTCTCTTCACCATCCAAAGATGCATCACTTGACTTGAGAAAAATGTTAAACCTAAAACATGTTCCTCTTTCACCAGGATCTTTCTCCTTAATGCTAATCTCACCACCCATCAGTCGCACCTAATAATAGTAAACGAAAGTAGGATATCAATTCAACGAACAGAGATATAATCAAGGTAAAGCATAGAAAATTTGCAACAAATTTGTAGGCAAAAAACACAGGAAAAAACTTGAATATACGTTACAAAGAAGCAACAGATGTAATTTTTACTTACAAAGGATTGAACTATTCCAAGTCCCAAACCAGTGCCCTCATGTCCTCCAGTAGTTGTTTCTTTGACTTGCACATAGTTCTCAAAGACAGAAGCTCTCTTTTCCTTGGGTATTCCCTTACCAGTGTCCTCTACCTCAAAAATAAATTCAACAGAATCTGGGCCATGCTGAACAGGATTAAGAATTTCCATATTAGTTTCATTCTTCCAAAGGCACCTTGTCAGATGGCTTAATATGCTAGGAAAGCGGAACTCATGGTTCGAAGAAAGTTTAAAATTTTCTAAGCTAGGCTTCTTAGCCCAAGCACGCACAACCACGTGTCCCTCGGATGTGAACTTCACTGCATTGCCAAGTAGGTTATCGAGAATCTGTTTAAGCCGTCGACAATCTCCTTTGACATTTGAACATCTAAGAACTGAGCAATCACAAGGATCCCAAATCACCTCTAGGCCTTTCTTAAGAGCGACAACATGGAATATGTCTGCTGACTCCTCAAGCACTTGAGCCATATCAAATTCAACCTCTTCTAGTTGCATCTTTCCTGCTTCTACTTTACTTGTATCGAGAACTGAATTTACTATCCCTGTCAAAAAGGTTTCATCAAAAGAAATCAGTAATTTGTCTGTAGAATGTTTTCTTTCTGAATGTTACTAGAGTAACATGATAAATTACTAACAACATGAACTCCATCAGCACAACCCTTTAAGCTTGAATCAGTTGGGTATCGATAGAAAATTTTGATTTGAAGAGGAAGCTAACAAAGTTTTCCAAGATCAAGCATGAAAGAAACTAACAATGGACTACGAGCAAACATAAATGTTTTCTTTTTTTTTTTAGGGGAAACAAAAATAATTTCTATACATGCATTTAGATTTATATGTATGTACATTTGTATGATGTTGAAAGTGGTTCTGTATTAAATACGCGTGTTGTATCATGAAGAACCAGATAAGGAAACTATATACCTAGAAGTTGTGATGCACAAGTACTCATCTGCTCCAAGTGCCTATCCAATTTGGAATTTGGGGTGGCATCAAGACGACAAAGTTCTACTAAGCCAGTGATGCCTGCGAGAGAAGTACGCACGTCATGGCTGGCACTAGCAAATGCCAAGCTCTTATTCATACTCTTCCGCTCTGCCTGTTGAATCGCCTCCTTTTGCTTGATGAGGCTCGCATATAGAAATGCTTCCTGTATTCGCGATCTCCTCAACAGTTGCAGCATGATGGAACTTCCGACAATCACACCGAGAATCATAAGTGACAGCAGTGAGACAACAACTATCTTCATCTTATGAACGAGGGGAATTACTTCCTTACAGGGAAAAGCAATTACATATACCTAGTAAATAACCAAAATTCGATCAATTTAGAGCAAGGCAAGGCATAACTATTAATGGAAAGGACTGAACTGAAAATGACATCATTTCATAAGAAGAAAGCATCAAAAAGCTTTAATTCCAGGACCAATATCCAATGCATTACCATTCTGATTCCAGAAACATCAAGATGAGCACAACCAAAATTGTATCTCTTGCCCCAAATGCTCAAATAGTTAGTATGAGATGGATCACTGCCTGTACCTTCAGGGTTATCAAGCTGGCATGAAAAATTATCATGCTTTTCAAGTGGTAAGGTATCACTCTTATCCATTACATGGATTGAAACTGTATTATTACCAAGCACATAGCGAGTATGCGGTGGTCCAGTCTCTGCTATGACATGCCCATCTTCTGTAGCTACATACAAGTGCCCGCCCCAAAGGTTGACACGAAAAATATTATCAACGAGATCTTTTATGGCAATTCCGATGGAAATAACTCCTGATCTGGCCACTGGAGCAGTGAAAAAGAGCATCTGATCCCTAGCTTTGTTCCAGCCAACTCCCCATGAAGCATACCTGCTCTTACCATTTAATGCATCTTGAAACCATTGGGAACCAATTTGTTGTGGAGAGCAAGGAATCACATCTCCATACACCATCCCAGTATCTCGATCTACTGATTGGCTGTACCATTTATGTGCAGCAGAATAATTGGAAGAATCTGAAATATTCGAAAACATCGTGCGCGCCTGGTTCTCATCATTGTAATAGGAGAGAAGCATTCCACCATGTATACTAACATAAGATATCTGTGATATCCATGGCATTGTTGCAAATGCCAGGAACAAATTTGGCGCCACCTGCAAATCGAAAACATCAATTCAGTACCAACCTACTCTGCTAATGGCATATTGCACTCTAATATCTACCTTGTCTGCGATGTTGGAGAATGCGGACAAGTCTCCAATGGAGCTTAGCACCCTGGTGACATGAAATACAGTGGCATTCGCCTGCATCAGGAGATCCGCACGGTCATGGACGTGCGCCAGCAACAACTTGACAGGATCATAAGGATCATCCCGCATGGCGGGCTTAATTTGCTGGGTCATGAGTACCATCACCGAGATCGCACTGACGCCCAGTGCCACTAGAACCTGCATGTGTTAATGATCACAGTAGCATCTAATTCCATTTTCACCTTATTCCATCTTCCAATCCAACAAGGACGAAGGTTATTTTTATAAGCATAGATTAATGGAATAAGACAGTATAGGGAATGCAACCACATGGCCAACTAATCCTATCCGGAACCCTCTCCTAAGAGTATCTCATGAAAAAAAGGAAAAATAATAAAGAAGAGAGATGGGAAAAAAGAATGATGAACAAAAAGAAGGGATTAAAAAACAATGAAGAAAATGATATTCATGAAAAAGAGAATGACATGAAAAAAAAAAGAAAACAAAAAAGAAACACGATAAAGAGAGAAAGAATGATGAAGAACGAGAAGCGATCAAAAGAAAACAACGAAGAAAACGATATAGAAAAATCGAAAGAGAAGGATTACCAGAGGGAATATGATCCAGTAATGAAGAAAAGCGTTCATTTTCGCACTCATTCTTGCCTGCATGTCAAAAAGATCAAGAAGAAGAAGAGTAAGAGGATAACGCTGAAAGAAAACTAGATACGCAGCAAAGAAGATAAAGAGTTTTAACTCTCTTCCTTAAGAGCGAAGGATTATGGATGCATTACCTCTTCTTGAAATCTTCTCTCTCTGCTCTTTTTTTTTTTTCATGCACCTCTTATTTTTTTCCCTTCCTGCTTGTTTTGGAAATGTATAAATGCTTTATATAAAATTGATCACCAAAAACAACTCAAAGTGAGAATCTTCCCAGATTTTCTTTTTTTAGGTAACAACAGCGATAAGGCCAAAAACGATATTCACCTTCTTAAATATGTAAATTAAATAGGATACAGAAGCAAAACCCTAAGCAATGAGCATGAAATCGTTTAACCCTAGCGCATAGCAAGAAGTCGGTCCTTGGACTCCCGTTTAATTTTCCCCTTGACTCGTGTAGACCGGCAGCGAAAATATTTCTATTCATGCTTGACTCTGAGACGCTGCCACGCGACATGGAGCCCGAGCCCCCCAAACCGTGGGCCCCCACCGATTCGGTTGGAATCTTCGAGCGGCCCCCGAAACTAACGGACGCGCCGCGCGGCCTCCACCGGTTCGGTTGGAATCTTCGAGCGGCCCCCGAAACTAACGGACGCGCCGCGCGGCCTCCACCGTTGTTTTGGGCTTATCGAAAGCTATCCTTTCGCGCCTTCCCACCTCCGATCGGCGCCGGCCGGGGCACGGCGGCGGCCTCCGCGACGTGCGGAGCATGTTCGGTGAAATGCCCGAGAACGCGCTACTCGCTGGCTGAGCCGAACTGAGCGGCTTCGCCGGTACGGTCTCGCCGGGTCTTCCGGGCCTAAGAGATTTTGAAGGCGCATATGCTCTCCTTCATGCATGATTGGATGATGCGAAGTCCAAGGGCGATGGTTTCTCTCTGCACATCAGAGGTAAGGAGTCATTGATACGATTCAGTCAATTTAAATTATAATAACTATATTAGTTCTTCATTTGAAATGTTTTATGACACATGGCAAGTTTGTAGGTTGGATCTTGCTGTGCAAATCATTTCATATCTTACCAGTCTTAAATTCTGTATGCTTTCTGTTTTTGCTCTTGCGTCTAGGTGCTTGTTTCTCAAATTTTGATGTTGGCTTTAGAAAATAGCATGATCCAGCTTAATTATTTTGAAATGTGCATAATTTTGCTTCCCTCACTTTGTGTACCTGGAAGAATTAAAAATTAATTTGGTGGGAAAATACAACTCATCATTCCATGCTGATGCTTCTATGTGTTTGAATTAGATTTTTTTATTAAAAAAAACTTGAGGAGACAAGGAGGATGCGCAATACTCCTCCCAAATGATCTTGACATCAATTGATGGTCAATCTCTAGGATTCAATGTCTGAGGAGGACTTAGTGATTTGTAATGAAAACTAAGTACTTAGGAGAGACAAGTGCGTCACGAATTGAATTTTTTTGTGTGTATGTTTGTGTTTGTTGTATGATGATGAAAGCTTCAATAAATAAGCTTGCCCTTCTACTCTTGCATCAAATATGCATGTCTTCAACCTCGCAATTGGGCAACATGCCGTGTTTTGCGGTAAATAAGCACCTCATTAAGATGCAATGACCCCTCCATGCCTATATTTTCGCACATGAACTAATCGCTAATCAATTCTACGTTCCCATCATATGCCATATTGAGAATATTAATTTTTCATGGAAAGGATGCAGTATTTCTTTTTATTATAGCTTAAACAAAATTCACATGTTTGGATTCTATGTTAGTTCTATAATATATACCTTCATAAATGTGCGATAATTATCTATCAATGGGGGTGCAATAAAAATCATGCATGCTTGTGCACTAAATGCAGTATAATAATGCTGCAGGTTTCAACTCTTTCATATGATATCCATCATAATGCTAGCTTGTGCGCATTTACGACAATTACAAAAAAGTAGAAGTGTTGACTAGTTGGCTAGAGAGAGAACGTTGCATCTAACGACTTATATTTAGCTTCTCATTACCGAGTTCCTTAACTTGTGGATGGCTAATATAAGAAAATAAAAAATATTCAAATTTTTCAAATATCTATTTTAGAATTCTCATATCGAAGTTTTTTTATCTTAGAATTGAAGAGAGGGGATTATATCTTATATTGATATCATGCACTTATAAATATGATATATCTAGAATATTGGTCCTCGTGCTTATCAATCTAATATATCTAAAATTATCATTTTTTATTATCTAGGTCAGTATAAACAAGTATATCTTAGAACATTCACTAATATATTTTTAATAAAAGTCGATCAAAATTTTTCAATCATATTCTTTTTACTATCTTAAATTAACTTTGACAAAAATATATAAAAAAAATAAATGTCCAATGATTGAAATATCAATTTTTGGTTTCCATCTAATGCTAGGATCTACAATTATCTTGTTTCTTTTTAAAATTTCTCCACCTTCCAACTTTCATCTCAGCCAATATATTCGTGATATATCTTGATATTGATCACTATAATAATGAGAAAACCTGGGCTCCCAAGGAGTGTAACCGCCTGAAAAGTATAGAATTTTTGGTAATAGAGTGGGGCCCATATAAGAGAGAGCATAATTGAAAGAAAGCAAGGAGAGCGCAAATTCTCTCTACCAATAACAAAAACATGATTAAAACCCAAATCCGAATAATTTTTATCACTGGAGAAATCATCTTATAGGACTTGGGACATCTTTTATTTATATTTATAGAAATACTCATGAAAATAAAATCAACAACATGGAAGACCATCTTTTTTAATAGAAGAACTCTCTTTTTATTTATTAAAATCTAAAAAATTTTGGAATCGTATACAAAAAAAGGAAAGAGAACTTTGGAAAGCCACCCTTTTTATCAATCTATTTGGCACATTCAATGCACCTGTCAAGATCCAGATCTCAACCTTTAAAAACCCTAGCCCTTGCTCTCTCATCTTGTTCTCCTGTAAAATCTCAAGCCCTTTCTCCTAAAATGACCTAAGGTAAGTCTCTCTAAGCAGGCAGGCCTCATCATCGTAAGTTCAACTAAGCTTAGTGTTTTTGGTCCTCATTCTTATCTTTATTTTTGCATACTTCGTGCTCATAAAACTTATGTATTCAAGCCAAGGTTAGCCTACCTTTTGTGTTCCTGCATTTAGCTTATGCATCATTATTTTATTTTAAGAAATAATATGGCGGATTCTGCTTTGCATTTCCAATATGGTGACAAAAGATTGAAAATTTACCTAGGCAAATAGATTGTTGTGGGAGTACCCTAGGCATTGAGAGGTTCTTGTTTGCTTGGCAATAAAGAGTGGTAGATCCCTGCTCTAATTTACGATTGTTTGGGTATTTCCGTAAGAATAACTTGCAGGAATCAAACCTATTAGACTTCCCAGCCTGCAATCTTTTTAAGTGCCCACCTAGGTCCCAGCCTAAGTCCCAACCTGTGGAACTATTTGGTTTACAACAAGAAAAGGAAACCTACGGAGGTCATTTTATTCCTTCTACAAAATTTGCTTAAAGAAAAACATTCGATTTGCTTAAAGAAGAATCTAAAACTAAATATTCTTTAGAATAATAATAATTAATTGCTACTTTGGCCTCCTTTGGATTTTTTTTTCTTATTATCTTTCTATTTTCATAAAGAAAAATTTATCCTGTCCCCTTTCGTTCAATTTTCCTCCATTGAGAAAACTATCAAGAATGGATGGGCATTTAAGTGACTCCCATCTATCCATAAACAAGAAGGAAAATAATAGAAGATGACATGACCCATACCAAGAAAAAAATGTTTCACATACTAATGAAAGGGGAAGTATCATAGTTGCACAGTCTGTCAACTTGAATAAAATAAAATTCACCGACATTTTCCTCAAGTTTTACAAATAGAAGTTCGCGGCATTCACTTTTCTCATTTCATTTTGAAAATAAGACATTGAATTCTTTATTTGAACTTTTGTTCAAAAGGAATTATTCTCACTCAAACCTCTTTTTCATGGAAGAGTTGTTCATAAAATCCCTTCAACGCACTTGACTTACCCCCCAACCCCAACTAATGCTCTTTTAATAAAAGATCCATACTTCACCATATCCTTAGACCTCAGGTATGAAAAAGATCCATTTTTTTGATTATGTTTATCGTTATGCGACCGAAACCTATCATCATGATGCAGCTAAACTATGGTGATTGAGGAGACTCTTCACTTCTATCCTCCTACTGCATTTGTGTTATGAGAAGCTTTCCAAGATATGAAGCTTGAAGACATTTGCATTCTAAGAAGGCATCACTCATAAATCTTCTATGTGTTACGAAACTGGTTTTTGCTGCATCCAACATAACTCATAAATCTTCTATGTGATTTAAATAAATGCACTGTGGATCAAGAACTTTGAGATCCATGAATGAGAGATCAGTGAGTCTGCATCTCCCCATGGAGTTATGATAAAGTATCCTATGTTTTTCTTTTGTTTTTAGGAAAAGTTAATCTTTTAAGCGAAACAACAGCAAGCCACCTAATACTTATTGATAAATGAGATCGAGCAAGAGAAACATACCAAAGGGGGATTTTAAAAAAAAACGAAAAGAAAAGGAAAAGAAAAAGAAAATGAAGAAGAAAGAAATGAAAAGAAAAAGAACATACCTTGCATGAATACTAAAAGTTCGGTCCAACAAAGGATGAACTTATAGATTAATCAAACTTGTCCATAATTTAGCATATCTCATATTATCATAAAAGACCGGTTACATCCTAATTGATGACCTAACCATATTTCGAAATTTGAAATCTGAATTTAAAATTTTGAAATTTGAAATTGAAAGATTTGTCCACCGAGCAACCTATATATCAATTGGATTCATCCAAGATGAGAGGAACATGCAAAAGGAGAATTAGAAAAAGAAAAAAAAAAAAGGACAAGGGCAACATGGAAAAGGAGAATTAGAGAAAAAAAGAAAAAAAAAGAAGGAAGAATTGAAAGGGGGAAAGATGATATCTAGCCTAAATACTAAATATTCAGTCCAACAAAAGATGAATCCATAGATCAATTGGACTCATCCATGATTTAGTATATCTCAGTTGATCATAAGACCGGCTAGATCCCAATTAATGACCCAACTACATTTCAAAATTTAAAATTGGAAGACTTAGTCCACTAAACTTTGATTCTCCGAAACTATACACCATATAGCAAAAGATCGGCCTATAGATCAATTGGTTTCGTCCATAAGAAGAAAAGAGCAACATGCAAAAAGAAAATTAAAAAAACAAAAAAGCAAAAAGCAAAAAGAAAACAAAGAAGGAAGAAATTAAAAGGGAAAAGATGTTACCTAGCCTAAATACTAAATTTTTGGTCTAACAAAAGATGAATCTATAAATCAGTTGCACTTATCCATAATTTAGTATATCTGAGGCTTCTGAGCTGATCATAAGATCGACTAGATGCCAATTAATGACCCAAATACATTTTGAAATTTGAAATCTGAATTTAAAATTTTGAAATTTGAAATTGGAAGACTTGTCTGATTCACCGACTATGGACACCAATATATTAAATTTGGTTTGGAAAAGGCCAACCTATAGATCATTTGAATTCATCCATAGTACAAGTCTATCCTAGCTTATTCTAAGATCGAACAGATCGCAATGTAACAACCCAACCATGCTCCAAATTTAAAACTTAAAATTTGAAAACATGTTTGGCATTACCCTAATTGAATTTTACCACCAACACACTAAAGTTTGGTCCAACAAAAAACCCAACCTATAGACCAATTGGATTCGTAAATAATTTAATTCTATCGATCCTATTGCAGGACCAACTAGATCCAAATCTAACAACTCACCTATATTCCAAATCTAAAATTGAAATCTAAAATTTTGAAATATGAAAACCTATCCGCTAAGCTCCAATTATGTAATCCTTTCACTCTAGCGTCACCATGTCACCCCAATGACCCTATTACATTCCACATAAACACAAGGCACTGCCTAAATGAGTTTTCATTAATAAAAATATCATGCCCTAAATTCGACGCTTGGGTCTTCTGTATGACAGCCATATTACCTATAGGGTATAACCTTATAAGTATGTAAGACCTGACACTTAATAATAGAAGATAAGAAAATAAGATAAATTAAATATTATTATTAATTACAGATAATTGAAGTTGTCCATAATACAAGGTCAGATATATTTAATATGAGATATAGAATTTGATTGATATTTTCTAACCAGAAGTTCCAAATCAAACTCGTGAAACTAGGCATCCTATGGCTCTAAAAAGGAGAAATAATGGCATGACAAGAATAAACACCCACATATTCAAGTTCGGGCTAATGAAAAATCAACCTATAGATCAATTGAGGTCATACATAATTCAAGCCGATCGGAACTCGGTTCAAGACTGGCCTAATCACACTCCAAATTCAAAATCTAGATTTGAAATTTGAAATTTAAAAACTTGTTTGGCCACCTTTGAATTTGAAATTTTAAAAGGTAAGTTTCTTCGACATTACCACCTCGATATCCTCGTGTCACTCCAAAGGCACTACCTAACTAAGGGCGTGTTTAGATATTGCTACAGGATTGGGCTAAAAATCCTTTAGGATTTGTCAATTGGACTGTCCATTTAAATATGGCCCTGTATCAACTAAATACCACCTAATCTAAATTCTATGGGAAGAAAAAAAATCTCCATAGATCTTATTTGTTTTGTAGTCCAAAGCCTCGAATCTGAGCTGGATTTGGATAGGCTATTAGAAAATACAAAATGGATGATCTAATGGATTCAATTTCTACAAAATTTTTAGTTTAATTCTGTAAAAATATTCAAATAGATCTTGCGTAAATATACTCTATTATCTCTCCTTTATCTCCTTCTACTTAAATTAAATGCCAAAAGCGGAGAATAAGCTCGTCCTTTCTTGGATATATGGATAACTATTTTAATAAAATTAACTTAAACAATGAAACAAAAGACAACCATCTCTTTCAAACAATTATAGAATTTAGTATATATTAAATACATATATTTATCCTTTATATTTATCTCTTCAATGAAATATATAAAATTTTAATTCTGTAAAATTAATTTTATTTATTCAAACTTATTTAGATAACTTTTTTATGTCCTTTCATAATTTATTTGCCATGGAACTCTAAAAAAAACATTGAACATATTAAATGTTAGTACTATATTTACCTCTTCAATAGAATATATAAAATTTGAATTCTATAAAATAAATTTTATTGATTCAGACTTATTTAGATCACCCTTTTTTTGTCCCTTCACAATCTAATTTGCAACGGAACTCTATATAAAATATATGTTGAATGCTAGTATTATATTTAGCTCTTCAATATAATATATAAAATTTTAATTTAATAAAATAAATTTTATTGATTCAGACTTATCCACATAATTTTTTTTCTTCACAATCTAATTTACAATCGAACTCTACATAAAACATTTGTTGAATGCCAGTATTTTATTTATATTTTCAATAAAATTTTAATATTATAAATAATTTTTATTTTTTATATTTATCTGGATATTTTTTTATCTTTTTATAATCTATTTTGCAATGGAACCCTACGAAAGACAATGCTCGTATTAAATGCTAGTATTATTACAGATAATGATTACGACAATTTTTTTTTACTAAAATAGATGTATCATACATTAACCCATCCCTTTCAAACAATTATAGAATTTAGTATATATTAAATACATATGTTTATCCTTTATATTTATCTCTTCAATGAAATATATAAAATTTTAATTCTATAAAATTAATTTTATTTATTCAGACTTATTTAGATAACTTTTTTATGTCCTCTCATAATTTATTTTGCAACGGAACTCTAAAAAAAAATATTGAACATATCAAATGCTAGCACAATATTTACCTATTCAATAGAATATATAAAATTTGAATTCTATAAAATAAATTTTATTGATTCAGACTTATTTAGACAACCTTTTGTTTGTCCCTTCACAATCTAATTTGCAACGGAACTCTACATAAAATATGTGTTGAATGCTAGCATTATATTTACCTCTTCAATAGAATATATAAAATTTTAATTTAATAAAATAAATTTTATTCATTCAGACTTATCCACATAACTTTTTTTCCTTCACAATCTAATTTGCAACCGAACTCTACATAAAACGTTTGTTGAATGCCAGTAATTTATTTATGTTTTCAACAAAATATATAAAATTTTAATAATATAAATAAGTTTTATTTTTTATATTTATTTGGATTTTTTTTTGTCTTTTTATAATCTATTTTGCAATGGAACCCTACGAAAGACAATGCTCGTATTAAATGCTAGTGTTATTATCGATAATGATTACGACAGTTTTTTTTTTACTAAAATAGATGTACCATGCATTAACCCATCCCTTTCAAACAATTATAGAATTTAGTATATATTAAATACATATGTTTATCCTTTATATTTATCTCTTCAATGAAATATATAAAATTTTAATTCTATAAAATTAATTTTATTTATTCAGACTTATTTAGATAACTTTTTTATGTCCTCTCATAATTTATTTTGCTACGGAACTCTAAAAAAAAACATTGAGCATATCAAATGCTAGTACATTATTTACCTATTTAATAAAATATATAACATTTGAATTTTATAAAATAAATTTTATTGATTCAGACTTATTTAGACAATCTTTATTTTGTCCCTTCATAATCTAATTTGCAACGGAACTCTACATAAAATATGTGTTGAATGCTAGTATTATATTTACCTCTTTAATAGAATATATAATTTTAATTTAATAAAATATTTTTATTGATTCAGACTTATCCACATAACTTCTTTTTTCCTTCACCATCCAATTTGCAACCGAACTCTACACAAAACATTTGTTGAAGGCCAGTATTTTATCCATGTTTTCAATAAAATATATAAATATTTAATATTATAAATAATTTTTTATTTGACATATCTATATACTCTTTTGTTTTTTTATAATCTATTTTGCAACGGAATTCTTAAAAAAAAATCTTGACCATATTAGATGCTAGTATTTTATTTACCTCTTCAATAGAATACATAAAATTTTAATTTAATAAAATAAATTTCATTGATATGTGTTGAATGCCAGTATTATATTTATATTTCTAATAAAATCTATTTTTTAATATTATAAATAATTTTTATTTTTTCACATTTTTTTTGTTTTTTTTATCTTTTTATAATCTATTCGTAATGGAACTCTCCAAAAGACAATGCACGTATTATAATATTTTTTCTAAAATAAATGTATCATACGTTACAGATATGAATACAACTAAAAAAATTAAAAAATAATAGATTTTGGAGTCAGGTAACCCTCTCGCCTCCACCCAAAGGTTATGGATCAGAGATATGAGATTCCCTTGCTTCCTTCATCTGCTCCCAACCGTGCAGAATAGAGCCTTTCGCTTGTATAGCCCTGCACCCCCATTGTCGGGTATATAAAGCTTATAGATCAGAGAGAACATAAAGAGCTGAGGAGGAAAAAGGAGAGGAAGAAGATGGAAGGTGCTCAGTGGGACACTTTGCTCCCATTCTTTGTTGCAGGATTTGTGAGCTTCGCTGTGTTCTACCTCTCTAACATCCTCTGGCTAAGGCCAGAAAAGATCAGAAACAAACTGAGGAGCCAAGGGATAAAGGGTCCTTCCCCTTCCCTCCTCTACGGGAACATATTAGATATGAGGAGGATCGTCAAGGAGGAGAAGGAGACCCAAAAGGGTGGCAGTCGGCATGTATCAGCCAGTTATACCTCTGCTCTGTTTCCTTACTTCATTACGTGGAGGAAGGAATATGGTATGGTGAAAAACTTGGAATAAATTGCATGATATCTCTTTTTTTTGGGTAAAAATTGCATGGTATCTTTTGATTTGCTCAAGTATGTATCTTTCTAAAAAAGAAATAATTAAGTTTTTTTTCAAGAATTCTGGTTCTACTTTTCTATTTGGAAGATTTAGCAAGGGAAAATTAGATGTTATGATTAGGGGAATAACCCATTAGATCATCTTCTATAAAAGATATCTTCTTTTTTTTAAGTAAATGATCCATTAGATTTGTTGTTTTTCCTGGAATAAGAAATAATATCTGTGTAATTTCATCGTTTATCTTGAGTACAAATGGAATAAGATCATGCTATTCATTCCACTAAGAGGTTGAAATGATCCTATAGTGTTTCTTTGTTGCATTCTTTTATAACACTGTGGAAAACTCAGGCAGCTCCTTAGTCACTGCTATTTGCTTTTCAAATCTTGCCTGAATAAGAAGTTTGGAATTGGTAGGTCCAATATTTATGTACTCAACGGGAAGCATACAACTATTGCATGTAAGTCACCCTGATCTCGTGAAGGAGATAAGCCTCTGCAAGTCTTTAGATTTAGGGAGGCCTTCATACATACAGAAAGAACGCGGAGCTCTTTTTGGTCGGGGCATTATAGCATCAAATGGTGCTGTTTGGGCTCACCAGAGGAAAATTATAGCACCAGAGTTCTTCATGGACAAGGTTAAGGTAAGTTCAGCTCTTATTGGTATTTTCAAACCTTATTTGTGTTTTTGCACAGTTCATGCTCACAAAACTTTGGGTAATTTGGAGCCAAGGTTAACCTACTTCTTTAAGCCCTGACTTTAGATACTGTGGCATGGTACTGAAGCTGAATTTTTGGGCTTTTAGACATACACTGCTAATTGATCATGTGCCTAGGCTTAGAAGAGCGGCGGATTCCTGATAAAATTAAACATGTTAAGAAAACCACTAAATTGTTTGGAAAATTAGTTTGAAATTTTTCTCATAAGCTATTACCTTGTTATGCTTATACTATATTATATTGGTTGGCTATGATAATGTCAGACATTCAAAGTAGGGATTGGTAAATAATGGTGCCAAACCTTATCCATGAGATGTGCACTATCTCCGATCACTATGCAAATATATACTGTGAGCAGCGCAAATTCAGTTTTTCCTTTGATCCCCTCTTGTTTACACTCCATGTCCTGCTGCTCCCAGCCTCTAAGTGGTGGGCACATATAAACGCTTGCGCTCTTTCTCAAAACCTTATAAAGTCCTATTAACCAACCATTTCATGAATAGTGTCATAAAAATCACTTACATTTTGTTTATTTACTACAGCTGTATGCTTGTAATCCCTTTTCATATTGCTAGTATAGATATGTCTTCAGTCCTTTATGTTGACAGATTCCAACTCTGGTTAGCAACAATGTCAACCCCCACACAAGAGCCATATGAAACTCATGTATTCATGTATTATAAATGTAATATGAGATGTGGACAAGCAGAAGTTTAATATGAAATTGATTGTGAGAGAACAACTGTGATGACTAGCTATGAGTCCCCCCTCCCCCCCCTCTGTCATCTTTCTTCCCGAGCTCTAACCATTTTTAAACCACATATATGTCATCACAATGTAGAGTGCACATATTTGCAGCACATGGTGGACTTAATTGTGGAGGCCACAATTCCATTTTTGGAGTCATGGGAGAGCCTGCTTGAGAGTGAGGGAGGCACTAGAGAAATTGTAGTGGATGAAGATTTAAGAAGCTTTTCAGCAGATGTAATCTCCAGAGCTTCTTTCGGAAGTAGCTATGCTAAAGGTGAAGAAATATTTTCTAGACTTAGGCAACTTCAGAAGGCAATGTCCAAGTCAAGCATACTTATCGGGATTCCTGGCTTAAGGTAATTTGGACCCTTCTGTTAAACTTCTTTTTAAATGCTTAAGCATGCTGAGACTTAACAGTCTTGAAATAGTTCCTAATAGATTTTTAATAAGCCAAATTTATCACTGCAATCTCTATTGATCATTGTTTCCTTCTTCCCTTGGGAATACGTTTTTGCTAAGGACCATCGTAGAATTCTGTCATGTAAGTGAGTTCTCCAACAACTCACCACCAAGCTTATCTGAGTTTATTCAGATTTCTTACTCTTATCACTAAAATATATGCATATTAAATTGCTAATAACCAACATCAGATAGTAATGATAGCTCTATCATTTAACAGAGAATATTTTGAACTTGATGTGGTCCAGAACAGTTGCATTTGGCAGAGATGACTTCAATTATTTGTTTAGCAGAACAGACCCCCTCTCCCCGGTTTGTTTAGTGGGTAGGAGGTTGTGTTAATGTCAAGTGGACAATTTTTACAGCTATCTTTGGAAACAAATCTTTCTTTATTAATAGGGAGGGACGAAGCATCTTTTGTCCCATCCTACCCACTATGATTACAATAAACATTACTCCTTGTCCAGCCCACCCACCAAAAAATAGCAATATGTGGCTTCCATTAAACACTAGACAAATTCTTAATGGCCTTAATATGAGGACACCTAAGGACAAAAGCATATGCTCTATCAAAATAAAGGAATGGAACATATTAACTTTTCGATAGTTTTGGGTATTTGAATACATCATTTATTAAACATCTTCTCTATCAAAAACAAAACACTCTGTAAAAATATTTGCATAAGGTGACCTAAGTAGCAGAAGATTGCCAAGTTTGAATTTCTTTTCCCAATCATATTTCACATTTCTACGAGTGTCGTATTGGTGGTTTTAACATCTAGGATGCAACAAGGAGCATGATATTTTTTTGATTTTTTTCTATAAGAAAGCAGTTAAAAATGATGGTATGACAAGCCAAAAAAAATTTCTTAATTGCAAATTTTACCTGTTTTTTTGAAGAGTCAAATATTTGACCATGCATTTAACAAAGTTAATGATATTCCTCAAAATTAAAGATTCACACTACTGATCATGGTTTACAAATATTTAAATCTGTAAAAATGAAGATCATATATGTTTGGAAGCTTTCTGCTTATGCATCAAGGAAATGCAAAATAAACAGTTCTAAACAATATTTGATGATAATATATTGTAAAATTGTCCAACAAGAAAATGCAAAATTCTATTTATTGGTCAAATGGGTTTGGGTTTCGGATTCTGGGTTTCGGGTTTCGGGTTCGGGTTCAGGTTCGGATTCCGGGCTCGGATCTGAACTGGGTTTCGGATTATTTTTTTTTTTTTTTTTTTTTTGGGTTTCGGGTTTGAACCAGGCCCAAGTTGGGTCCGCAGTCAATAGGACCCGTGACAGGCCCTTCTTCTTCCCCAAGCCCCCACGGACAGGGGATGAAGAACAAGAGGAAGAAAGGACCCGGGGGGGGGGGGGGGGGGGTTTGCGGCAGGGTGGCCGGACGGTGGCCTGGCCGGCAGCTTGCGAGGGACGCGGCCGTCGGTAGGGCGGTCGTGGCCGGCAGCAGGGTGCCGCGGCGGCTCGGCCGTGAAGGGAGGGTCCGAAGATGACCTCGGTTTGGGGCCCAAACAGAAAAAAAACATCATGAAATAAAGGGCCAAAAGAGGCTTACCGGTGCTCGACGGAGGCGGCAGGAGGGAGGTCTCGGCTGCAGCTGCTCGATCCGGTGGTCAAACGGCGGTGGCAGCGGCGCTTTTCCGGAGAGGAAGAAGATTTCAAAACAGGGGAGACTCGCGACAGGGTTTCGGACAGCACTCGGCCGGGAGGGCACGCCGATCACCAAGGAGAGGAGGAAGAGGGAAGGAGGGAGGAGGAGGAGGAGCTTGGAGGTGCCCTAGGGAGGAGGGCTTGGGGGGTTTTATCACCCCCTTGTATCGGCTCTCCGCCGCGTGAATCGCGGCGGCCGAGCGAAATCCGCGGCCGGGATTGGCCGCGGATTGATCGGAGGGGGGGGTGCCGCGGGATCCCTGCGGCGCCCTTGCCTCATTTCTTAACATCAACTTTCCTTAACATCAACTTTCCCTCTTGAACCTCCCCATCCCAAAAATTCCACCCCCAGGAAAGAAGGAAAAAAAAATACTAGCATGCTTCTACAGAGGGATGGGTTTTTATTCCTGCTAATGGTCTTTTATATATCCTAAATTACCTTCGCCATGACTTCACACTAGTTCAAACTGGGATGACACCAATTTTAAGAGCAGAAAAGGTTCTAGAAATGTTATAAAGCATTCAGTGCTCTATGTAGCCGACCACCTAATGACTGCTTAAGACTTACCATTCTACCTTAAGATTGAGATATATTTCTAAATTTGTGATATTTGGCATCATCCTCTCTCACTTACTCTAGCACACGTGTGTATGCACGCAGTAATTAGAAGATCCATAAAAAGGCCTACTAAGAAACTTAATATTTCACCAACAAATCAAGAAAGATGTTAAAGGACAATATCACATACTATCACAGTTTGCTTTTCAAACCTAAATATATTAACCAAAAATAAGTCAAGAAGTATTCTTACCACTCCAACAAATTTTCTAGAGTAATTGCTCTTCCAAGTTGAGAAAATATTAGACAAGGAAGGAGGAGAGAGAAGACTAGCTGCACAAATATCAAAACAGGCTGTTAACAACCCCACTGGAGAACTTGGAAAGAGATCAAAAGTAATTGACAAATTAACACGATTCCTTTTTTTATTTCCAATTGCTCAAAAACAACAGTCTAATCTTCATGAATTATGAAGCAGAAAAATAACACCTGCAATAAATTCGGCACTATTTGTGAAAATCAAAGCACTAAAATGATCTCATACGCTTTAACCAGACTTGCTAAATGGGTATGTAGAGGTGAGAAATTTCCTTTGCAGTTATTGTAAGGCCTCCAAAAATATCTTGCAGTTCAGATGTACAAAAGGATAATGATAACTTTCTTCAAGCATGCAAAAGGAAAGACAATTAAAATTCACATTATCATTCAATTAAACGAGTCCCTTGGGATACATCTTACTAATTATATACATTATCCAATTAATGGGATGATACTGTTTGATAAAAAAAAAATTGCACTATTCTTCAAGAATTGCCCTATACCCAGTGAGATGGCCCCTCCTCCAAGTGACGGTAAGATCACACCAAAACATTACATATTTTGGGGGACCCCACCTGCATTTGATGAAGGTACCAGATCCGTAAGAAGGTCCCCATCATGGAAAATTTATACCATACAAAAATCTACTATTTTAAGTGGCGAACTTTGGAAGCCAACTGATGGATCAAGAGAATTTAAGACTACGATAGGTTGCTGAGAAAGTGTAGGAAGGATATGCACGAAAGAGGACATAATTTTCTCCATCTAGATTCTAGGCATACTTAACCCATTTCCACCCATTTTTCTCTACTTACCTTTCTCAACAATCAAACATAGAGTAAGTAGTAGTGCTGCCACAGGTAATGAATAAAAAGACAACTTTCTTTACCCACTGCTCCCTCTGTTTTTCTTTCCACCTTGACCCATTAAATTCCTTTTTAATCAGTTTTGTACCATTCCATAATATTTAAATAACAAATCGACCTCTTTAAAATTAAAACTGCTGTGTCTCTGTGTGTTGTGTGTATGCATGCACGTAGATGAAATCAATTAATATATTTTGAGAAAAAAATTATTCAGTTTTTGCTGGAATTTCAAAAAGTGAGATCCGAACTATGTAAAACTTTCAAAATTTGCTAACAACCATATATAAACATTACTTAAATGTCAAAGCAAAGAGAATGTGGAAAAGGAAAGAACTTGTTTTACCCCTATCTTCTTTTATCATAAAACTAATAAAACAAACGAGCAATTAATAAAAACTAATTCTGCTTACCCCATTAAGAAGCTTACGGCCATTGGCAGGAAGGATATTCACATACTTGGAGGCCATGAGACACCCCATAAAGCAGATAGTGAAGACCTTTGCAATTGGCAGAATAGCAAACTTCATCGTGGCAAGGATGGATTGCCCTCCACCCCTCTGAGTGTCCACCAGGATGGACAACAAAGACTTCTCCATTTTACCTCCGTAATGAATCTCTCAACCCAGAGGCACAAATCTTTACGCATACACCGCAGCAGCTCCCAAATCACCAACAGAATCGTGAAAAGTTGTGGAATTCAGCATTCCACGAAAAAAACTCCTCCAAACCCGTAGCTTTAATAGAACCTAATGTAATGCTTATTCCTGCAACGAACAAGAAGAGCAGGCAACGTTCACTCTTTTGTGAAACATTTTTTTTTTTTAAAAAAGCACTTTTTAACAAATAACAAGTTTAGCACGACATATTAGAGATAAAAATGAAACATTGAAAACTTACGTAAAGCTCAAGAACGTAGATAAAATAAAGATAATTCTATTAATGCAAGACGATTTCCAGTAACATATTCCTGTTTCGTTAGAAATTCACGAAGAAAGGGGTAGAAAACCGCAGAAAGAAACCTCAAATCCTCCAAAGAAATCTCGAAAACCCCAAACAGAACCCTTCATTCATTCTCGAAAGGATTTTATCCTCTTCTTTTTTATTCTCTCTCTATCTCCTTTTCAGAGCAAAAACCTAAATATCAACCCCACCGCCAAAAAAAGAACAAGAAGATAAGCAGACCACCAAACAAAGAATAAATAAATTGGGTCCATTCTCGAGAATTCTCAGTAAAAAACGTCATTGCCGGACATAAATCCTTCACTAATCAGACGCGGAGAAAAACTAATAAAATACCAAAATTTCATAACTCTTCTCCAATTCTTGAGTTCCAAACCCATTCCTCTCCCAAAAAAAATACCTGGATTCTTCCAAACAAGAATTCAAACCAGAGCACAAAAATCCTCTTCCAAGTCCAAGATTTAAAGAATGCTCGAATATTTAATCCACTCCAAAGCCCTTAAGATTTGGGAGGAAACTTCGAAGAGGCGGGAGGAAGGGAGAGAAGAACGAGAACTCTTTCGAAGATTCGAAGATTCGCCTGCTGGCTTCCGGCGAGTTCCGTCCAACGGCCTACGACCCTGCAACTCTTGAAACCCGAGGATCGTTCCGTATATAAAACAAATACGGATCCGGTCAAAAGTTCTGGATTGCCCCCGACGTTTGGGAGAATAACGATGATACCATTCCGTACGAGAACAACCGGCCGCCCGCATAATTCTTCACTTCTTTGAAAGTACGAGCCGTGGGACCATGCAATCTCTCTCTTACTCCGGCCTGCCTGCTTGCCTCGCTGACTTTAGGAAGCTCTCCCTTCAAAGTTGGGAAGATTTTTTTTATTTATGATATCCTAATTTTCATACCATTTTGTGCAAGTGTAACTTGAAAATCTTACTTAAAATAGTCGTGTTACTGCATTTAATCGAGAATCTTCTTTGTAAGGACGTAAATTCAGTTTTAAATGTGACACATAGGGGATTTTGTAGTTTAATGTGGGTTGAAATTACCAACTCCAATTTTTAATGATTTGCGGCTTGTTTAGAAACTTTTCTTGAGAAAACAAAGCTTTTTATAAAACTATAATATTGTAAATGCGCTGATTCTGATAATCTATGTTATGTCATATGTAAGCTCTCAATAAGAAATACAATGGAGAAATGTCATATTAGGAGTATGTTTGATGTTACTTAAAAAAAAAAAAAGTATGTTTATACTTTTTTAAAAAATAGGTTCTCTAAATATATATATGTGTGGTAAATTATCTAAAACTTGCTTTTATTAAAAAAGATTAAAAAATATTTAGACGGCTACTTTTACAAGGAAAGAAAAAATTTTAAAAATCAAATTTGGAGGGGGGGGGGGGGTGCTCTTAACTTTAGCGTGGGATTTCATATATTAAAAAAAAAAAACTTTGGTGTGAGATTTGTATGTTATTTTATTTGACCCCTTCATAATCCATTCCACTCGTGTGGTTTGATTAGGTTATTTTTATTTTTAAAATTATATTAATAAGTGAATAAAATATAGCTCTAAAGAGTGGACCACCAACTCATTATTTTATATTTAAATCCGGTTAACTTTTACATATCTCTAGTTTGTCTTGTACCTACTTAGATAAACCACCAATAGGCTATCATAGCGAACTTTGTACTTGTTCATCCATCTCAACCTACTTTGATCTATAAAAATATATATTTTCTACAAATATTCTTTTATTCCTTGATTTAAGCATATGACCAATAAAAAAAAAACATATAATTAAGTTAAAAAAATGCTAACACAGCATGATTATTAAGGATCCCATCAAAAATATAACAGAAATTGCATCGAACATGCTAGATACATGGAGTTGCAAGCACACAAATGTTTAGATCTAATCAATTTTGTTCCTGTGTACAAAAATAATAGTTATTAGTTTCGTGATAGTTCAAACTCCAGCCAACTCATGCCCATCTCTAGGTCCAAGTTGAAGCTTGTGAAAAATATAATAGAAATTGCATCGAACATTAAAGCTAGTCTAGATACATGGAGTTGCAACCACACAAATGTTTAGATCTTATCAATTTTGATCTTGTGTGCATAAATAATAGTTATTAGTTTCGTGATGGTTCAGTTAAACTCGGAACTTCGGCCAACTCATGCCCATTCCTAGGTCCAAGTTGAAGCTTGTGAAAAATATAATAGAAATTTCATCGAACATTAAAGCTAGTCTAGATACATGGAGTTGCAATCACACAAATGTTTAGATCTTATCAATTTTGATCTTGTGTGCATAAATAATAGTTATTAGTTTCGTGATAGTTCAGTTAAACTCAGAACTTCGGCCAACTCATGCCCATTCTTAGGTCCACGTCGAAGCTTATGAAAAATATTTTAGAAATTGCATCGAATATTAAAATTAGTCTAGATACATGAAGTTGGAAGCACACAAATGTTTAGATCTAATCAATTTTGATCCGGTGTGCATAAATAATAGGTATTAGTTTCGTGATGGTTGTGGTAAACTCGGAACTCCAAGCCAACTCATGCCCATGCTTAGGTCCAAGTTGATGCTGGTGACAATGATTGAATCATGACATTCCAAGCTAGGGATGGAGTATCAAACAAAAAAAGTGATATCTGAGAGGATAGGACCATGTTATGAAGAATAAAAGGAAAAGGAGACCACAAAAGGAAAAAAATAGGACCACGTACCATGGTTTTCGTCGATGGTCTTTTTCATGCAGGCCCTTCGCGGCACCATCGGCCTCTCCCGCCAGGGAAAAGTCCAAAGACTTTAATTAAACTAATGCGACGGGTGCAAAAATGGTTTGCGTTCATTCGCTACCATGGGAAGCTACCAAGGAAACTTCTCATCCTATTTAAGTCGACACCTCTGGTGGCTAAATTAGCCGCCGGAGAGCTCATGCTTTTCTCGTTTGTTCCCATCCAAACGAGGGCGGAGTCACGGCGAAGCTGGGTTCGGTTGTCCGTTGGGTACACCGGAGCTGGTCTCGTTTGGACAGCGTAATGGGCCAGTTTTTGTCGTAGCAATCAGGCTGGACTTAAGGTGGGGCCCGTGACAGAGGGGTAAGGCCCCACGAAGGCTGCAAGATAGGATAACAAAGAGATCTCTCTCTCGTAGCCGAACTAGTGAGCACTGCAGCTGATACGTCATCTAGAAATGACCGGGATACTTGAGGTTCGTTTTTTTGGCTCGTATAGCAATTAACTAGGTATGCGATGATACCGATAGTACCCTAGCAGCCTCACCCTCGATTTTTTTAAGATGAATTTCGACGGTAGCATATCAGATGGCGGCAGTAGAGGTGGCGTGGGTTTTGTGATTAGAGACCAGGACTTCAAACTGATTGTGGCCGGAGATCGGCATACATTTGGAGGATCCATTCCTGTGGTATAGCTGCACGCGGCGTGGGAAGATCTCGTTTGTGCTAGAGTGCACCTAGGCACTCGGCGTATATTCCTAGAGGGCGACTCGGCCATAGTGGTCGGCTGGATTCGGTGCCGGCAGGCCGAGCCGGACCTACACCCTCTACTTCGGGATATTTGGCGCATAGTGGAGGAGCTCGAGTTATTTCGGGTCTCGCATGTATTTCGAAAGGCGAACAGTGCTGCGAACTGGGTCGCCTTCTATGCAACCCACCACTCCGAGTTTGTATCATGAGGTACGTCCGATCGTGTGCCGTAGGTATTTGATCGCGTTTTGTTTTATGATTGCTCTGGACTTCTCACGGTCATGTGTAGTGAGACGTCAATTTACCAAAAAAAAGAAAAAAAAAAGAAATCTCTCTCTATCTCTCTCACTCACTGCGTTGCTCTCTCTTAAATGAAAGGTAACAAAAAAAAAAAAAAAAATCTCACACAGACAAGTTAGAAAGACAAGCTGTAGCTTTCCAATTTCTTCTCTTGTTGATAATCTGTACTGGATGTGGTATAGCTTTCATTGTAAGGGAAATGAAGAGAGATGCATTTATATTACAATAATTCAAATTTAATTTTTCGAGGATGCACTGGTTGCTAAGTAGAGAGGTGTAATTATTAGGACAGATTCTAATCTATCCCGATATGATGTAACTTAATTTTTAAGCAAACTGCGTATCTAATTTTAATTAAAATGTTCATTTTTTTATAATTGTTGCATAACCTTGATGAATTGGGATCGATCTTGCCTAATCTTTTTCAACAAATAAAGGGAGAAAAGAAAGTTGATAGTGAAAATTGGAGCGGGAAAGTTAGCTATACGGCTTTGTTCTGGTGTGAAATTTCTAGCACCGCTCAATTTGCAATTCTCTTGGGGTTTAAACTTTACCGATCTTCTTTTAGCATCAAGCAAAAGAACAAAAAACTTTATCCAATTTATTGAGATAGAGAAAGATGGAAAAAAAAGCAAGAAATATTTTCTAATAAAGAAAAATAAAGGAACAAAGAGAGAATATACATCCTTGACTTCCTTAATTGAAAAAAAAAGGACTCGGCTTTTCTACAGTTTAAAGTTCTATCCTCCAAGAAAAGATGAAGCAATAGAAAAATGAAAGATAAAATTTATTTGATAATACTAAACTTGTTCAAGAAGATTCACTAGTTCATAATCTAATTCAAGATATAGGAACAATTATGGTATAATTTGATTAATATCTACAAAATATGAATTCTAAACAAGCTATTTTAAGTGTAGGAACAATGAAAAACTGAAGTAATGGGCATAATTTCTTTTATTTTCAGCTATGACCGGGGGCACCCTACTCTTCATCTCCCCATCTCTCACCACTCTTGTCATCTCATTGTGCATTCCCCATGGCCTTTTGCTCTCACTCTGTGTTTTGATTCACTTCATCCTTCCATCAAAAAAAAAGAAAGACAAAAAGATTGGGGGCCCCCAAGATGGTTATAGCTGTTGTCTTTTTAAATCAGGCCCAGGGACGTAGCTCTCTGGTATGGGGAGGTAGCTCTCAGCCATAAAGCAGATAACCTAGATGTAGTTGATCTCAAGCTTTCGAAATAATATCGCTCTTCCATCTCATCTTTCTACTGATCTTAGAGTAATCAGAGGTCAATTTGGTGGCATCATCTTTATCCGAAAAAAATGATGGCATCATCAAGCCACTGGTGTCACTGCCTGGACTCTTTGCTTTGTAGACTTTTGATGGTCGCTTGCTCTTGGGTGCGACCAAACAATCACAGAAAATGTAGCTAAGTATGTGAGCTTGCTCGGCCAACCATTTACTTAACAATTGACATGAGGTATGAGAGGACCAGTGTATGAGACCACTGGTGCCTCCATGTTCTCATGTTGGCATGAGAGGATCGGTGTAACTTGCAAGAGTGATGAAATATGTAGGAGATAGTTGAGTGTTGAATTGCCAAGCCAAGGTTTGATCAAACTTATTGTAAGGATTCGTGCGGGCGTGTGTTTAGTCCTATGTCAGTTATTCGCTGGGTAGATCTTAGATACTTATACAAGATTAAGAAATCCAAATAATACATTCCAGCTAGCCATTTTGGATAAGGTCCTGAGTTATTACAAATGGTATCAAAGCGGACCTAGCCCATAACCTATGTGGATTAGGGGACACTGCAGCACGGATCCATTGGGGCTGACCATGGGCCGATCATGGTGTTTGTGATTAGATTTGAATAGATTTGAACTCTTAACCTAACGAGGACGTCGGAGCTTGAACGGAGAAGGTATGTGAGAACCCGTGCGGACGTGTGTTTAGTCCCACATTGGTTATTCACTAGGTAGATCTTGGATACTTATACAGGATCAAAAAACTCAAATAATATCTTCCGACTAGACATTTTGGATGAGGTCCTCTGTTGTTACACTTACATGCGTACTAACAAATGCCCAAAACAAGTCTTTAATATGCATTTTTTTTCACTTTTCTAAGAACTAAAATAGAAGAAATTTGGGCAGAGATCGGGTGATGAAAGGATCAAACTTAGGTTACTGGTTAGAGCAGATATGGTATATTGTTTGTGTGGGGAGATTTCGTACGTACTACTTTCAAAAAAAAATCCATGGAGAGTCATGTGTTAAAAAAAAAAAAAAGTTAACATCTCCACCCAATTAGTCTCTTATATAATGTCAAGGCAATACTAGGATCTATCCTGGTTAATTTTTAGGTTGGTTTCATGTTGTTGTCAGGTTGTAACTACGAAGTAACGTAGAACTGAGATAACATATATTAAAGTTTTTCTCAGATGGAAAACTGATCTCTAGCAAGAAGTAATGCAGCTAGTTCTCAATGAAATGGTAATGGAGACAATCAAGAGCGTGTTTGTCTTAGAAGACTGCCATCTCTAGCCCATCTTTATATAACAGTCAGATTCCTTTCTCTAGCTATGGTTGGTTCATCACACTATTAATAAAAACATATGGACTTAAAAAGGGCACTTGGATTCTTTTAGGGACAGCCACCACTGATAAAAACTGGGGCAAGTCTTCTTTCAGTCTCTTTCAGTGCTCAGATAAAAGCAACTGTCATTTATTGCTGTAGACCAATTTCATTGATCAATTCCTAGAAGAATATTTCTGCAACATATGAACCGACCCAAGTACTTGGACGTGAGACATATTCTTGGTGATAAGGCCAATCAGCTTTGTCTCAACTGATTTGTATTTCTATTCACCTGAGGAAGATCTAGAGTTTGAACTATGATTCTGCCACCCCCACCATATTTCTCAACTTTCTTTTTCAAAAAAAAAAAATCTTGGATACAAGTAAACAGCCAAAGGTAGTTTACTTTCCTTGACATTGACCAAAACCCAAACACCAATTAGATTTGTGTTATATTTTTTTTTCTCATCCATGTATCATGTGATCTGGAAAAGCCCTAACATGCCATCAATCAACAATTACATAATGCAAAAATCACTATTTAAATAAATTATGGCAGCATGAACTATTAATAAATCTCTAACCTAGACAACCTCTGAAAGCAAGTGACAGAGTTGGATGGATGCTAACTTAATTAGGTGAATGACAGAGGTTTAGTTGTAAGTCCGGCATGTACCTATTTCAAGATTAGATAACCTTCTCTTTTGAGCAAAGATTTAGTTAATCTTTTCCTCGGATAACCCTATTTCACACCAAAATCATCTTAGTAAACAAATTAGTACGTACTGCTTTCACAAGAATTGAAACCTATTGATGTAGACTAAAACCTTTCTTCTTACAACGCAAGGCTGCTATACTCGTCTAATTTTCACAAAAAAAAACAAAGAAAGTAAAGGAAACAAAATACCGGGGGCAACCAAGTTATACATGACAAAGTTAATTGCGTGCAAGGCAGTGTCTCCCTCGTCAAAAAGCCTGAAATGGACTGATGGCTGATGCCCACTTGGAGAATTATACACCAAGTTCTTGTATGATGAGGTGTCCCTTTGCTCTCCCTTCTCCACCTCAGGAAGCCTTCAACAATCGCCCACTGATACAATTACTCCAAGCCTATTCATTACATGATCGTTATATTTAAACAGATAGGATGGATGTTGAATTATGATATACCATCAGGCAAATTTATTAACGTTTGACAAATCATTAAGATTCACACAGCGTGTCCTCTGTCTATATATACCTTAGGCTATTGTTTCAAGAGGTAGTAGGGTGGGGATCATCTGGTCCCCTTGGAAGATTTTAAGGAGTAGGTACACATGACATCTTGTCTTAATTAAGCCTTGTTAGGTGGCATTCAAGTTTGCTTGATATCTAATTGGCTTGGAAATTGAAATAATACAGCTTCAGCCCAATCATGGCAGCCATGGTAAACTAGTTTAGCTCTAATTTCGTTGACTGAATTCTCCCTCTCCATATATGTCTGTTTCATGTAGTATTTATTAGTATTTGGCCATCAAGCCAACATTTAGAATTCTATGACGCACTTTGAACAATCATGAATAGCTCAGCTAATGAACGTAAATTCTTTTTTCCCGTACATTTTTTGGAGTTGACGAATGAATGTAAATTCAAATACAAAATGGTGTGAAAATAATATTATAACATCTATAAGTCCTTTGGATTATCTTTATAGCTTTTTGTGGAGAGTCTACACGCAGCTAATATTGGGTATCTCTTCAATTAATGATGTGGAAAATTAGAGTTCTGTGTGCCCCTTGTGTTATGCCAAATGGTTCAAGCACATGGGCTGCGAGCAACTGGATTTAGCCGACAAGGAGCCATGGCGGCCGTGTGTTCCCTTGGGCCTTATCCATCTACCGTCCTATTAACCCAAGAATACGGCATCCACCGCAGCCCACCCTCTGATTCAAGCACATGGGCTGCAAGCAACTGGATTCAGCCGACAAGGAGCCATGGCGTCCGTGCGTTCTCTTGGACCTCATCCATCTGCCGCCCCATTAACCCAAGAACACGGCATCCACCGCACGTCTGATCGGTTGGTCTATTAGTTGGGCCCTGAGCATGTCGTACGTGGTCCAATATTAGGATAAATGTTCGCCCGCCAAAAGAGACGAAGAGCTCGTGGTTGCACGAATTTTGAGTTGTCTTCCATCAGCCCGACATCATGTGGAAGTTGATAAGGATTTACATAAATTAGAGTATCCTTAGTCTACACACACACACACACCCCGACTGTTTAAATCAGACATGAAGTAGGAATGAACCCAATTTTCTTCATCGCTTTGGACCTTTAATGTCTTAATATTGAACTGTAACAACTCGGAACCTCACCTAAAGGTATTATTTGGGTTCCTTGATCCTATATAAGTACCCAAGATCTACCTAGCAAATAACCGATGTGGAAATAAATGCAAGCCCGCATGGATCTTCACATACTCCTTCCATTCAAGCTCTGACGTCCTCGTCAGGCTAAGGGTTCAAATCTAATCACAAACACCACGATCGGTTCGTGGTCAGCCTCAATAGATCTATGCTGCAGTGTCCTCTAGCCCACATAGATAATGGGTCAGATCCCTTTTAATATCATTTGTGACAACTCAAGACCTCACCCAAAGTGGCTAACCGAAAGGTGTTATTTGGGTTCTTTGATCCTGTATAAGTATCCAAGATCTACCAAGCAAATAACCAATGTGAGACTAAATCGCGTCCACACGGATCTTCACACGAACAGTCTCTCCATATGCTTCCATATGTATATACATATGTACATACATACATACATACATATATATACATACATATATATACATACATACATATATACATACATACATATATATACACTACTGGCTCTCCTTATTGCCTCCAAATGCCAAAGGCCTTATTGTATGGATAATTGAAGCCAAGGTTAAGCTCTCAAACCTCTTTCTATCCTGTCCCCAAATCTAGCCATTACTCATTAAGAGTCATTCGTATCTTGCTCTTCTTTTGCTTCCTATCTTTCGTCCTGAAGTCAAGGTGATAGCAGAATGTTTTAGTTAATTTGAGGATATGAAAATTGCCATTAGTTTCAAGCTTCTGAGTCCTTTTTGTTTTAAACTAATTCGGTGAGTTAGTTTGTTGGATGCAGAAGAAAGTTTGTCTGGAAGCCTCAGAGAACTAGCAGGCCCTCCATCAGATGCAGAATCACAAACTGGACAGCCATCTCAATAAGAGTCTAGCACAGTAGATAGAATGAAGTGATACTGATATTTAGAGCCACTTCATGCTTATTGTTCTTCTATTGAAAGTCACCGAAGTTTGTATTTGTAGATGAATGCTCCCTTTGCACATCACACGCACACAAAACTAGATACAATGCCATGCCCATGAAGTGTTATAATTAAGTAAACACAGTAGTCATAGAACAACCAATTTAAGCAAACAAGGAGAATGTAATAATAGAAAAACTTACAATATTTGTCTGATCTATAGTACAAACAAAGACATAATAGAAAAGAAATGACAGTTCAAATTGTATAGCAATATAGTCGATTCATTTGTTTTAGTTTTGATAAGCATTATTGATAGTTTCCAATAGCTCATTACTTTTTAGTGGCTTTGTCAAATGGAAATCCATTCCAGCGGAAATTGATTTCCTTTCTTCCTCAGGTGTCGCATGAGCAGTCAAAGCAATTATTGGGATGTGGAAACCATAATATTTTTCCTCTTCCCTTATTTTCCTTGTTGCTTCATAACCATTCATAATAGGCATCTGAGAGAAAAAGAATAAGATATCAGAAAACTGATTTAGTTAAATAAGACAATTATTGTGAAGGTACTGCAACATAACCATCATCCATTTTATATGAAATAAGAGAGTACAATGCACGATGAGATGCTTATGTGCAAGGTAAGTAGTAATAGCATTTTTAAATGGCTTGCAAGCATAGTGACAAATAAATACATCAATAGACATAATAACAAAAATAAGATAACATAAAACAGAAATACAAGTCGATGCTTAACATGGTATTTAGTGCAAAACATTATAATATGTTATATATGCATGTGTGTGCATTCTAGCAGATAAGAACTATAAACATTAAGAAAAAAAACTGAAGGGACAAAAATCATCACAAACTTTGTTATTTTATTTTCAGAAAGACTTACCATAATAGGTGAAATTTAATGTACTTTCTATCTGAAAATCAATAAATAGATCCATATGAGCACTTATGTATTGATATTCGGTTACTCTAACGATGATTTCATATGCTGCTACTCAATATACTAAAACAATTTTATTTATTTGAGCAATGGAGTGGTAATGTGTTACCACCAAGGTTTAAATCCTAGACCTAGCCTAGGATCAAGCCCTTCGGAAAGGGGTATCAACATTGGACTCGAGCCCAGTTGACCAATACAGTCAAAAAGTTTTGTCATTCAAAGTCAGCCACTTAGATCCTTATTTTAACTTGGAGTTCTTTATAGAATTTCAAATCCAAGTAGTTACCTTCCTTTTGGACGACAATGATTATTACTAGTATAAATACATAAATGCTAAATTTTTTTCTTACCTCACAATCCATTAGAATAATATCATAAGGTAAAGGCTTTAAATCTCCTTGTGGTTGGGCAGTTCCATTGTGCTTATCAGATGTTCCTTGCAAAGCCTTTGTAACCAAGTCCACAGCATCCCGCCCATTTTCAGCATGTTCAACAGTTGCACCAAGTCTTGAAAGTGTGTGTTTAGCAACCTTAGATAAAATGGGCATATCCTCCGCAAGTAAGATGTTCATGCCACTTAAGGGTGTGTCATCATCCATACTGTATCTCGATCCAGATGTTTTGTTGGTATGTTGGCTTGATTGCGAAGCAAAAGAATTGGACAATAAAGTTTTATCATCCATAGAAGAACCAAGCTCGATAGATTGTTGTCGTTCTTGCATTGTATTCATAATCTGTATTCCTTGTGGATCATCTACATTTGTTCCTCCGAACTCTTGTAAAAGTTTCAGGAGTGCATATAAACGAGAACCATGTAATGGTTTTTGCAAAACAAGATCACATTTCTCCTGATTAGAACTACTTAAATCAGCGGCCGGAGTATTGAAACTGGCCAACCAAACAATCTTGCACTGGATATTATGAATGCTGCTAGTAAAATTCTTCAAAATCGAGCATATTTCTGACATATTTCCACTGCTCAAATCAATGACAATCAAAATGTAAGTTGGCAAACCACTAAAACTTAGCTTCTTCAGACGTTCCTTAGTGGTAAGAGGCAAAGTTTGATTAGCCACATCTACAGAGCTAGAACACCCCTCATTTTCTTTGTTATAATTGAGAGATGTGGTTCTGGACAAGGAATTGCTACGTGACACTGAATCGGGCTTTGCAGAGGCACAAAGACTATTCTTGATCTTTTCGAGTGAAGGATAAAGAAGCTTGTGGTGGTCGATTGCCCATACCTTTACTCCAAGGCTTTCCATCCATCTTTGCATAATTTCTTTTGTTTCACCTTGAATCAAAAGTAGAGAGTGAATTCCTTCCATTTGAAGACCTCTTTTGAATGTCATGGCACGAATTTTTGATTGGGCAGTCACATTTTTCCCAGCAAGTTGAGTACTAGCAACAGATGTATTTCTTGGATGCAACTGAGAATTGGTATTCTCTTCACCATCCAAAGATGCATCACTTGACTTGAGAAAAATGTTAAACCTAAAACATGTTCCTCTTTCACCAGGATCTTTCTCCTTAATGCTAATCTCACCACCCATCAGTCGCACCTAATAATAGTAAACGAAAGTAGGATATCAATTCAACGAACAGAGATATAATCAAGGTAAAGCATAGAAAATTTGCAACAAATTTGTAGGCAAAAAACACAGAAAAAAACTTGAATATACGTTACAAAGAAGCAACAGATGTAATTTTTACTTACAAAGGATTGAACTATTCCAAGTCCCAAACCAGTGCCCTCATGTCCTCCAGTAGTTGTTTCTTTGACTTGCACATAGTTCTCAAAGACAGAAGCTCTCTTTTCCTTGGGTATTCCCTTACCAGTGTCCTCTACCTCAAAAATAAATTCAACAGAATCTGGGCCATGCTGAACAGGATTAAGAATTTCCATATTAGTTTCATTCTTCCAAAGGCACCTTGTCAGATGGCTTAATATGCTAGGAAAGCGGAACTCATGGTTCGAAGAAAGTTTAAAATTTTCTAAGCTAGGCTTCTTAGCCCAAGCACGCACAACCACGTGTCCCTCGGATGTGAACTTCACTGCATTGCCAAGTAGGTTATCGAGAATCTGTTTAAGCCGTCGACAATCTCCTTTGACATTTGAACATCTAAGAACTGAGCAATCACAAGGATCCCAAATCACCTCTAGGCCTTTCTTAAGAGCGACAACATGGAATATGTCTGCTGACTCCTCAAGCACTTGAGCCATATCAAATTCAACCTCTTCTAGTTGCATCTTTCCTGCTTCTACTTTACTTGTATCGAGAACTGAATTTACTATCCCTGTCAAAAAGGTTTCATCAAAAGAAATCAGTAATTTGTCTGTAGAATGTTTTCTTTCTGAATGTTACTAGAGTAACATGATAAATTACTAACAACATGAACTCCATCAGCACAACCCTTTAAGCTTGAATCAGTTGGGTATCGATAGAAAATTTTGATTTGAAGAGGAAGCTAACAAAGTTTTCCAAGATCAAGCATGAAAGAAACTAACAATGGACTACGAGCAAACATAAATGTTTTCTTTTTTTTTTAGGGGAAACAAAAATAATTTCTATACATGCATTTAGATTTATATGTATGTACATTTGTATGATGTTGAAAGTGGTTCTGTATTAAATACGCATGTCGTATCATGAAGAACCAGATAAGGAAACTATATACCTAGAAGTTGTGATGCACAAGTACTCATCTGCTCCAAGTGCCTATCCAATTTGGAATTTGGGGTGGCATCAAGACGACAAAGTTCTACTAAGCCAGTGATGCCTGCGAGAGAAGTACGCACGTCATGGCTGGCACTAGCAAATGCCAAGCTCTTATTCATACTCTTCCGCTCTGCCTGTTGAATCGCCTCCTTTTGCTTGATGAGGCTCGCATATAGAAATGCTTCCTGTATTCGCGATCTCCTCAACAGTTGCAGCATGATGGAATTTCCGACAATCACACCGAGAATCATAAGTGACAGCAGTGAGACAACAACTATCTTCATCTTATGAACGAGGGGAATTACTTCCTTATAGGGAAAAGCAATTACATATACCTAGTAAATAACCAAAATTCGATCAATTTAGAGCAAGGCAAGGCATAACTATTAATGGAAAGGACTGAACTGAAAATGACATCATTTCATAAGAAGAAAGCATCAAAAAGCTTTAATTCCAGGACCAATATCCAATGCATTACCATTCTGATTCCAGAAACATCAAGATGAGCACAACCAAAATTGTATCTCTTGCCCCAAATGCTCAAATAGTTAGTATGAGATGGATCACTGCCTGTACCTTCAGGGTTATCAAGCTGGCATGAAAAATTATCATGCTTTTCAAGTGGTAAGGTATCACTCTTATCCATTACATGGATTGAAACTGTATTATTACCAAGCACATAGCGAGTATGCGGTGGTCCAGTCTTTGCTATGACATGCCCATCTTCTGTAGCTACATACAAGTGCCCGCCCCAAAGGTTGACACGAAAAATATTATCAACGAGATCTTTCATGGCAATTCCGATGGAAATAACTCCTGATCTGGCCACTGGAGCAGTGAAAAAGAGCATCTGATCCCTAGCTTTGTTCCAGCCAACTCCCCATGAAGCATACCTGCTCTTACCATTTAATGCATCTTGAAACCATTGGGAACCAATTTGTTGTGGAGAGCAAGGAATCACATCTCCATACACCATCCCAGTATCTCGATCTACTGATTGGCTGTACCATTTATGTGCAGCAGAATAATTGGAAGAATCTGAAATATTCGAAAACATCGTGCGTGCCTGGTTCTCATCATTGTAATAGGAGAGAAGCATTCCACCATGTATACCAACATAAGATATCTGTGATATCCATGGCATTGTTGCAAATGCCAGGAACAAATTTGGCGCCACCTGCAAATCGAAAACATCAATTCAGTACCAACCTACTCTGCTAATGGCATATTGCACTCTAATATCTACCTTGTCTGCGATGTTGGAGAATGCGGACAAGTCTCCAATGGAGCTTAGCACCCTGGTGACATGAAATACAGTGGCATTCGCCTGCATCAGGAGATCCGCACGGTCATGGACGTGCGCCAGCAACAACTTGACAGGATCATAAGGATCATCCCGCATGGCGGGCTTAATTTGCTGGGTCATGAGTACCATCACCGAGATCGCACTGACGCCCAGTGCCACTAGAACCTGCATGTGTTAATGATCACAGTAGCATCTAATTCCATTTTCACGTTATTCCATCTTCCAATCCAACAAGGACGAAGGTTATTTTTATAAGCATAGATTAATGGAATAAGACAGTATAGGGAATGCAACCACATGGCCAACTAATCCTATCCGGAACCCTCTCCTAAGAGTATCTCATGAAAAAAAGGAAAAATAATAAAGAAGAGAGATGGGAAAAAAGAATGATGAACAAAAAGAAGGGATTAAAAAACAATGAAGAAAATGATATTCATGAAAAAGAGAATGACATGAAAAAAAAAGAAAACAAAAAAGAAACACGATAAAGAGAGAAAGAATGATGAAGAACGAGAAGCGATCAAAAGAAAACAACGAAGAAAACGATATAGAAAAATCGAAAGAGAAGGATTACCAGAGGGAATATGATCCAGTAATGAAGAAAAGCGTTCATTTTCGCACTCATTCTTGCCTGCATGTCAAAAAGATCAAGAAGAATTAGAGTAAGAGGATAACGCTGAAAGAAAACTAGATACGCAGCAAAGAAGATAAAGAGTTTTAACTCTCTTCCTTAAGAGCGAAGGATTATGGATGCATTACCTCTTCTTGAAATCTTCTCTCTCTGCTCTTTTTTTTTTTCATGCACCTCTTATTTTTTCCCTTCCTGCTTGTTTTGGAAATGTATAAATGCTTTATATAAAATTGATCACCAAAAACAACTCAAAGTGAGAATCTTCCCAGATTTTCTTTTTTTAGGTAACAACAGCGATAAGGCCAAAAACGATATTCACCTTCTTAAATATGTAAATTAAATAGGATACAGAAGCAAAACCCTAAGCAATGAGTATGAAATCGTTTAACCCTAGCGCATAGCAAGAAGTCGGTCCTTGGACTCCCGTTTAATTTTCCCCTTGACTCGTGTAGACCGGCAGCGAAAATATTTCTATTCATGCTTGACTCTAAGATGCTGCCACGCGACATGGAGCCCGAGCCCCCCAAACCGTGGGCCCCCACCGATTCGGTTGGAATCTTCGAGCGGCCCCCGAAACTAACGGACGCGCCGCGCGGCCTCCACCGGTTCGGTTGGAATCTTCGAGCGGCCCCCGAAACTAACGGACGCGCCGCGCGGCCTCCACCGTTGTTTTGGGCTTATCGAAAGCTATCCTTTCGCGCCTTCCCACCTCCGATCGGCGCCGGCCGGGGCACGGCGGTGGCCTCCGCGACGCGCGGAGCGTGTTCGGTGAAATGCCCGAGAACGCGCTACTCGCTGGCTGAGCCGAACTGAGCGGCTTCGCCGGTACGGTCTCGCCGGGTCTTCCGGGCCTAGGAGATTTTGAAGGCGCATATGCTCTCCTTCATGCATGATTGGATGATACGAAGTTCAAGGGCGATGGTTTCTCTCTGCACATCAGAGGTAAGGAGTCATTGATACGATTCAGTCAATTTAAATTATAATAACTATATTAGTTCTTCATTTGAAATGTTTTATGACACATGGCAAGTTTGTAGGTTGGATCTTGCTGTGCAAATCATTTCATATCTTACCAGTCTTAAATTCTGTATGCTTTCTGTTTTTGCTCTTGCGTCTAGGTGCTTGTTTCTCAAATTTTGATGTTGGCTTTAGAAAATAGCATGATCCAGCTTAATTATTTTGAAATGTGCATAATTTTGCTTCCCTCACTTTGTGTACCTGGAAGAATTAAAAATTAATTTGGTGGGAAAATACAACTCATCATTCCATGCTGATGCTTCTATGTGTTTGAATTAGATTTTTTTATTAAAAAAAACTTGAGGAGACAAGGAGGATGCGCAATACTCCTCCCAAATGATCTTGACATCAATTGATGGTCAATCTCTAGGATTCAATGTCTGAGGAGGACTTAGTGATTTGTAATGAAAACTAAGTACCTAGGAGAGACAAGTGCGTCACGAATTGAATTTTTTTGTGTGTGTGTTTGTGTTTGTTGTATGATGATGAAAGCTTCAATAAATAAGCTTGCCCTTCTACTCTTGCATCAAATATGCATGTCTTCAACCTCGCAATTGGGCAACATGCCGTGTTTTGCGGTAAATAAGCACCTCATTAAGATGCAATGACCCCTCCATGCCTATATTTTCGCACATGAACTAATCGCTAATCAATTCTACGTTCCCATCATATGCCATATTGAGAATATTAATTTTTCATGGAAAGGATGCAGTATTTCTTTTTATTATAGCTTAAACAAAATTCACATGTTTGGATTCTATGTTAGTTCTATAATATATACCTTCATAAATGTGCGATAATTATCTATCAATGGGGGTGCAATAAAAATCATGCATGCTTGTGCACTAAATGCAGTATAATAATGCTGCAGGTTTCAACTCTTTCATATGATATCCATCATAATGCTAGCTTGTGCGCATTTACGACAATTACAAAAAAGTAGAAGTGTTGACTAGTTGGCTAGAGAGAGAACTTTGCATCTAACGACTTATATTTAGCTTCTCATTACCGAGTTCCTTAACTTGTGGATGGCTAATATAAGAAAATAAAAAATATTCAAAATTTTCAAATATCTATTTTAGAATTCTCATATCGAAGTTTTTTTATCTTAGAATTGAAGAGAGGGGATTATATCTTATATTGATATCATGCACTTATAAATATGATATATCTAGAATATTGGTCCTCGTGCTTATCAATCTAATATATCTAAAATTATCATTTTTTATTATCTAGGTCAGTATAAACAAGTATATCTTAGAACATTCACTAATATATTTTTAATAAAAGTCGATCAAAATTTTTCAATCATATTCTTTTTACTATCTTAAATTAACTTTGACAAAAATATATAAAAAAAATAAATGTCCAATGATTGAAATATCAATTTTTGGTTTCCATCTAATGCTAGGATCTACAATTATCTTGTTTCTTTTTAAAATTTCTCCACCTTCCAACTTTCATCTCAGCCAATATATTCGTGATATATCTTGATATTGATCACTATATATAATGAGAAAACCTGGGCTCCCAAGGAGTGTAACCGCCTGAAAACTATAGAATTTTTGGTAATAGAGTGGGGCCCATATAAGAGAGAGCATAATTGAAAGAAAGCAAGGAGAGCGCAAATTCTCTCTACCAATAACAAAAACATGATTAAAACCCAAATCCGAATAATTTTTATCACTGGAGAAATCATCTTATAGGACTTGGGACATCTTTTATTTATATTTATAGAAATACTCATGAAAATAAAATCAACAAAATGGAAGACCATCTTTTTTAATAGAAGAACTCTCTTTTTATTTATTAAAATCTAAAAAATTTTGGAATCGTATACAAAAAAAGGAAAGAGAACTTTGGAAAGCCACCCTTTTTATCAATCTATTTGGCACATTCAATGCACCTGTCAAGATCCAGATCTCAACCTTTAAAAACCCTAGCCCTTGCTCTCTCATCTTGTTCTCCTGTAAAATCTCAAGCCCTTTCTCCTAAAATGACCTAAGGTAAGTCTCTCTAAGCAGGCAGGCCTCATCATCGTAAGTTCAACTAAGCTTAGTGTTTTTGGTCCTCATTCTTATCTTTATTTTTGCATACTTCGTGCTCATAAAACTTATGTATTCAAGCCAAGGTTAGCCTACCTTTTGTGTTCCTGCATTTAGCTTATGCATCATTATTTTATTTTAAGGAATAATATGGCGGATTCTGCTTTGCATTTCCAATATGGTGACAAAAGATTGAAAATTTACCTAGGCAAATAGATTGTTGTGGGAGTACCCTAGGCATTGAGAGGTTCTTGTTTGCTTGGCAATAAAGAGTGGTAGATCCCTGCTCTAATTTACGATTGTTTGGGTATTTTCGTAAGAATAACTTGCAGGAATCAAACCTATTAGACTTCCCAGCCTGCAATCTTTTTAAGTGCCCACCTAGGTCCCAGCCTAAGTCCCAACCTGTGGAACTATTTGGTTTACAACAAGAAAAGGAAACCTACGGAGGTCATTTTATTCCTTCTACAAAATTTGCTTAAAGAAAAACATTCGATTTGCTTAAAGAAGAATCTAAAACTAAATATTCTTTAGAATAATAATAATTAATTGCTACTTTGGCCTCCTTTGGATTTTTTTTTCTTATTATCTTTCTATTTTCATAAAGAAAAATTTATCCTGTCCCCTTTCGTTCAATTTTCCTCCATTGAGAAAACTATCAAGAATGGATGGGCATTTAAGTGACTCCCATCTATCCATAAACAAGAAGGAAAATAATAGAAGATGACATGACCCATACCAAGAAAAAAATGTTTCACATACTAATGAAAGGGGAAGTATCATAGTTGCACAGTCTGTCAACTTGAATAAAATAAAATTCACCGACATTTTCCTCAAGTTTTACAAATAGAAGTTCGCGGCATTCACTTTTCTCATTTCATTTTGAAAATAAGACATTGAATTCTTCATTTGAACTTTTGTTCAAAAGGAATTATTCTCACTCAAACCTCTTTTTCATGGAAGAGTTGTTCATAAAATCCCTTCAACGCACTTGACTTACCCCCCAACCCCAACTAATGCTCTTTTAATAAAAGATCCATACTTCACCATATCCTTAGACCTCAGGTATGAAAAAGATCCATTTTTTTGATTATGTTTATCGTTATGCGACCGAAACCTATCATCATGATGCAGCTAAACTATGGTGATTGAGGAGACTCTTCACTTCTATCCTCCTACTGCATTTGTGTTACGAGAAGCTTTCCAAGATATGAAGCTTGAAGACATTTGCATTCTAAGAAGGCATCACTCATAAATCTTCTATGTGTTACGAAACTGGTTTTTGCTGCATCCAACATAACTCATAAATCTTCTATGTGATTTAAATAAATGCACTGTGGATCAAGAACTTTGAGATCCATGAATGAGAGATCAGTGAGTCTGCATCTCCCCATGGAGTTATGATAAAGTATCCTATGTTTTTCTTTTGATTTTAGGAAAAGTTAATCTTTTAAGCGAAACAACAGCAAGCCACCTAATACTTATTGATAAATGAGATCGAGCAAGAGAAACATACCAAAGGGGGATTTTAAAAAAAAACGAAAAGAAAAGGAAAAGAAAAAGAAAATGAAGAAGAAAGAAATGAAAAGAAAAAGAACATACCTTGCATGAATACTAAAAGTTCGGTCCAACAAAAGATGAACTTATAGATTAATCAAACTTGTCCATAATTTAGCATATCTCAGATTATCATAAAAGACCGGTTACATCCTAATTGATGACCTAACCATATTTCGAAATTTGAAATCTGAATTTAAAATTTTGAAATTTGAAATTGAAAGATTTGTCCACCGAGCAACCTATATATCAATTGGATTCATCCAAGATGAGAGGAACATGCAAAAGGAGAATTAGAAAAAGAAAAAAAAAAGGACAAGGGCAACATGGAAAAGGAGAATTGGAGAAAAAAAGAAAAAAAAAGAAGGAAGAATTGAAAGGGGGAAAGATGATATCTAGCCTAAATACTAAATATTCAGTCCAACAAAAGATGAATCCATAGATCAATTGGACTCATCCATGATTTAGTATATCTCAGTTGATCATAAGACCGGCTAGATCCCAATTAATGACCCAACTACATTTCAAAATTTAAAATTGGAAGACTTAGTCCACTAAACTTTGATTCTCCGAAACTATACACCATATAGCAAAAGATTGGCCTATAGATCAATTGGTTTCGTCCATAAGAAGAAAAGAGCAACATGCAAAAAGAAAATTAAAAAAACAAAAAAGCAAAAAGCAAAAAGCAAAAAGAAAACAAAGAAGGAAGAAATTAAAAGGGAAAATATGTTACCTAGCCTAAATACTAAATTTTTGGTCTAACAAAAGATGAATCTATAAATCAGTTGCACTTATCCATAATTTAGTATATCTGAGGCTTCTGAGCTGATCATAAGATCGACTAGATGCCAATTAATGACCCAAATACATTTTGAAATTTGAAATCTGAATTTAAAATTTTGAAATTTGAAATTGGAAGACTTGTCTGATTCACCGACTATGGACACCAATATATTAAATTTGGTTTGGAAAAGGCCAACCTATAGATCATTTGAATTCATCCATAGTACAAGTCTATCCTAGCTTATTCTAAGATCGAACAGATCGCAATGTAACAACCCAACCATGCTCCAAATTTAAAACTTAAAATTTGAAAACATGTTTGGCATTACCCTAATTGAATTTTACCACCAACACACTAAAGTTTGGTCCAACAAAAAAACCAACCTATAGACCAATTGGATTCGTATATAATTTAATTCTATCGATCCTATTGCAGGACCAACTAGATCCAAATCTAACAACTCACCTATATTCCAAATCTAAAATTGAAATCTAAAATTTTGAAATATGAAAACCTATCCGCTAAGCTCCAATTATGTAATCCTTTCACTCTAGCGTCACCATGTCACCCCAATGACCCTATTACATTCCACATAAACACAAGGCGCTGCCTAAATGAGTTTTCATTAATAAAAATATCATGCCCTAAATTCGACGCTTGGGTCTTCTGTATGATAGCCATATTACCTATAGGGTATAACCTTATAAGTATGTAAGACCTGACACTTAATAATAGAAGATAAGAAAATAAGATAAATTAAATATTATTATTAATTACAGATAATTGAAGTTGTCCATAATACAAGGTCAGATATATTTAATATGAGATATAGAATTTGATTGATATTTTCTAACCAGAAGTTCCAAATCAAACTCGTGAAACTAGGCATCCTATGGCTCTAAAAAGGAGAAATAATGGCATGACAAGAATAAACACCCACATATTCAAGTTCGGGCTAATGAAAAATCAACCTATAGATCAATTGAGGTCATACATAATTCAAGCCGATCGGAACTCGGTTCAAGACTGGCCTAATCACACTCCAAATTCAAAATCTAGATTTGAAATTTGAAATTTAAAAACTTGTTTGGCCACCTTTGAATTTGAAATTTTAAAAGGTAAGTTTCTTCGACATTACCACCTCGATATCCTCGTGTCACTCCAAAGGCACTACCTAACTAAGGGCGTGTTTAGATATTTCTACAGGATTGGGCTAAAAATCCTTTAGGATTTGTCAATTGGACTGTCCATTTAAATATGGCCCTGTATCAACTAAATACCACCTAATCTAAATTCTATGGGAAGAAAAAAAATCTCCATAGATCTTATTTGTTTTGTAGTCCAAAGCCTCGAATCTGAGCTGGATTTGGATAGGCTATTAGAAAATACAAAATGGATGATCTAATGGATTCAATTTCTACAAAATTTTTAGTTTAATTCTGTAAAAATATTCAAATAGATCTTGCGTAAATATACTCTATTATCTCTCCTTTATCCCCTTCTACTTAAATTAAATGCCAAAAGCGGAGAATAAGCTCGTCCTTTCTTGGATATATGGATAACTATTTTAATAAAATTAACTTAAACAATGAAACAAAAGACAACCATCTCTTTCAAACAATTATAGAATTTAGTATATATTAAATACATATATTTATCCTTTATATTTATCTCTTCAATGAAATATATAAAATTTTAATTCTGTAAAATTAATTTTATTTATTCAAACTTATTTAGATAACTTTTTTATGTCCTTTCATAATTTATTTTGCAATGGAACTCTAAAAAAAATATTGAACATATTAAATGTTAGTACTATATTTACCTCTTCAATAGAATATATAAAATTTGAATTCTATAAAATAAATTTTATTGATTCAGACTTATTTAGATCACCCTTTTTTTGTCCCTTCACAATCTAATTTGCAACGGAACTCTATATAAAATATATGTTGAATGCTAGTATTATATTTAGCTCTTCAATATAATATATAAAATTTTAATTTAATAAAATAAATTTTATTGATTCAGACTTATCCACATAATTTTTTTTCTTCACAATCTAATTTACAATCGAACTCTACATAAAACATTTGTTGAATGCCAGTATTTTATTTATATTTTCAATAAAATTTTAATATTATAAATAATTTTTATTTTTTATATTTATCTGGATATTTTTTTATCTTTTTATAATCTATTTTGCAATGGAACCCTACGAAAGACAATGCTCGTATTAAATGCTAGTATTATTACAGATAATGATTACGACAATTTTTTTTTACTAAAATAGATGTATCATACATTAACCCATCCCTTTCAAACAATTATAGAATTTAGTATATATTAAATACATATGTTTATCCTTTATATTTATCTCTTCAATGAAATATATAAAATTTTAATTCTATAAAATTAATTTTATTTATTCAGACTTATTTAGATAACTTTTTTATGTCCTCTCATAATTTATTTTGCAACGGAACTCTAAAAAAAAATATTGAACATATCAAATGCTAGCACAATATTTACCTATTCAATAGAATATATAAAATTTGAATTCTATAAAATAAATTTTATTGATTCAGACTTATTTAGACAACCTTTTGTTTGTCCCTTCACAATCTAATTTGCAACGGAACTCTACATAAAATATGTGTTGAATGCTAGCATTATATTTACCTCTTCAATAGAATATATAAAATTTTAATTTAATAAAATAAATTTTATTCATTCAGACTTATCCACATAACATTTTTTCCTTCACAATCTAATTTGCAACCGAACTCTACATAAAACGTTTGTTGAATGCCAGTAATTTATTTATGTTTTCAACAAAATATATAAAATTTTAATAATATAAATAAGTTTTATTTTTTATATTTATTTGGATATTTTTTTGTCTTTTTATAATCTATTTTGCAATGGAACCCTACGAAAGACAATGCTCGTATTAAATGCTAGTGTTATTACCGATAATGATTACGACAGTTTTTTTTTACTAAAATAGATGTACCATGCATTAACCCATCCCTTTCAAACAATTATAGAATTTAGTATATATTAAATACATATGTTTATCGTTTATATTTATCTCTTCAATGAAATATATAAAATTTTAATTCTATAAAATTAATTTTATTTATTCAGACTTATTTAGATAACTTTTTTATGTCCTCTCATAATTTATTTTGCTACGGAACTCTAAAAAAAAACATTGAGCATATCAAATGCTAGTACATTATTTACCTATTTAATAAAATATATAACATTTGAATTTTATAAAATAAATTTTATTGATTCAGACTTATTTAGACAATCTTTATTTTGTCCCTTCATAATCTAATTTGCAACGGAACTCTACATAAAATATATGTTGAATGCTAGTATTATATTTACCTCTTTAATAAAATATATATAATTTTAATTTAATAAAATATTTTTATTGATTCAGACTTATCCACATAACTTCTTTTTTCCTTCACCATCCAATTTGCAACCGAACTCTACACAAAACATTTGTTGAAGGCCAGTATTTTATCCATGTTTTCAATAAAATATATAAAATTTTAATATTATAAATAATTTTTTATTTGACATATCTATATACTTTTTTGTTTTTTTATAATCTATTTTGCAACGGAATTCTTAAAAAAAAATCTTGACCATATTAGATGCTAGTATTTTATTTACCTCTTCAATAGAATACATAAAATTTTAATTTAATAAAATAAATTTCATTGATATGTGTTGAATGCCAGTATTATATTTATATTTCTAATAAAATCTATTTTTTAATATTATAAATAATTTTTATTTTTTCATATTTTTTTGTTTTTTTTATCTTTTTATAATCTATTCGTAATGGAACTCTCCAAAAGACAATGCACGTATTATAATATTTTTTCTAAAATAAATGTATCATACGTTACAGATATGAATACAACTAAAAAAAATTAAAAAATAATAGATTTTGGAGTCAGGTAACCCTCTCGCCTCCACCCAAAGGTTATGGATCAGAGATATGAGATTCCCTTGCTTCCTTCATCTGCTCCCAACCGTGCAGAATAGAGCCTTTCGCTTGTATAGCCCTGCACCCCCATTGTCGGGTATATAAAGCTTATAGATCAGAGAGAACATAAAGAGCTGAGGAGGAAAAAGGAGAGGAAGAAGATGGAAGGTGCTCAGTGGGACACTTTGCTCCCATTCTTTGTTGCAGGATTTGTGAGCTTCGCTGCGTTCTACCTCTCTAACATCCTCTGGCTAAGGCCAGAAAAGATCAGAAACAAACTGAGGAGCCAAGGGATAAAGGGTCCTTCCCCTTCCCTCCTCTACGGGAACATATTAGATATGAGGAGGATCGTCAAGGAGGAGAAGGAGACCCAAAAGGGTGGCAGTCGGCATGTATCAGCCAGTTATACCTCTGCTCTGTTTCCTTACTTCATTACGTGGAGGAAGGAATATGGTATGGTGAAAAACTTGGAATAAATTGCATGATATCTCTTTTTTTTGGGTAAAAATTGCATGGTATCTTTTGATTTGCTCAAGTATGTATCTTTCTAAAAAAGAAATAATTAAGTTTTTTTTCAAGAATTCTGGTTCTACTTTTCTATTTGGAAGATTTAGCAAGGGAAAATTAGATGTTATGATTAGGGGAATAACCCATTAGATCATCTTCTATAAAAGATATCTTCTTTTTTTTAAGTAAATGATCCATTAGATTTGTTGTTTTTCCTGGAATAAGAAATAATATCTGTGTAATTTCATCGTTTATCTTGAGTACAAATGGAATAAGATCATGCTATTCATTCCACTAAGAGGTTGAAATGATCCTATAGTGTTTCTTTGTTGCATTCTTTTATAACACTGTGGAAAACTCAGGCAGCTCCTTAGTCACTGCTATTTGCTTTTCAAATCTTGCCTGAATAAGAAGTTTGGAATTGGTAGGTCCAATATTTATGTACTCAACGGGAAGCATACAACTATTGCATGTAAGTCACCCTGATCTCGTGAAGGAGATAAGCCTCTGCAAGTCTTTAGATTTAGGGAGGCCTTCATACATACAGAAAGAACGCGGAGCTCTTTTTGGTCGGGGCATTATAGCATCAAATGGTGCTGTTTGGGTTCACCAGAGGAAAATTATAGCACCGGAGTTCTTCATGGACAAGGTTAAGGTAAGTTCAGCTCTTATTGGTATTTTCAAACCTTATTTGTGTTTTTGCACAGTTCATGCTTACAAAACTTTGGGTAATTTGGAGCCAAGGTTAACCTACTTCTTTAAGCCCTGACTTTAGATACTGTGGCATGGTACTGAAGCTGAATTTTTGGGCTTTTAGACATACACTGCTAATTGATCATGTGCCTAGGCTTAGAAGAGCGGCGGATTCCTGATAAAATTAAACATGTTAAGAAAACCACTAAATTGTTTGGAAAATTAGTTTGAAATTTTTCTCATAAGCTATTACCTTGTTATGCTTATACTATATTATATTGGTTGGCTATGATAATGTCAGACATTCAAAGTAGGGATTGGTAAATAATGGTGCCAAACCTTATCCATGAGATGTGCACTATCTCCGATCACTATGCAAATATATACTGTGAGCAGCGCAAATTCAGTTTTTCCTTTGATCCCCTCTTGTTTACACTCCATGTCCTGCTGCTCCCAGCCTCTAAGTGGTGGGCACATATAAACGCTTGCGCTCTTTCTCAAAACCTTATAAAGTCCTATTAACCAACCATTTCATGAATAGTGTCATAAAAATCACTTACATTTTGTTTATTTACTACAGCTGTATGCTTGTAATCCCTTTTCATATTGCTAGTATAGATATGTCTTCAGTCCTTTATGTTGACAGATTCCAACTCTGGTTAGCAACAATGTCAACCCCCACACAAGAGCCATATGAAACTCATGTATTCATGTATTATAAATGTAATATGAGATGTGGACAAGCAGAAGTTTAATATGAAATTGATTGTGAGAGAACAACTGTGATGACTAGCTATGAGTCCCCCCTCCCCCCCCTCTGTCATCTTTCTTCCCGAGCTCTAACCATTTTTAAACCACATATATGTCATCACAATGTAGAGTGCACATATTTGCAGCACATGGTGGACTTAATTGTGGAGGCCACAATTCCATTTTTGGAGTCATGGGAGAGCCTGCTTGAGAGTGAGGGAGGCACTAGAGAAATTGTAGTGGATGAAGATTTAAGAAGCTTTTCAGCAGATGTAATCTCCAGAGCTTCTTTCGGAAGTAGCTATGCTAAAGGTGAAGAAATATTTTCTAGACTTAGGCAACTTCAGAAGGCAATGTCCAAGTCAAGCATACTTATCGGGATTCCTGGCTTAAGGTAATTTGGACCCTTCTGTTAAACTTCTTTTTAAATGCTTAAGCATGCTGAGACTTAACAGTCTTGAAATAGTTCCTAATAGATTTTTAATAAGCCAAATTTATCACTGCAATCTCTATTGATCATTGTTTCCTTCTTCCCTTGGGAATACGTTTTTGCTAAGGACCATCGTAGAATTCTGTCATGTAAGTGAGTTCTCCAACAACTCACCACCAAGCTTATCTGAGTTTATTCAGATTTCTTACTCTTATCACTAAAATATATGCATATTAAATTGCTAATAACCAACATCAGATAGTAATGATAGCTCTATCATTTAACAGAGAATATTTTGAACTTGATGTGGTCCAGAACAGTTGCATTTGGCAGAGATGACTTCAATTATTTGTTTAGCAGAACAGACCCCCTCTCCCCGGTTTGTTTAGTGGGTAGGAGGTTGTGTTAATGTCAAGTGGACAATTTTTACACCTATCTTTGGAAACAAATCTTTCTTTATTAATAGGGAGGGACGAAGCATCTTTTGTCCCATCCTACCCACTATGATTACAATAAACATTACTCCTTGTCCAGCCCACCCACCAAAAAATAGCAATATGTGGCTTCCATTAAACACTAGACAAATTCTTAATGGCCTGAGGACACCTAAGGACAAAAGCATATGCTCTATCAAAATAAAGGAATGGAACATATTAACTTTTCGATAGTTTTGGGTATTTGAATACATCATTTATTAAACATCTTCTCTATCAAAAACAAAACACTCTGTAAAAATATTTGCATAAGGTGACCTAAGTAGCAGAAGATTGCCAAGTTTGAATTTCTTTTCCCAATCATATTTCACATTTCTACGAGTGTCGTATTGGTGGTTTTAACATCTAGGATGCAACAAGGAGCATGATATTTTTTTGATTTTTTTCTATAAGAAAGCAGTTAAAAATGATGGTATGACAAGCCAAAAAAAATTTCTTAATTGCAAATTTTACCTGTTTTTCTGAAGAGTCAAATATTTGACCATGCATTTAACAAAGTTAATGATATTCCTCAAAATTAAAGATTCACACTGATCATGGTTTACAAATATTTAAATCTGTAAAAATGAAGATCATATATGTTTGGAAGCTTTCTGCTTATGCATCAAGGAAATGCAAAATAAACAGTTCTAAACAATATTTGATGATAATATATTGTAAAATTGTCCAACAAGGAAATGCAAAATTCTATTTATTGGCCAAATGGGTTTGGGTTTTGGGTTCTGGGTTTCAGGTTCCGGGTTCGGGTTCAGGTTCGGATTCCGGGCTCGGATCTGAACTGGGTTTCGGATTTATTTTTTTTTTTATTTTTTTTTTTTGGGTTTCGGGTTTGAACCAGGCCCAAGTTGGGTCGGCAGTGAATAGGACCCGTGACAGGCGCTTCTTCTTCCCCAAGCCCCCACGGACAGGGGATGAAGAAGAAGAGGAAGAAAGGACCGGGGGGGGGGGGGGGGGTTGCGGCAGGGTGGCCGGACGGTGGCCTGGCCGGCAGCTTGCGAGGGACGCGGCCGTCGGTAGGGCGGTCGTGGCCGGCAGCAGGGTGCCGCGGCGGCTCGGCCGTGAAGGGAGGGTCCGAGGATGACCTCGGTTTGGGGGCCAAACAGAAAAAAAACATCATGAAATAAAGGGCCAAAAGAGGCTTACCGGTGCTCGACGGAGGCGGCAGGAGGGAGGTCTCGGCTGCAGCTGCTCGATCCGGTGGTCAAACGGCGGTGGCAGCGGCGCTTTTCCGGAGAGGAAGAAGATTTCAAAACAGGGGAGACTCGCGACAGGGTTTCGGACAGCACTCGGCCGGGAGGGCACGCCGATCACCAAGGAGAGGAGGAAGAGGGAAGGAGGGAGGAGGAGGAGGAGCTTGGAGGTGCCCTAGGGAGGAGGGCTTGGGGGGTTTTATCACCCCCTTGTATCGGCTCTCCGCCGCGTGAATCGCGGCGGCCGAGCGAAATCCGCGGCCGGGATTGGCCGCGGATTGATCGGAGGGGGGGGTGCCGCGGGATCCCTGCGGCGCCCTTGCCTCATTTCTTAACATCAACTTTCCTTAACATCAACTTTCCCTCTTGAACCTCCCCATCCCAAAAATTCCACCCCCAGGAAAGAAGGAAAAAAAAATACTAGCATGCTTCTACAGAGGGATGGGTTTTTATTCCTGCTAATGGTCTTTTATATATCCTAAATTACCTTCGCCATGACTTCACACTAGTTCAAACTGGGATGACACCAATTTTAAGAGCAGAAAAGGTTCTAGAAATGTTATAAAGCATTCAGTGCTCTATGTAGCCGACCACCTAATGACTGCTTAAGACTTACCATTCTACCTTAAGATTGAGATATATTTCTAAATTTGTGATATTTGGCATCATCCTCTCTCACTTACTCTAGCACACGTGTGTATGCACGCAGTTATTAGAAGATCCATAAAATGGCCTACTAAGAAACTTAATATTTCACCAACAAATCAAGAAAGATGTTAAAGGACAATATCACATACTATCACAGTTTGCTTTTCAAACCTAAATATATTAACCAAAAATAAGTCAAGAAGCATTCTTACCACTCCAACAAATTTTCTAGAGTAATTGCTCTTCCAAGTTGAGAAAATATTAGACAAGGAAGGAGGAGAGAGAAGACTAGCTGCACAAATATCAAAACAGGCTGTTAACAACCCCACTGGAGAACTTGGAAAGAGATCAAAAGTAATTGACAAATTAACACGATTCCTTTTTTTATTTCCAATTGCTCAAAAACAACAGTCTAATCTTCATGAATTATGAAGCAGAAAAATAACACCTGCAATAAATTCGGCACTATTTGTGAAAATCAAAGCACTAAAATGATCTCATACGCTTTAACCAGACTTGCTAAATGGGTATGTAGAGGTGAGAAATTTCCTTTGCAGTTATTGTAAGGCCTCCAAAAATATCTTGCAGTTCAGATGTACAAAAGGATAATGATAACTTTCTTCAAGCATGCAAAGGGAAAGACAATTAATATTCACATTATCATTCAATTAAACGAGTCCCTTGGGATACATCTTACTAATTATATACATTATCCAATTAATGGGATGATACTGTTTGATAAAAAAAAAATTGCACTATTCTTCAAGGATTGCCCTATACCCAGTGAGATGGCCCCTACTCCAAGTGACGGTAAGATCACACCAAAACATTACATATTTTGGGGGACCCCACCTGCATTTGATGAAGGTACCAGATCCGTAAGAAGGTCCCCATCATGGAAAATTTATACCATACAAAAATCTACTATTTTAAGTGGCGAACTTTGGAAGCCAACTGATGGATCAAGAGAATTTAAGACTACGATAGGTTGCTGAGAAAGTGTAGGAAGGATATGCACGAAAGAGGACATAATTTTCTCCATCTAGATTCTAGGCATACTTAACCCATTTCCACCCATTTTTCTCTACTTACCTTTCTCAACAATCAAACATAGAGTAAGTAGTAGTGCTGCCACAGGTAATGAATAAAAAGACAACTTTCTTTACCCACTGCTCCCTCTGTTTTTCTTTCCACCTTGACCCATTAAATTCCTTTTTAATCAGTTTTGTACCATTCCATAATATTTAAATAACAAATCGACCTCTTTAAAATTAAAACTGCTGTGTCTCTGTGTGTTGTGTGTATGCATGCACGTAGATGAAATCAATTAATATATTTTGAGAAAAAAATTATTCAGTTTTTGCTGGAATTTCAAAAAGTGAGATCCGAACTATGTAAAACTTTCAAAATTTGCTAACAACCATATATAAACATTACTTAAATGTCAAAGCAAAGAGAATGTGGAAAAGGAAAGAACTTGTTTTACCCCTATCTTCTTTTATCATAAAACTAATAAAACAAACGAGCAATTAATAAAAACTAATTCTGCTTACCCCATTAAGAAGCTTACGGCCATTGGCAGGAAGGATATTCACATACTTGGAGGCCATGAGACACCCCATAAAGCAGATAGTGAAGACCTTTGCAATTGGCAGAATAGCAAACTTCATCGTGGCAAGGATGGATTGCCCTCCACCCCTCTGAGTGTCCACCAGGATGGACAACAAAGACTTCTCCATTTTACCTCCGTAATGAATCTCTCAACCCAGAGGCACAAATCTTTACGCATACACCGCAGCAGCTCCCAAATCACCAACAGAATCGTGAAAAGTTGTGGAATTCAGCATTCCACGAAAAAAACTCCTCCAAACCCGTAGCTTTAATAGAACCTATTGTAATGCTTATTCCTGCAACGAACAAGAAGAGCAGGCAACGTTCACTCTTTTGTGAAACATTTTTTTTTTTAAAAAAAAAGCACTTTTTAACTAATAACAAGTTTAGCACGACATATTAGAGATAAAAATAATACATTGAAAACTTACGTAAAGCTCAAGAACGTAGATAAAATAAAGATAATTCTATTAATGCAAGATGATTTCCAGTAACATATTCCTGTTTCGTTAGAAATTCACGAAGAAAGGGGTAGAAAACCGCAGAAAGAAACCTCAAATCCTCCAAAGAAATCTCGAAAACCCCAAACAGAACCCTTCATTCATTCTCGAAAGGATTTTATCCTCTTCTTTTTTATTCTCTCTCTATCTCCTTTTCAGAGCAAAAACCTAAATATCAACCCCACCGCCAAAAAAAGAACAAGAAGATAAGCAGACCACCAAACAAAGAATAAATAAATTGGGTCCATTCTCGAGAATTCTCAGTAAAAAACGTCATTGCCGGACATAAATCCTTCACTAATCAGACGCGGAGAAAAACTAATAAAATACCAAAATTTCATAACTCTTCTCTCCAATTCTTGAGTTCCAAACCCATTCCTCTCCCAAAAAAAATACCTGGATTCTTCCAAACAAGAATTCAAACCAGAGCACAAAAATCCTCTTCCAAGTCCAAGATTTAAAGAATGCTCGAATATTTAATCCACTCCAAAGCCCTTAAGATTTGGGAGGAAACTTCGAAGAGGCGGGAGGAAGGGAGAGAAGAACGAGAACTCTTTCGAAGATTCGAAGATTCGCCTGCTGGCTTCCGGCGAGTTCCGTCCAACGGCCTACGACCCTGCAACTCTTGAAACCCGAGGATCGTTCCGTATATAAAACAAATACGGATCCGGTCAAAAGTTCTGGATTGCCCCCGACGTTTGGGAGAATAACGATGATACCATTCCGTACGAGAACAACCGGCCGCCCGCATAATTCTTCACTTCTTTGAAAGTACGAGCCGTGGGACCATGCAATCTCTCTCTTACTCCGGCCTGCCTGCTTGCCTCGCTGACTTTAGGAAGCTCTCCCTTCAAAGTTGGGAAGATTTTTTTTATTTATGATATCCTAATTTTCATACCATTTTGTGCAAGTGTAACTTGAAAATCTTACTTAAAATAGTCGTGTTACTGCATTTAATCGAGAATCTTCTTTGTAAGGACGTAAATTCAGTTTTAAATGTGACACATAGGGGATTTTGTAGTTTAATGTGGGTTGAAATTACCAACTCCATTTTTTAATGATTTGCGGCTTGTTCAGAAACTTTTCTTGAGAAAACAAAGCTTTTTATAAAACTATAATATTGTAAATGCGCTGATTCTGATAATCTATGTTATGTCATATGTAAGCTCTCAATAAGAAATACAATGGAGAAATGTCATATTAGGAGTATGTTTGATGTTACTTAAAAAAAAAAAAAGTATGTTTATAATTTTTTAAAAAATAGGTTCTCTAAATATATATATGTGTGGTAAATTATCTAAAACTTGCTTTTATTAAAAAAGATTAAAAAATATTTAGACGGCTACTTTTATAAGGAAAGAAAAAACTTTAAAAATCAAATTTGGAGGGGGTGGGGGGTGCTCTTAACTTTAGCGTGGGATTTCATATATTAAAAAAAAAAAACTTTGGTGTGAGATTTGTATGTTATTTTATTTGACCCCTTCATAATCCATTCCACTCGTGTGGTTTGATTAGGTTATTTTTATTTTTTAAATTATATTAATAAGTGAATAAAATATAGCTCTAAAGAGTGGACCACCAACTCATTATTTTATATTTAAATCCGGTCAACTTTTACATATCTCTAGTTTGTCTTGTACCTACTTAGATAAACCACCAATAGGCTATCATAGCGAACTTTGTACTTGTTCATCCATCTCAACCTACTTTGATCTATAAAAATATATATTTTCTACAAATATTCTTTTATTCCTTGATTTAAGCATATGACCAATAAAAAAAAAACATATAATTAAGTTAAAAAAATGCTAACACAGCATGATTATTAAGGATCCCATCAAAAATATAACAGAAATTGCATCGAACATGCTAGATACATGGAGTTGCAAGCACGCAAATGTTTAGATCTAATCAATTTTGTTCCTGTGTACAAAAATAATAGTTATTAGTTTCGTGATAGTTCAAACTCCAGCCAACTCATGCCCATCTCTAGGTCCAAGTTGAAGCTTGTGAAAAATATAATAGAAATTGCATCGAACATTAAAGCTAGTCTAGATACATGGAGTTGCAACCACACAAATGTTTAGATCTTATCAATTTTGATCTTGTGTGCATAAATAATAGTTATTAGTTTCGTGATGGTTCAGTTAAACTCGGAACTCCGGCCAACTCATGCCTATTCCTAGGTCCAAGTTGAAGCTTGTGAAAAATATAATAGAAATTTCATCGAACATTAAAGCTAGTCTAGATACATGGAGTTGCAATCACACAAATGTTTAGATCTTATCAATTTTGATCTTGTGTGCATAAATAATAGTTATTAGTTTCGTGATAGTTCAGTTAAACTCAGAACTTCGGCCAACTCATGCCCATTCTTAGGTCCACGTCGAAGCTTATGAAAAATATTTTAGAAATTGCATCGAATATTAAAACTAGTCTAGATACATGAAGTTGGAAGCACACAAATGTTTAGATCTAATCAATTTTGATCCGGTGTGCATAAATAATAGGTATTGGTTTCGTGATGGTTGTGGTAAACTCGGAACTCCAAGCCAACTCATGCCCATGCTTAGGTCCAAGTTGATGCTGGTGACAATGATTGAATCATGACATTCCAAGCTAGGGATGGAGTATCAAACAAAAAAAGTGATATCTGAGAGGATAGGACCATGTTATGAAGAATAAAAGGAAAAGGAGACCACAAAAGGAAAAAAATAGGACCACGTACCATGGTTTTCGTCGATGGTCTTTTTCATGCAGGCCCTTCGCGGCACCATCGGCCTCTCCCGCCAGGGAAAAGTCCAAAGACTTTAATTAAACTAATGCGACTGGTGCAAAAATGGTTTGCGTTCATTCGCTACCTTGGGAAGCTACCAAGGAAACTTCTCATCCTATTTAAGTCGACACCTCTGGTGGCTAAATTAGCCGCCGGAGAGCTCATGCTTTTCTCGTTTGTTCCCATCCAAACGAGGGCGGAGTCACGGCGAAGCTGGGTTCGGTTGTTCGTTGGGTACACCGGAGCTGGTCTCGTTTGGACAGCGTAATGGGCCAGTTTTTGTCGTAGCAGTCAGGCTGGACTTAAGGTGGGGCCCGTGACAGAGGGGTAAGGCCCCACGAAGGCTGCAAGATAGGATAACAAAGAGATCTCTCTCGTAGCTGAACTAGTGAGCACTGCAGCTGATACGTCATCTAGAAATGACAGGGATACTTGAGGTTCGTTTTTTTGGCTCGTATAGCAATTAACTAGGTATGCGATGATACCGATAGTACCCTAGCAGCCTCACCCTTGATTTTTTTAAGATGAATTTCGACGGTAGCATATCAGATGGCGGCAGTAGAGGTGGCGTGGGTTTTGTGATTAGAGACCAGGACTTCAAACTGATTGTGGCCGGAGATCGGCATACATTTGGAGGATCCATTCCTGTGGTATAGCTGCACGCGACGTGGGAAAATCTCGTTTGTGCTAGAGTGCACCTAGGCACTCGGCGTATATTCCTAGAGGGCGACTCGGCCATAGTGGTCGGCTGGATTCGGTGCCGGCAGGCCGAGTCGGACCTACACCCTCTACTTCGGGATATTTGGCGCATAGTGGAGGAGCTCGAGTTATTTCGGGTCTCGCATGTATTTCGAAAGGCGAACAGTGCTGCGAACTGGGTCGCCTTCTATGCAACCCACCACTCCGAGTTTGTATCATGAGGTACGTCCGATCGTGTGCCGTAGGTATTTGATCGCGTTTTGTTTTATGATTGCTCTGGACCTTCTCACGGTCATGTGTAGTGAGACGTCAATTTACCAAAAAGAAGAAGAAAAAAAAAGAAATCTCTCTCTATCTCTCTCACTCACTGCGTTGCTCTCTCTTAAATGAAAGGTAACAAAGAAAAAAAAAAAAAATCTCACACAGACAAGTTAGAAGGACAAGCTGTAGCTTTCCAATTTCTTCTCCTGTTGATAATCTGTACTGGATGTGGTATAGCTTTCATTGTAAGGGAAATAGAGAGAGATGCATTTATATTACAATAATTCAAATTTAATTTTTCGAGGATGCACTGGTTGCTAAGTAGAGAGGTGTAATTATTAGGACAGATTCTAATCTATCCCGATATGATGTAACTTAATTTTTAAGCAAACTGCGTATCTAATTTTAATTAAAATGTTCATTTTTTTATAATTGTTGCATAACCTTGATGAATTGGGATCGATCTTGCCTAATCTTTTTCAACAAATAAAGGGAGAAAAGAAAGTTGATAGTGAAAATTGGAGCGGGAAAGTTAGCTATACGGCTTTGTTCTGGTGTGAAATTTCTAGCACCGCTCAATTTGCAATTCTCTTGGGGTTTAAACTTTACCGATCTTTTTTTAGCATCAAGCAAAAGAACAAAAAACTTTATCCAATTTATTGAGATAGAGAAAGATGGAAAAAAAAGCAAGAAATATTTTCTAATAAAGAAAAATAAAGGAACAAAGAGAGAATATACATCCTTGACTTCCTTAATTGAAAAAAAAAAGGACTCGGCTTTTCTATAGTTTAAAGTTCTATCCTCTAAGAAAAGATGAAGCAATAGAAAAATGAAAGATAAAATTTATTTGATAATACTAAACTTGTTCAAGAAGATTCACTAGTTCATAATCTAATTCAAGATATTAGGAACAATTATGGTATAATTTGATTAATATCTACAAAATATGAATTCTAAACAAGCTATTTTAAGTGTAGGAACAATGAAAAACTGAAGTAATGGGCATAATTTCTTTTATTTTCAGCTATGACCGGGGGCACCCTACTCTTCATCTCCCCATCTCTCACCACTCTTGTCATCTCATTGTGCATTCCCCATGGCCTTTTGCTCTCACTCTGTGTTTTGATTCACTTCATCCTTCCATCAAAAAAAAAAAAAGACAAAAAGATTGGGGGCCCCCAAGATGGTTATAGCTGTTGTCTTTTTAAATCAGGCCCAGGGACGTAGCTCTTTGGTATGGGGAGGTAGCTCTCAGCCATAAAGCAGATAACCTAGATGTAGTTGATCTCAAGCTTTCGAAATAATATCGCTCTTCCATCTCATCTTTCTACTGATCTTAGAGTAATCAGAGGTCAATTTGGTGGCATCATCTTTATCCGAAAAAAATGATGGCATCATCAAGCCACTGGTGTCACTGCCTGGACTCTTTGCTTTGTAGACTTTTGATGGTCGCTTGCTCTTGGGTGCGACCAAACAATCACAGAAAATGTAGCTAAGTATGTGAGCTTGCTCGGCCAACCATTTACTTAACAATTGACATGAGGTATGAGAGGACCAGTGTATGAGACCACTGGTGCCTCCATGTTCTCATGTTGGCATGAGAGGATCGGTGTAACTTGCAAGAGTGATGAAATATGTAGGAGATAGTTGAGTGTTGAATTGCCAAGCCAAGGTTTGATCAAACTTATTGTAAGGATTTGTGCGGGCTTGTGTTTAGTCCTATGTCAGTTATTCGCTGGGTAGATCTTAGATACTTATACAAGATTAAGAAATCCAAATAATACATTCCAGCTAGCCATTTTGGATAAGGTCCTGAGTTATTACAAATGGTATCAAAGTGGACCTAGCCCATAACCTATGTGGATTAGGGGACACTGCAGCACGGATCCATTGGGGCTGACCATGGGCCGATCATGATGTTTGTGATTAGATTTGAATAGATTTGAACTCTTAACCTAACGAGGACGTCGGAGCTTGAATGGAGAAGGTATGTGAGAACCCGTGCGGACGTGTGTTTAGTCCCACATCGGTTATTCACTAGGTAGATCTTGGATACTTATACAGGATCAAAAAACTCAAATAATATCTTCCGACTAGACATTTTGGATGAGGTCCTCTGTTGTTACACTTACATGCGTACTAACAAATGCCCAAAACAAGTCTTTAATATGCATTTTTTTCACTTTTCTAAGAACTAAAATAGAAGAAATTTGGGCAGAGATAGGGTGATGAAAGGATCAAACTTAGGTTACTGGTTAGAGCAGATATGGTATATTGTTTGTGTGGGGAGATTTCGTATGTACTACTTTCAAAAAAAAATCCATGGAGAGTCATGTGTTAAAAAAAAAAAAAAAGTTAACATCTCCACCCAATTAGTCTCTTATATAATGTCAAGGCAATACTAGGATCTATCCTGGTTAATTTTTAGGTTGGTTTCATGTTGTTGTCAGGTTGTAACTACGAAGTAACGTAGAACTGAGATAACATATATTAAAGTTTTTCTCAGATGGAAAACTGATCTCTAGCAAGAAGTAATGCAGCTAGTTCTCAATGAAATGGTAATGGAGACAATCAAGAGCGTGTTTGTCTTAGAAGACTGCCATCTCTAGCCCATCTTTATATAACAGTCAGATTCCTTTCTCTAGCTATGGTTGGTTCATCACACTATTAATAAAAACATATGGACTTAAAAAGGGCACTTGGATTCTTTTAGGGACAGCCACCACTGATAAAAACTGGGGCAAGTCTTCTTTCAGTCTCTTTCAGTGCTCAGATAAAAGCAACTGTCATTTATTGCTGTAGACCAATTTCATTGATCAATTCCTAGAAGAATATTTCTGCAACATATGAACCGACCCAAGTACTTGGACGTGAGACATATTCTTGGTGATAAGGCCAATCAGCTTTGTCTCAACTGATTTGTATTTCTATTCACCTGAGGAAGATCTAGAGTTTGAACTATGATTCTGCCACCCCCACCATATTTCTCAACTTTCTTTTTCAAAAAAAAAAAATCTTGGATACAAGTAAACAGCCAAAGGTAGTTTACTTTCCTTGACATTGACCAAAACCCAAACACCAATTAGATTTGTGTTATATTTTTTTTTCTCATCCATGTATCATGTGATCTGGAAAAGCCCTAACATGCCATCAATCAACAATTACATAATGCAAAAATCACTATTTAAATAAATTATGGCAGCATGAACTATTAATAAATCTCTAACCTAGACAACCTCTGAAAGCAAGTGACAGAGTTGGATGGATGCTAACTTAATTAGGTGAATGATAGAGGTTTAGTTGTAAGTCCGGCATGTACCTATTTCAAGATTAGATAACCTTCTCTTTTGAGCAAAGATTTAGTTAATCTTTTCCTCGGATAACCCTATTTCACACCAAAATCATCTTAGTAAACAAATTAGTACGTACTGCTTTCACAAGAATTGAAACCTATTGATGTAGACTAAAACCTTTCTTCTTACAACGCAAGGCTGCTATACTCGTCTAATTTTCACAAAAAAAAACAAAGAAAGTAAAGGAAACAAAATACCGGGGGCAACCAAGTTATACATGACAAAGTTAATTGCGTGCAAGGCAGTGTCTCCCTCGTCAAAAAGCCTGAAATGGACTGATGGCTGATGCCCACTTGGAGAATTATACACCAAGTTCTTGTATGATGAGGTGTCCCTTTGCTCTCCCTTCTCCACCTCAAGAAGCCTTCAACAATCGCCCACTGATACAATTACTCCAAGCCTATTCATTACATGATCGTTATATTTAAACAGATAGGATGGATGTTGAATTATGATATACCATCAGGCAAATTTATTAACGTTTGACAAATCATTAAGATTCACACAGCGTGTCCTCTGTCTATATATACCTTAGGCTATTGTTTCAAGAGGTAGGAGGGTGGGGATCATCTGGTCCCCTTGGAAGATTTTAAGGAGTAGGTACACATGACATCTTGTCTTAATTAAGCCCTGTTAGGTGGCATTCAAGTTTGCTTGATATCTAATTGGCTTGGAAATTGAAATAGTACAGCTTCAGCCCAATCATGGCAGCCATGGTAAACTAGTTTAGCTCTAATTTCGTTGACTGAATTCTCCCTCTCCATATATGTCTGTTTCATGTAGTATTTATTAGTATTTGGCCATCAAGCCAACATTTAGAATTCTATGACGCACTTTGAACAATCATGAATAGCTCAGCTAATGAACGTAAATTCTTTTTTCCCGTACATTTTTTGGAGTTAACGAATGAATGTAAATTCAAATACAAAATGGTGTGAAAATAATATTATAACATCTATAAGTCCTTTGGATTATCTTTATAGCTCTTTGTGGAGAGTCTACACGCAGCTAATATTGGGTATCTCTTCAATTAATGATGTGGAAAATTAGAGTTCTGTGTGCCCCTTGCGTTATGCCAAATGGTTCAAGCACATGGGCTGCGAGCAACTGGATTTAGCCGACAAGGAGCCATGGCGGCCGTGTGTTCCCTTGGGCCTTATCCATCTACCGTCCTATTAACCCAAGAATACGGCATCCACCGCAGCCCACCCTCTGATTCAAGCACATGGGCTGCAAGCAACTGGATTCAGCCGACAAGGAGCCATGGCGTCCGTGCGTCCTCTTGGACCTCATCCATCTGCCGCCCCATTAACCCAAGAACACGGCATCCACCGCACATCTGATCGGTTCGTCTATTAGTTGGGCCCCTGAGCATGTCGTACGTGGTCCAATATTAGGATACATGTTCGCCCGCCAAAAGAGACGAAGAGCTCGTGGTTGCACGAATTTTGAGTTGTCTTCCATCAGCCCGACATCATGTGGAAGTTGATAAGGATTTACATAAATTAGAGTATCCTTAGTCTACACACACACACACACACCCCGACCGTTTAAATCAGACATGAAGTAGGAATGAACCCAATTTTCTTCATCGCTTTGGATCTTTAATGTCTTAATATTGAACTGTAACAACTCGGAACCTCACCTAAAGGTATTATTTGGGTTCCTTGATCCTATATAAGTACCCAAGATCTACCTAGCAAATAACCGATGTGGAAATAAATGCAAGCCCGCATGGATCTTCACATACTCCTTCCATTCAAGCTCTGACGTCCTCGTCAGGCTAAGGATTCAAATCTAATCACAAACACCACGATCGGTTCGTGGTCAGCCTCAATAGATCTATGCTGCAGTGTCCTCTAGCCCACATAGATAATGGGTCAGATCCCTTTTAATACCATTTGTGACAACTCAAGACCTCACCCAAAGTGGCTAACCGAAAGGTGTTATTTGGGTTCTTTGATCCTGTATAAGTATCCAAGATCTACCAAGCAAATAACCAATGTGAGACTAAATACGCGTCCACACGGATCTTCACACGAACAGTCTCTCCATATGCTTCCATATGTATATACATATGTACATACATACATACATACATATATATACATACATATATATACATACATACATATATACATACATACATATATATACACTACTGGCTCTCCTTATTGCCTCCAAATGCCAAAGGCCTTATTGTATGGATAATTGAAGCCAAGGTTAAGCTCTCAAACCTCTTTCTATCCTGTCCCCAAATCTAGCCATTACTCATTAAGAGTCATTCGTATCTTGCTCTTCTTTTACTTCCTATCCTTCGTCCTGAAGTCAAGGTGATAGCAGAATGTTTTAGTTAATTTGAGGATATGAAAATTGCCATTAGTTTCAAGCTTCTGAGTCCTTTTTGTTTTAAACTAATTTGGTGAGTTAGTTTGTTGGATGCAGAAGAAAGTTTGTCTGGAAGCCTCAGAGAACTAGCAGGCCCTCCATCAGATGCAGAATCACAAACTGGACAGCCATCTCAATAAGAGTCTAGCACAGTAGATAGAATGAAGTGATACTGATATTTAGAGCCACTTCATGCTTATTGTTCTTCTATTGAAAGTCACCGAAGTTTGTATTTGTAGATGAATGCTCCCTTTGCACATCACACGCACACAAAACCAGATATAATGCCATGCCCATGAAGTGTTATAATTAAGTAAACACAGTAGTCATAGAACAACCAACTTAAGCAAACAAGGAGAATGTAATAATAGAAAAACTTACAATATTTGTCTGATCTATAGTACAAACAAAGACATAATAGAAAAAAAATGACAGTTCAAATTGTATAGCAATATAGTCGATTCATTTGTTTTAGTTTTGATAAGCATTATTGATAGTTTCCAATAGCTCATTACTTTTTAGTGGCTTTGTCAAATGGAAATCCATTCCAGCGGAAATTGATTTCCTTTCTTCCTCAGGTGTCGCATGAGCAGTCAAAGCAATTATTGGGATGTGGAAACCATAATATTTTTTCTCTTCCCTTATTTTCCTTGTTGCTTCATAACCATTCATAATAGGCATCTGAGAGAAAAAGAATAAGATATCAGAAAACTGATTTAGTTAAATAAGACAATTATTGTGAAGGTACTGCAACATAACCATTATCCATTTTATATGAAATAAGAGAGTACAATGCACGATGAGATGCTTATGTGCAAGGTAAGTAGTAATAGCATTTTTAAATGGCTTGCAAGCATAGTGACAAATAAATACATCAATAGACATAATAACAAAAATAAGATAACATAAAACAGAAATACAAGTCGATGCTTAACATGGTATTTAGTGCAAAACATTATAATATGTTATATATGCATGTGTGTGCATTCTAGCAGATAAGAACTATAAACATTAAGAAAAAAAACTGAAGGGACAAAAATCATCACAAACTTTGTTATTTTATTTTCAGAAAGACTTACCATAACAGGTGGAATTTAATGTACTTTCTATCTGAAAATCAATAAATAGATCCATATGAGCACTTATGTATTGATATTCGGTTACTCTAACGATGATTTCATATGCTGCTACTCAATATACTAAAACAATTTTATTTATTTGAGCAATGGAGTGGTAATGTGTTACCACCAAGGTTTAAATCCTAGACCTAGCCTAGGATCAAGCCCTTCGGAAAGGGGTATCAACATTGGACTCGAGCCCAGTTGACCAATACAGTCAAAAAGTTTTGTCATTCAAAGTCAGCCGCTTAGATCCTTATTTTAACTTGGAGTTCTTTATAGAATTTCAAATCCAAGTAGTTACCTTCCTTTTGGACGACAATGATTATTACTAGTATAAATACATAATTGCTAAATTTTTTTCTTACCTCACAATCCATTAGAATAATATCATAAGGTAAAGGCTTTAAATCTCCTTGTGGTTGGGCAGTTCCATTGTGCTTATCAGATGTTCCTCGCAAAGCCTTTGTAACCAAGTCCACAGCATCCCGCCCATTTTCAGCATGTTCAACAGTTGCAGCAAGTCTTGAAAGTGTGTGTTTAGCAACCTTAGATAAAATGGGCATATCCTCCGCAAGTAAGATGTTCATGCCACTTAAGGGTGTGTCATCATCCATACTGTATCTCGATCCAGATGTTTTGTTGGTATGTTGGCTTGATTGCGAAGCAAAAGAATTGGACAATAAAGTTTTATCATCCATAGAAGAACTAAGCTCGATAGATTGTTGTCGTTCTTGCATTGTATTCATAATCTGTATTCCTTGTGGATCATCTACATTTGTTCCTCCGAACTCTTGTAAAAGTTTCAGGAGTGCATATAAACGAGAACCATGTAATGGTTTTTGCAAAACAAGATCACATTTCTCCTGATTAGAACTACTTAAATCAGCGGCCGGAGTATTGAAACTGGCCAACCAAACAATCTTGCACTGGATATTATGAATGCTGCTAGTAAAATTCTTCAAAATCGAGCATATTTCTGACATATTTCCACTGCTCAAATCAATGACAATCAAAATGTAAGTTGGCAAACTACTAAAACTTAGCTTCTTCAGACGTTCCTTAGTGGTAAGAGGCAAAGTTTGATCAGCCACATCTACAAAGCTAGAACACCCCTCATTTTCTTTGTTATAATTGAGAGATGTGGTTCTGGACAAGGAATTGCTACGTGACACTGAATCGGGCTTTGCAGAGGCACAAAGACTATTCTTGATCTTTTCGAGTGAAGGATAAAGAAGCTTGTGGTGGTCGATTGCCCATACCTTTACTCCAAGGCTTTCCATCCATCTTTGCATAATTTCTTTTGTTTCACCTTGAATCAAAAGTAGAGAGTGAATTCCTTCCATTTGAAGACCTCTTTTGAATGTCATGGCACGAATTTTTGATTGGGCAGTCACATTTTTCCCAGCAAGTTGAGTACTAGCAACAGATGTATTTCTTGGATGCAACTGAGAATTGGTATTCTCTTCACCATCCAAAGATGCATCACTTGACTTGAGAAAAATGTTAAACCTAAAACATGTTCCTCTTTCACCAGGATCTTTCTCCTTAATGCTAATCTCACCACCCATCAGTCGCACCTAATAATAGTAAACGAAAGTAGGATATCAATTCAACGAACAGAGATATAATCAAGGTAAAGCATAGAAAATTTGCAACAAATTTGTAGGCAAAAAACACAGGAAAAAACTTGAATATACGTTACAAAGAAGCAACAGATGTAATTTTTACTTACAAAGGATTGAACTATTCCAAGTCCCAAACCAGTGCCCTCATGTCCTCCAGTAGTTGTTTCTTTGACTTGCACATAGTTCTCAAAGACAGAAGCTCTCTTTTCCTTGGGTATTCCCTTACCAGTGTCCTCTACCTCAAAAATAAATTCAACAGAATCTGGGCCATGCTGAACAGGATTAAGAATTTCCATATTAGTTTCATTCTTCCAAAGGCACCTTGTCAGATGGCTTAATATGCTAGGAAAGCGGAACTCATGGTTCGAAGAAAGTTTAAAATTTTCTAAGCTAGGCTTCTTAGCCCAAGCACGCACAACCACGTGTCCCTCGGATGTGAACTTCACTGCATTGCCAAGTAGGTTATCGAGAATCTGTTTAAGCCGTCGACAATCTCCTTTGACATTTGAACATCTAAGAACTGAGCAATCACAAGGATCCCAAATCACCTCTAGGCCTTTCTTAAGAGCGACAACATGGAATATGTCTGCTGACTCCTCAAGCACTTGAGCCATATCAAATTCAACCTCTTCTAGTTGCATCTTTCCTGCTTCTACTTTACTTGTATCGAGAACTGAATTTACTATCCCTGTCAAAAAGGTTTCATCAAAAGAAATCAGTAATTTGTCTGTAGAATGTTTTCTTTCTGAATGTTACTAGAGTAACATGATAAATTACTAACAACATGAACTCCATCAGCACAACCCTTTAAGCTTGAATCAGTTGGGTATCGATAGAAAATTTTGATTTGAAGAGGAAGCTAACAAAGTTTTCCAAGATCAAGCATGAAAGAAACTAACAATGGACTACGAGCAAACATAAATGTTTTCTTTTTTTTTTAGGGGAAACAAAAATAATTTCTATACATGCATTTAGATTTATATGTATGTACATTTGTATGATGTTGAAAGTGGTTCTGTATTAAATACGCGTGTCGTATCATGAAGAACCAGATAAGGAAACTATATACCTAGAAGTTGTGATGCACAAGTACTCATCTGCTCCAAGTGCCTATCCAATTTGGAATTTGGGGTGGCATCAAGACGACAAAGTTCTACTAAGCCAGTGATGCCTGCGAGAGAAGTACGCACGTCATGGCTGGCACTAGCAAATGCCAAGCTCTTATTCATACTCTTCCGCTCTGCCTGTTGAATCGCCTCCTTTTGCTTGATGAGGCTCGCATATAGAAATGCTTCCTGTATTCGCGATCTCCTCAACAGTTGCAGCATGATGGAACTTCCGACAATCACACCGAGAATCATATGTGACAGCAGTGAGACAACAACTATCTTCATCTTATGAACGAGGGGAATTACTTCCTTACAGGGAAAAGCAATTACATATACCTAGTAAATAACCAAAATTCGATCAATTTAGAGCAAGGCAAGGCATAACTATTAATGGAAAAGACTGAACTGAAAATGACATCATTTCATAAGAAGAAAGCATCAAAAAGCTTTAATTCCAGGACCAATATCCAATGCATTACCATTCTGATTCCAGAAACATCAAGATGAGCACAACCAAAATTGTATCTCTTGCCCCAAATGCTCAAATAGTTAGTATGAGATGGATCACTGCCTGTACCTTCAGGGTTATCAAGCTGGCATGAAAAATTATCATGCTTTTCAAGTGGTAAGGTATCACTCTTATCCATTACATGGATTGAAACTGTATTATTACCAAGCACATAGCGAGTATGCGGTGGTCCAGTCTCTGCTATGACATGCCCATCTTCTGTAGCTACATACAAGTGCCCGCCCCAAAGGTTGACACGAAAAATATTATCAACGAGATCTTTCATGGCAATTCCGATGGAAATAACTCCTGATCTGGCCACTGGAGCAGTGAAAAAGAGCATCTGATCCCTAGCTTTGTTCCAGCCAACTCCCCATGAAGCATACCTGCTCTTACCATTTAATGCATCTTGAAACCATTGGGAACCAATTTGTTGTGGAGAGCAAGGAATCACATCTCCATACACCATCCCAGTATCTCGATCTACTGATTGGCTGTACCATTTATGTGCAGCAGAATAATTGGGAGAATCTGAAATATTCGAAAACATCGTGCGCGCCTGGTTCTCATCATTGTAATAGGAGAGAAGCATTCCACCATGTATACCAACATAAGATATCTGTGATATCCATGGCATTGTTGCAAATGCCAGGAACAAATTTGGCGCCACCTGCAAATCGAAAACATCAATTCAGTACCAACCTACTCTGCTAATGGCATATTGCACTCTAATATCTACCTTGTCTGCGATGTTGGAGAATGCGGACAAGTCTCCAATGGAGCTTAGCACCCTGGTGAGCCAATCCATAGCCAGGAGGATGCCAAGATAACCACACGGGCGGTGATCAATATTCAGCGACCAACTACTATGCAGCTCACGGCTTGGATCGACAGATACGAGGTACCACTTCTTGTTGACAACACCTATTCCCATAACTTCATTAGTTCAGTAATTCAACAGAAATTGGGACTACGGAGTATACCTATTGAGCCATTAGAGGTTAAAGTGGCAAGTGGGGAAAAGATTATGTGCAGCAACATCATCAAGGAGGTGCACCTCAATGTCCAAGGAGTACAAATCAAGGTTGATTTGCATGTTCTTCAGCTAGTGAGCCTTGATGTCATCCTTGGTCATTCATGGCTTCGTAGATTGGGCAGAGTCAGTACCGATTATGAAGCCATGATCATGGAGTTTACCATCAGCGGCCAGAAGAAGCAGTGGACAGCATCTTACAACAGAGGAGTTGTTGTAGATCTACTTCAGCCGCAGCCATGCTCGACCCTTGAGGACAAGGGTCGTTTCCAAGGGAGGGGGAATGTTGCGAACCCCGCTCCGCGAAGCCAAATTTCAGCCGAGACAAGCGAGGCCAACCTCGCTCAAGGCCAATTCCATTGCTTGGAGGCTTGGCCGAACCTTGGCCAAGCATTGCAGCAGCCGACCCAACCCCGCACAGGCCCTCCGCAGCGCCCATGCGAGGTTTGGGGCCCTCAGCCCGACCGCTTGCGCACCAGCCCGCACGTGGACCTCCGCGCGCGCTCAACCGGCAGCGCGCAACCCTCTGCGCGCACCAGCCAACGCGCGGCCCTCCGCGCGCAGCCGCACCAGCAGCGCGCGGCCAACCGCGCGCGCCCACAGCCTGCGTGCAGCCAACCGCGCGCGCACCAGCAGCAGCAGCACACGCGCGGCCCTCCGCGCGCACCACTGCCCGCGCGCAGCCCTCTGCACGCGCACCAGCAGCAGCAGCACACGCGCGGCCCTCCGCGCGCACCACTGCCCGCGCGCAGCCCTCTGCGCGCGCACCAGCAGCGCGCGGCCCTGCGCGCGCCCGACAGCAGCGCGCGCCCCTGCGCGCGCCCATTCTGCCGTGCGCACCGCTACGTGCACACGCCCTGCAACGCGCGCCCCTGCGCGCGCCCATTCAGCCGTGCGCGCCCCTGCACGCGCACGCCCAGTAGCGCGCGCCCCTGCGCGCGCACGCCCAGCAGCGCGCGCCACTGCGCGCATCAATTCAGCCGTGCGCGCCCCTGCGCGCACACGCCCAGCAGCGAGCATAGTGACAAATAAATACATCAATAGACATAATAACAAAAATAAGATAACATAAAACAGAAATACAAGTCAATGCTTAACATGGTATTTAGTGCAAAACATTATAATATGTTATATATGCATGTGTGTGCATTCTAGCAGATAAGAACTATAAACATTAAGAAAAAAAACTGAAGGGACAAAAATCATCACAAACTTTGTTATTTTATTTTCAGAAAGACTTACCATAACAGGTGGAATTTAATGTACTTTCTATCTGAAAATCAATAAATAGATCCATATGAGCACTTATGTATTGATATTCGGTTACTCTAACGATGATTTCATATGCTGCTACTCAATACACTAAAACAATTTTATTTATTTGAGCAATGGAGTGGTAATGTGTTACCACCAAGGTTTAAATCCTAGACCTAGCCTAGGATCAAGCCCTTCGGAAAGGGGTATCAACATTGGACTCGAGCCCAGTTGACCAATACAGTCAAAAAGTTTTGTCATTCAAAGTCAGCCGCTTAGATCCTTATTTTAACTTGGAGTTCTTTATAGAATTTCAAATCCAAGTAGTTACCTTCCTTTTGGACGACAATGATTATTACTAGTATAAATACATAATTGCTAAATTTTTTTCTTACCTCACAATCCATTAGAATAATATCATAAGGTAAAGGCTTTAAATCTCCTTGTGGTTGGGCAGTTCCATTGTGCTTATCAGATGTTCCTCGCAAAGCCTTTGTAACCAAGTCCACAGCATCCCGCCCATTTTCAGCATGTTCAACAGTTGCACCAAGTCTTGAAAGTGTGTGTTTAGCAACCTTAGATAAAATGGGCATATCCTCCGCAAGTAAGATGTTCATGCCACTTAAGGGTGTGTCATCATCCATACTGTATCTCGATCCAGATGTTTTGTTGGTATGTTGGCTTGATTGCAAAGCAAAAGAATTGGACAATAAAGTTTTATCATCCATAGAAGAACCAAGCTCGATAGATTGTTGTCGTTCTTGCATTGTATTCATAATCTGTATTCCTTGTGGATCATCTACATTTGTTCCTCCGAACTCTTGTAAAAGTTTCAGGAGTGCATATAAACGAGAACCATGTAATGGTTTTTGCAAAACAAGATCACATTTCTCCTGATTAGAACTACTTAAATCAGCGGCCGGAGTATTGAAACTGGCCAACCAAACAATCTTGCACTGGATATTATGAATGCTGCTAGTAAAATTCTTCAAAATCGAGCATATTTCTGACATATTTCCACTGCTCAAATCAATGACAATCAAAATGTAAGTTGGCAAACCACTAAAACTTAGCTTCTTCAGACGTTCCTTAGTGGTAAGAGGCAAAGTTTGATCAGCCACATCTACAGAGCTAGAACACCCCTCATTTTCTTTGTTATAATTGAGAGATGTGGTTTTGGACAAGGAATTGCTACGTGACACTGAATCGGGCTTTGCAGAGGCACAAAGACTATTCTTGATCTTTTCGAGTGAAGGATAAAGAAGCTTGTGGTGGTCGATTGCCCATACCTTTACTCCAAGGCTTTCCATCCATCTTTGCATAATTTCTTTTGTTTCACCTTGAATCAAAAGTAGAGAGTGAATTCCTTCCATTTGAAGACCTCTTTTGAATGTCATGGCACGAATTTTTGATTGGGCAGTCACATTTTTCCCAGCAAGTTGAGTACTAGCAACAGATGTATTTCTTGGATGCAACTGAGAATTGGTATTCTCTTCACCATCCAAAGATGCATCACTTGACTTGAGAAAAATGTTAAACCTAAAACATGTTCCTCTTTCACCAGGATCTTTCTCCTTAATGCTAATCTCACCACCCATCAGTCGCACCTAATAATAGTAAACGAAAGTAGGATATCAATTCAATGAACAGAGATATAATCAAAGTAAAGCATAGAAAATTTGCAACAAATTTGTAGGCAAAAAACACAGGAAAAAACTTGAATATACGTTACAAAGAAGCAACAGATGTAATTTTTACTTACAAAGGATTGAACTATTCCAAGTCCCAAACCAGTGCCCTCATGTCCTCCAGTAGTTGTTTCTTTGACTTGCACATAGTTCTCAAAGACAGAAGCTCTCTTTTCCTTGGGTATTCCCTTACCAGTGTCCTCTACCTCAAAAATAAATTCAACAGAATCTGGGCCATGCTGAACAGGATTAAGAATTTCCATATTAGTTTCATTCTTCCAAAGGCACCTTGTCAGATGGCTTAATATGCTAGGAAAGCGGAACTCATGGTTCGAAGAAAGTTTAAAATTTTCTAAGCTAGGCTTCTTAGCCCAAGCACGCACAACCACGTGTCCCTCGGATGTGAACTTCACTGCATTGCCAAGTAGGTTATCGAGAATCTGTTTAAGCCGTCGACAATCTCCTTTGACATTTGAACATCTAAGAACTGAGCAATCACAAGGATCCCAAATCACCTCTAGGCCTTTCTTAAGAGCGACAACATGGAATATGTCTGCTGACTCCTCAAGCACTTGAGCCATATCAAATTCAACCTCTTCTAGTTGCATCTTTCCTGCTTCTACTTTACTTGTATCGAGAACTGAATTTACTATCCCTGTCAAAAAGGTTTCATCAAAAGAAACCAGTAATTTGTCTGTAGAATGTTTTCTTTCTGAATGTTACTAGAGTAACATGATAAATTACTAACAACATGAACTCCATCAGCACAACCCTTTAAGCTTGAATCAGTTGGGTATCGATAGAAAATTTTGATTTGAAGAGGAAGCTAACAAAGTTTTCCAAGATCAAGCATGAAAGAAACTAACAATGGACTACGAGCAAACATAAATGTTTTCTTTTTTTTTTAGGGGAAACAAAAATAATTTCTATACATGCATTTAGATTTATATGTATGTACATTTGTATGATGTTGAAAGTGGTTCTGTATTAAATACGCGTGTCGTATCATGAAGAACCAGATAAGGAAACTATATACCTAGAAGTTGTGATGCACAAGTACTCATCTGCTCCAAGTGCCTATCCAATTTGGAATTTGGGGTGGCATCAAGACGACAAAGTTCTACTAAGCCAGTGATGCCTGCGAGAGAAGTACGCACGTCATGGCTGGCACTAGCAAATGCCAAGCTCTTATTCATACTCTTCCGCTCTGCCTGTTGAATCGCCTCCTTTTGCTTGATGAGGCTCGCATATAGAAATGCTTCCTGTATTCGCGATCTCCTCAACAGTTGCAGCATGATGGAACTTCCGACAATCACACCGAGAATCATAAGTGACAGCAGTGAGACAACAACTATCTTCATCTTATGAACGAGGGGAATTACTTCCTTACAGGGAAAAGCAATTACATATACCTAGTAAATAACCAAAATTCGATCAATTTAGAGCAAGGCAAAGCATAACTATTAATGGAAAGGACTAAACTGAAAATGACATCATTTCATAAGAAGAAAGCATCAAAAAGCTTTAATTCCAGGACCAATATCCAATGCATTACCATTCTGATTCCAGAAACATCAAGATGAGCACAACCAAAATTGTATCTCTTGCCCCAAATGCTCAAATAGTTAGTATGAGATGGATCACTGCCTGTACCTTCAGGGTTATCAAGCTGGCATGAAAAATTATCATGCTTTTCAAGTGGTAAGGTATCACTCTTATCCATTACATGGATTGAAACTGTATTATTACCAAGCACATAGCGAGTATGCGGTGGTCCAGTCTCTGCTATGACATGCCCATCTTCTGTAGCTACATACAAGTGCCCGCCCCAAAGGTTGACACGAAAAATATTATCAACGAGATCTTTCATGGCAATTCCGATGGAAATAACTCCTGATCTGGCCACTGGAGCAGTGAAAAAGAGCATCTGATCCCTAGCTTTGTTCCAGCCAACTCCCCATGAAGCATACCTGCTCTTACCATTTAATGCATCTTGAAACCATTGGGAACCAATTTGTTGTGGAGAGCAAGGAATCACATCTCCATACACCATCCCAGTATCTCGATCTACTGATTGGCTGTACCATTTATGTGCAGCAGAATAATTGGAAGAATCTGAAATATTCGAAAACATCGTGCGCGCCTGGTTCTCATCATTGTAATAGGAGAGAAGCATTCCACCATGTATACCAACATAAGATATCTGTGATATCCATGGCATTGTTGCAAATGCCAGGAACAAATTTGGCGCCACCTGCAAATCGAAAACATCAATTCAGTACCAACCTACTCTGCTAATGGCATATTGCACTCTAATATCTACCTTGTCTGCGATGTTGTAGAATGCGGACAAGTCTCCAATGGAGCTTAGCACCCTGGTGAGCCAATCCATAGCCAGGAGGATGCCAAGATAACCACACGGGCGGTGATCAATATTCAGCGACCAACTACTATGCAGCTCACGGCTTGGATCAACAGATACGAGGTACCACTTCTTGTTGACAACACCTATTCCCATAACTTCATTAGTTCAGTAATTCAACAGAAATTGGGACTACGGAGTATACCCATTGAGCCATTAGAGGTTAAAGTGGCAAGTGGAGAAAAGATTATGTGCAGCAACATCATCAAGGAGGTGCACCTCAATGTCCAAGGAGTACAAATCAAGGTTGATTTGCATGTTCTTCAGCTAGTGAGCCTTGATGTCATCCTTGGTCATTCATGGCTTCGTAGATTGGGCAGAGTCAGTACCGATTATGAAGCCATGATCATGGAGTTTACCATCAGCGGCCAGAAGAAGCAGTGGACAGCATCTTACAACAGAGGAGTTGTTGTAGATCTACTTCAGCCGCAGCCATGCTCGACCCTTGAGGACAAGGGTCGTTTCCAAGGGAGGGGGAATGTTGCGAACCCCGCTCCGCGAAGCCAAATTTCAGCCGAGACAAGCGAGGCCAACCTCGCTCAAGGCCAATTCCATTGCTTGGAGGCTTGGCCGAACCTTGGCCAAGCATTGCAGCAGCCGACCCAACCCCGCACAGGCCCTCCGCAGCGCCCATGCGAGGTTTGGGGCCCTCAGCCCGACCGCTTGCGCACCAGCCCGCACGTGGACCTCCGCGCGCGCTCAACCGGCAGCGCGCAACCCTCTGCGCGCACCAGCCAACGCGCGGCCCTCCGCGCGCAGCCGCACCAGCAGCGCGCGGCCAACCGCGCGCGCCCACAGCCTGCGCGCAGCCAACCGCGCGCGCACCAGCAGCAGCAGCACACGCGCGGCCCTCCGCGCGCACCACTGCCCGCGCGCAGCCCTCTGCACACGCACCAGCAGCGGCAGCACACGCGCGGCCCTCCACGCGCACCACTGCCCGCGCGCAGCCCTCTGCGCGCGCCCGACAGCAGCGCGCGTCCCTGCGCGCGCCCATTCTGCCGTGCGCACCGCTACGTGCACACGCCCTGCAGCGCGCGCCCCTGCGCGCGCCCATTCAGCCGTGCGCGCCCCTGCACGCGCACGCCCCTGCGCGCGCACGCCCAGCAGCGCGCGCCCCTGCGCGCATCCATTCAGCCGTGCGCGCCCCTGCGCGCACACGCCCATCAGCGAGCATAGTGACAAATAAATACATCAATAGACGTAATAACAAAAATAAGATAACATAAAACAGAAATACAAGTCGATGCTTAACATGGTATTTAGTGCAAAACATTATAATATGTTATATATGCATGTGTGTGCATTCTAGCAGATAAGAACTATAAACATTAAGAAAAAAAACTGAAGGGACAAAAATCATCACAAACTTTGTTATTTTATTTTCAGAAAGACTTACCATAACAGGTGGAATTTAATGTACTTTCTATCTGAAAATCAATAAATAGATCCATATGAGCACTTATGTGTTGATATTCGGTTACTCTAACGATGATTTCATATGCTGCTACTCAATATACTAAAACAATTTTATTTATTTGAGCAATGGAGTGGTAATGTGTTACCACCAAGGTTTAAATCCTAGACCTAGCCTAGGATCAAGCCCTTCGGAAAGGGGTATCAACATTGGACTCGAGCCCAGTTGACCAATACAGTCAAAAAGTTTTGTCATTCAAAGTCAGCCACTTAGATCCTTATTTTAACTTGGAGTTCTTTATAGAATTTCAAATCCAAGTAGTTACCTTCCTTTTGGACGACAATGATTATTACTAGTATAAATACATAATTGCTAAATTTTTTTCTTACCTCACAATCCATTAGAATAATATCATAAGGTAAAGGCTTTAAATCTCCTTGTGGTTGGGCAGTTCCATTGTGCTTATCAGATGTTCCTCGCAAAGCCTTTGTAACCAAGTCCACAGCATCCCGCCCATTTTCAGCATGTTCAACAGTTGCAGCAAGTCTTGAAAGTGTGTGTTTAGCAACCTTAGATAAAATGGGCATATCCTCCGCAAGTAAGATGTTCATGCCACTTAAGGGTGTGTCATCATCCATACTGTATCTCGATCCAGATGTTTTGTTGGTATGTTGGCTTGATTGCGAAGCAAAAGAATTGGACAATAAAGTTTTATCATCCATAGAAGAACCAAGCTCGATAGATTGTTGTCGTTCTTGCATTGTATTCATAATCTGTATTCCTTGTGGATCATCTACATTTGTTCCTTCGAACTCTTGTAAAAGTTTCAGGAGTGCATATAAACGAGAACCATGTAATGGTTTTTGCAAAACAAGATCACATTTCTCCTGATTAGAACTACTTAAATCAGCGGCCGGAGTATTGAAACTGGCCAACCAAACAATCTTGCACTGGATATTATGAATGCTGCTAGTAAAATTCTTCAAAATCGAGCATATTTCTGACATATTTCCACTGCTCAAATCAATGACAATCAAAATGTAAGTTGGCAAACCACTAAAACTTAGCTTCTTCAGACGTTCCTTAGTGGTAAGAGGCAAAGTTTGATCAGCCACATCTACAGAGCTAGAACACCCCTCATTTTCTTTGTTATAATTGAGAGATGTGGTTCTGGACAAGGAATTGCTACGTGACACTGAATCGGGCTTTGCAGAGGCACAAAGACTATTCTTGATCTTTTCGAGTGAAGGATATAGAAGCTTGTGGTGGTCGATTGCCCATACCTTTACTCCAAGGCTTTCCATCCATCTTTGCATAATTTCTTTTGTTTCACCTTGAATCAAAAGTAGAGAGTGAATTCCTTCCATTTGAAGACCTCTTTTGAATGTCATGGCACGAATTTTTGATTGGGCTGTCACATTTTTCCCAGCAAGTTGAGTACTAGCAACAGATGTATTTCTTGGATGCAACTTAGAATTGGTATTCTCTTCACCATCCAAAGATGCATCACTTGACTTGAGAAAAATGTTAAACCTAAAACATGTTCCTCTTTCATTAGGATCTTTCTCCTTAATGCTAATCTCACCACCCATCAGTCGCACCTAATAATAGTAAAGTAGGATATCAATTCAACGAACAGAGATATAATCAAGGTAAAGCATAGAAAATTTGCAACAAATTTGTAGGCAAAAAACACAGGAAAAAACTTGAATATACGTTACAAAGAAGCAACAGATGTAATTTTTACTTACAAAGGATTGAACTATTCCAAGTCCCAAACCAGTGCCCTCATGTCCTCCAGTAGTTGTTTCTTTGACTTGCACATAGTTCTCAAAGACAGAAGCTCTCTTTTCCTTGGGTATTCCCTTACCAGTGTCCTCTACCTCAAAAATAAATTCAACAGAATCTGGGCCATGCTGAACAGGATTAAGAATTTCCATATTAGTTTCATTCTTCCAAAGGCACCTTGTCAGATGGCTTAATATGCTAGGAAAGTGGAACTCATGGTTCGAAGAAAGTTTAAAATTTTCTAAGCTAGGCTTCTTAGCCCAAGCACGCACAACCACGTGTCCCTCGGATGTGAACTTCACTGCATTGCCAAGTAGGTTATCGAGAATCTGTTTAAGCCGTCGACAATCTCCTTTGACATTTGAACATCTAAGAACTGAGCAATCACAAGGATCCCAAATCACCTCTAGGCCTTTCTTAAGAGCGACAACATGGAATATGTCTGCTGACTCCTCAAGCACTTGAGCCATATCAAATTCAACCTCTTCTAGTTGCATCTTTCCTGCTTCTACTTTACTTGTATCGAGAACTGAATTTACTATCCCTGTCAAAAAGGTTTCATCAAAAGAAACCAGTAATTTGTCTGTAGAATGTTTTCTTTCTGAATGTTACTAGAGTAACATGATAAATTACTAACAACATGAACTCCATCAGCACAACCCTTTAAGCTTGAATCAGTTGGGTATTGATAGAAAATTTTGATTTGAAGAGGAAGCTAACAAAGTTTTCCAAGATCAAGCATGAAAGAAACTAACAATGGACTACGAGCAAACATAAATGTTTTCTTTTTTTTTTTTAGGGGAAACAAAAATAATTTCTATACATGCATTTAGATTTATATGTATGTACATTTGTATGATGTTGAAAGTGGTTCTGTATTAAATACGCGTGTCGTATCATGAAGAACCAGATAAGGAAACTATATACCTAGAAGTTGTGATGCACAAGTACTCATCTGCTCCAAGTGCCTATCCAATTTGGAATTTGGGGTGGCATCAAGACGACAAAGTTCTACTAAACCAGTGATGCCTGCGAGAGAAGTACGCACGTCATGGCTGGCACTAGCAAATGCCAAGCTCTTATTCATACTCTTCCGCTCTGCCTGTTGAATCGCCTCCTTTTGCTTGATGAGGCTCGCATATAGAAATGCTTCCTGTATTCGCGATCTCCTCAACAGTTTGCAGCATGATGGAACTTCCGACAATCACACCGAGAATCATAAGTGACAACAGTGAGACAACAACTATCTTCATCTTATGAACGAGGGGAATTACTTCCTTACAGGGAAAAGCAATTACATATGCCTAGTAAATAACCAAAATTCGATCAATTTAGAGCAAGGCAAGGCATAACTATTAATGGAAAGGACTGAACTGAAAATGACATCATTTCATAAGAAGAAAGCATCAAAAAGCTTTAATTCCAGGACCAATATCCAATGCATTACCATTCTGATTCCAGAAACATCAAGATGAGCACAACCAAAATTGAATCTCTTGCCCCAAATACTCAAATAGTTAGTATGAGATGGATCACTGCCTGTACCTTCAGGGTTATCAAGCTGGCATGAAAAATTATCATGCTTTTCAAGTGGTAAGGTATCACTCTTATCCATTACATGGATTGAAACTGTATTATTACCAAGCACATAGCGAGTATGCGGTGGTCCAGTCTCTGCTATGACATGCCCATCTTCTGTAGCTACATACAAGTGCCCGCCCCAAAGGTTGACACGAAAAATATTATCAACGAGATCTTTCATGGCAATTCCGATGGAAATAACTCCTGATCTGGCCACTGGAGCAGTGAAAAAGAGCATTTGATCCCTAGCTTTGTTCCAGCCAACTCCCCATGAAGCATACCTGCTCTTACCATTTAATGCATCTTGAAACCATTGGGAACCAATTTGTTGTGGAGAGCAAGGAATCACATCTCCATACACCATCCCAGTATCTCGATCTACTAATTGGCTGTACCATTTATGTGCAGCAGAATAATTGGAAGAATCTGAAATATTCGAAAACATCGTGCGCGCCTGGTTCTCATCATTGTAATAGGAGAGAAGCATTCCACCATGTATACCAACATAAGATATCTGTGATATCCATGGCATTGTTGCAAATGCCAGGAACAAATTTGGCGCCACCTGCAAATCGAAAACATCAATTCAGTACCAACCTACTCTGCTAATGGCATATTGCACTCTAATATCTACCTTGTCTGCGATGTTGTAGAATGCGGACAAGTCTCCAATGGAGCTTAGCACCCTGGTGAGCCAATCCATAGCCAGGAGGATGCCAAGATAACCACACGGGCGGTGATCAATATTCAGCGACCAACTACTATGCAGCTCACGGCTTGGATCGACAGATACGAGGTACCACTTCTTGTTGACAACACCTATTCCCATAACTTCATTAGTTCAGTAATTCAATAGAAATTGGGACTACGGAGTATACCCATTGAGCCATTAGAGGTTAAAGTGGCAAGTGGAGAAAAGATTATGTGCAGCAACATCATCAAGGAGGTGCACCTCAATGTCCAAGGAGTACAAATCAAGGTTGATTTGCATGTTCTTCAGCTAGTGAGCCTTGATGTCATCCTTGGTCATTCATGGCTTCGTAGATTGGGCAGAGTCAGTACCGATTATGAAGCCATGATCATGGAGTTTACCATCAGCGGCCAGAAGAAGCAGTGGACAGCATCTTACAACAGAGGAGTTGTTGTAGATCTACTTCAGCCGCAGCCATGCTCGACCCTTGAGGACAAGGGTCGTTTCCAAGGGAGGGGGAATGTTGCGAACCCCGCGCCGCGAAGCCAAATTTCAGCCGAGACAAGCGAGGCCAACCTCGCTCAAGGCCAATTCCATTGCTTGGAGGCTTGGCCGAACCTTGGCCAAGCATTGCAGCAGCCGACCCAACCCCGCACAGGCCCTCCGCAGCACCCATGCGAGGTTTGGGGCCCTCAGCCCGACCGCTTGCGCACCAGCCCGCACGTGGACCTCCGCGCGCGCTCAACCGGCAGCGCGCAACCCTCTGCGCGCACCAGCCAACGCGCGGCCCTCCGCGCGCAGCCGCACCAGCAGCGCACGGCCAACTGAGCGCGCCCACAGCCTGCGCGCCGCCAACCGCGCGCGCACCAGCAGCAGCAGCACACGCGCGGCCCTCCGCGCGCACCACTGCCCGCGCGCAGCCCTCTGCACGCGCACCAGCAGCAGCAGCACACGCGCGGCCCTCCGCGGCACCACTGCCCGCGCGCAGCCCTCTGCGCGCGCCCGACAGCAGCGCGCGCCCATTCTGCCGTGCGCACCGCTACGTGCACACGCCCTGCAGCGCGCGCCCCTGCGCGCGCCCATTCAGCCGTGCGCGCCCCTGCACGCGCACGCCCAGCAGCGCGCACGCCCAGCAGCGCGCGCCCCTGCGCGCATCCATTCAGCCGTGCGCGCCCCTGCGCGCACACGCCCAGCAGCGAGCATAGTGACAAATAAATACATCAATAGACGTAATAACAAAAATAAGATAACATAAAACAGAAATACAAGTCGATGCTTAACATGGTATTTAGTGCAAAACATTATAATATGTTATATATGCATGTGTGTGCATTCTAGCAGATAAGAACTATAAACATTAAGAAAAAAAACTGATGGGACAAAAATCATCACAAACTTTGTTATTTTATTTTCAGAAAGACTTACCATAACAGGTGGAATTTAATGTACTTTCTATCTGAAAATCAATAAATAGATCCATATGAGCACTTATGTATTGATATTCGGTTACTCTAACGATGATTTCATATGCTGCTACTCAATATACTAAAACAATTTTATTTATTTGAGCAATGGAGTGGTAATGTGTTACCACCAAGGTTTAAATCCTAGACCTAGCCTAGGATCAAGCCCTTCGGAAAGGGGTATCAACATTGGACTCGAGCCCAGTTGACCAATACAGTCAAAAAGTTTTGTCATTCAAAGTCAGCCACTTAGATCCTTATTTTAACTTGGAGTTCTTTATAGAATTTCAAATCCAAGTAGTTACCTTCCTTTTGGACGACAATGATTATTACTAGTATAAATACATAATTGCTAAATTTTTTTCTTACCTCACAATCCATTAGAATAATATTATAAGGTAAAGGCTTTAAATCTCCTTGTGGTTGGGCAGTTCCATTGTGCTTATCAGATGTTCCTCGCAAAGCCTTTGTAACCAAGTCCACAGCATCCCGCCCATTTTCAGCATGTTCAACAGTTGCTCCAAGTCTTGAAAGTGTGTGTTTAGCAACCTTAGATAAAATGGGCATATCCTCCGCAAGTAAGATGTTCATGCCACTTAAGGGTGTGTCATCATCCATACTGTATCTCGATCCAGATGTTTTGTTGGTATGTTGGCTTGATTGCGAAGCAAAAGAATTGGACAATAAAGTTTTATCATCCATAGAAGAACCAAGCTCGATAGATTGTTGTCGTTCTTGCATTGTATTCATAATCTGTATTCCTTGTGGATCATCTACATTTGTTCCTCCGAACTCTTGTAAAAGTTTCAGGAGTGCATATAAACGAGAACCATGTAATGGTTTTTGCAAAACAAGATCACATTTCTCCTGATTAGAACTACTTAAATCAGCGGCCGGAGTATTGAAACTGGCCAACCAAACAATCTTGCACTGGATATTATGAATGCTACTAGTAAAATTCTTCAAAATCGAGCATATTTCTGACATATTTCCACTGCTCAAATCAATGACAATCAAAATGTAAGTTGGCAAACCACTAAAACTTAGCTTCTTCAGACGTTCCTTAGTGGTAAGAGGCAAAGTTTGATCAGCCACATCTACAGAGCTAGAACACCCCTCATTTTCTTTGTTATAATTGAGAGATGTGGTTCTGGACAAGGAATTGCTACGTGACACTGAATCGGGATTTGCAGAGGCACAAAGACTATTCTTGATCTTTTCGAGTGAAGGATATAGAAGCTTGTGGTGGTCGATTGCCCATACCTTTACTCCAAGGCTTTCCATCCATCTTTGCATAATTTCTTTTGTTTCACCTTGAATCAAAAGTAGAGAGTGAATTCCTTCCATTTGAAGACCTCTTTTGAATGTCATGGCACGAATTTTTGATTGGGCAGTCACATTTTTTCCAGCAAGTTGAGTACTAGCAACAGATGTATTTCTTGGATGCAACTGAGAATTGGTATTCTCTTCACCATCCAAAGATGCATCACTTGACTTGAGAAAAATGTTAAACCTAAAACATGTTCCTCTTTCACCAGGATCTTTCTCCTTAATGCTAATCTCACCACCCATCAGTCGCACCTAATAATAGTAAACGAAAGTAGGATATCAATTCAACGAACAGAGATATAATCAAGGTAAAGCATAGAAAATTTGCAACAAATTTGTAGGCAAAAAACACAGGAAAAAACTTGAATATACGTTACAAAGAAGCAACAGATGTAATTTTTACTTACAAAGGATTGAACTATTCCAAGTCCCAAACCAGTGCCCTCATGTCCTCCAGTAGTTGTTTCTTTGACTTGCACATAGTTCTCAAAGACAGAAGCTCTCTTTTCCTTGGGTATTCCCTTACCAGTGTCCTCTACCTCAAAAATAAATTCAACAGAATCTGGGCCATGCTGAACAGGATTAAGAATTTCCATATTAGTTTCATTCTTCCAAAGGCACCTTGTCAGATGGCTTAATATGCTAGGAAAGCGGAACTCATGGTTCGAAGAAAGTTTAAAATTTTCTAAGCTAGGCTTCTTAGCCCAAGCACGCACAACCACGTGTCCCTCGGATGTGAACTTCACTGCATTGCCAAGTAGGTTATCGAGAATCTGTTTAAGCCGTCGACAATCTCCTTTGACATTTGAACATCTAAGAACTGAGCAATCACAAGGATCCCAAATCACCTCTAGGCCTTTCTTAAGAGCGACAACATGGAATATGTCTGCTGACTCCTCAAGCACTTGAGCCATATCAAATTCAACCTCTTCTAGTTGCATCTTTCCTGCTTCTACTTTACTTGTATCGAGAACTGAATTTACTATCCCTGTCAAAAAGGTTTCATCAAAAGAAACCAGTAATTTGTCTGTAGAATGTTTTCTTTCTGAATGTTACTAGAGTAACATGATAAATTACTAACAACATGAACTCCATCAGCACAACCCTTTAAGCTTGAATCAGTTGGGTATCGATAGAAAATTTTGATTTGAAGAGGAAGCTAACAAAGTTTTCCAAGATCAAGCATGAAAGAAACTAACAATGGACTACGAGCAAACATAAATGTTTTCTTTTTTTTTTAGGGGAAACAAAAATAATTTCTATACATGCATTTAGATTTATATGTATGTACATTTGTATGATGTTGAAAGTGGTTCTGTATTAAATACGCGTGTCGTATCATGAAGAACCAGATAAGGAAACTATATACCTAGAAGTTGTGATGCACAAGTACTCATCTGCTCCAAGTGCCTATCCAATTTGGAATTTGGGGTGGCATCAAGACGACAAAGTTCTACTAAGCCAGTGATGCCTGCGAGAGAAGTACGCACGTCATGGCTGGCACTAGCAAATGCCAAGCTCTTATTCATACTCTTCCGCTCTGCCTGTTGAATCGCCTCCTTTTGCTTGATGAGGCTCGCATATAGAAATGCTTCCTGTATTCGCGATCTCCTCAACAGTTGCAGCATGATGGAACTTCCGACAATCACACCGAGAATCATAAGTGACAGCAGTGAGACAACAACTATCTTCATCTTATGAACGAGGGGAATTACTTCCTTACAGGGAAAAGCAATTACATATACCTAGTAAATAACCAAAATTCGATCAATTTAGAGCAAGGCAAGGCATAACTATTAATGGAAAGGACTAAACTGAAAATGACATCATTTCATAAGAAGAAAGCATCAAAAAGCTTTAATTCCAGGACCAATATCCAATGCATTACCATTCTGATTCCAGAAACATCAAGATGAGCACAACCAAAATTGTATCTCTTGCCCCAAATGCTCAAATAGTTAGTATGAGATGGATCACTGCCTATACCTTCAGGGTTATCAAGCTGGCATGAAAAATTATCATGCTTTTCAAGTGGTAAGGTATCACTCTTATCCATTACATGGATTGAAACTGTATTATTACCAAGCACATAGCGAGTATGCGGTGGTCCAGTCTCTGCTATGACATGCCCATCTTCTGTAGCTACATACAAGTGCCCGCCCCAAAGGTTGACATGAAAAATATTATCAACGAGATCTTTCATGGCAATTCCGATGGAAATAACTCCTGATCTGGCCACTGGAGCAGTGAAAAAGAGCATCTGATCCCTAGCTTTGTTCCAGCCAACTCCCCATGAAGCATACCTGCTCTTACCATTTAATGCATCTTGAAACCATTGGGAACCAATTTGTTGTGGAGAGCAAGGAATCACATCTCCATACACCATCCCAGTATCTCGATCTACTGATTGGCTGTACCATTTATGTGCAGCAGAATAATTGGAAGAATCTGAAATATTCGAAAACATCGTGCGCGCCTGGTTCTCATCATTGTAATAGGAGAGAAGCATTCCACCATGTATACCAACATAAGATATCTGTGATATCCATGGCATTGTTGCAAATGCCAGGAACAAATTTGGCGCCACCTGCAAATCGAAAACATCAATTCAGTACCAACCTACTCTGCTAATGGCATATTGCACTCTAATATCTACCTTGTCTGCGATGTTGGAGAATGCGGACAAGTCTCCAATGGAGCTTAGCACCCTGGTGAGCCAATCCATAGCCAGGAGGATGCCAAGATAACCACACGGGCGGTGATCAATATTCAGCGACCAACTACTATGCAGCTCACGGCTTGGATCGACAGATACGAGGTACCACTTCTTGTTGACAACACCTATTCCCATAACTTCATTAGTTCAGTAATTCAACAGAAATTGGGACTACGGAGTATACCCATTGAGCCATTAGAGGTTAAAGTGGCAAGTGGGGAAAAGATTATGTGCAGCAACATCATCAAGGAGGTGCACCTCAATGTCCAAGGAGTACAAATCAAGGTTGATTTGCATGCTCTTCAGCTAGTGAGCCTTGATGTCATCCTTGGTCATTCATGGCTTCGTAGATTGGGCAGAGTCAGTACCGATTATGAAGCCATGATCATGGAGTTTACCATCAGCGGCCAGAAGAAGCAGTGGACAGCATCTTACAACAGAGGAGTTGTTGTAGATCTACTTCAGCCGCAGCCATGCTCGACCCTTAAGGACAAGGGTCGTTTCCAAGGGAGGGGGAATGTTGCGAACCCCGCTCCGCGAAGCCAAATTTCAGCCGAGACAAGCGAGGCCAACCTCGCTCAAGGCCAATTCCATTGCTTGGAGGCTTGGCCGAACCTTGGCCAAGCATCGCAGCAGCCGACCCAACCCCGCACAGGCCCTCCGCAGCGCCCATGCGAGGTTTGGGGCCCTCAGCCCGATCGCTTGCGCACCAGCCCGCACGTGGACCTCCGCGCGCGCTCAACCGGCAGCGCGCAACCCTCTGCGCGCACCAGCCAACGCGCGGCCCTCCGCGCGCAGCCGCACCAGCAGCGCGCGGCCAACCGCGCGCGCCCACAGCCTGCGCGCAGCCAACCGCGCGCGCACCAGCAGCAGCAGCACACACGCGGCCCTCCGCGCGCACCACTGCCCGCGCGCAGCCCTCTGCACGCGCACCAGCAGCAGCACACGCGCAGCCCTCCGCGCGCACCACTGCCCGCGCGCAGCCCTCTGCGCGCGCCCGACAGCAGCGCGCGGCCCTGCGCGCGCCCGACAGCAGCGCGCGCCCCTGCGCGCGCCCATTCTGCCGTGCGCACCGCTACATGCACACGCCCTGCAGCGCGCGCCCCTGCGCGCGCCTATTCAGCCGCGCGCGCCCCTGCACGCGCACGCCGCAGCAGCGCGCGCCCCTGCGCGCATCCATTCAGCCGTGCGCGCCCCTGCGCGCACACGCCCAGCAGCGCGCGCCCCTGCGCGCGTCCATTCAGCCGTGCGCGCCCCTTCGCGCACACGCCCAGCAGCACGCGCCCCTGCGCGCGCCCATTCAGACGTGCGCGCCCCTGCGCACACGCACCAGGCCGAACCCGAGCCCAAGCACACACTCGGTCAAACCCAGCTGGCCGAGCCACATGGCAGCAGCCCAACCAGGAAGGTTCGGCCAAAGCAAGAAGGAGTTCATGCCTAATCAACGGGGGAGTCCAAACCAGCTCTCCCATGGCTAACCGGCAAGCATGGACATGGGCGGCCAAGATGCATCAGGCCGCCAAATGAAGGGGCAGCACGCTGCCATGTCATCGATCCGTGGGAGAAAGAAGCACGCCACATCATTGATCCTTGTGAACAGGCACCTTCACCAAAGGGCGACACATGGCAAGGGACCAAGGACACTTGGCGGAAGCAGCATGGAAGGTGCAACCAGCCCAAATCTGCACCTTCCTAAATTGATTGGGCGCCCACCCATTCAAATGAGTTTGAATTCAAATATGGCTGATTAGAGGCCAAATAAGGATAGTTTGCTTGAGTAATTTGAATTCAAATTTTGAATTCAAATAAAGGCCACTCTTGGCCGATTAAGGAAAGGTTGGAATTCAAATTCAAATTCGAATTAGTTCCCACTACTAATTTCGAATTTGAATTCGAATTAAGCCCGCTCATAAGCTGAAATTTCAGCACTTAGCATTTGTCTATTTAAGGGTGCCATTAGGCACTTTGTAATCATCTTTTGAGAAGTAATCCATTTTGATCTTTTGATCTTTGATCCCATAGGGGAATTCGGCCGGAAGGCCTTGGGCTATCGTAGGGATTCCACCCTCGATAGATTGGGCTAGCATCGGGATCATCATGTCCCTTTGTTAGATTGTTTTTCTGCTTTACTTTCCAGCATTTATTCTCCTTATTTTCCAGCCTTGTAATCCATTGCCTTTTGGAATAAAGAGAGTTGTTCAATCCATAAGGATCATCCCGCATGGCGGGCTTAATTTGCTGGGTCATGAGTACCATCACCGAGATCGCACTGACGCCCAGTGCCACTAGAACCTGCATGTGTTAATGATCACAGTAGCATCTAATTCCATTTTCACCTTATTCCATCTTCCAATCCAACAAGGACGAAGGTTATTTTTATAAGCATAGATTAATGGAATAAGACAGTATAGGGAATGCAACCACATGGCCAACTAATCCTATCCGGAACCCTCTCCTAAGAGTATCTCATGAAAAAAAAAGAAAAATAATAACAAAGAGAGATGGGAAAAAAGAATGATGAACAAAAAGAAGGGATTAAAAAACAATGAAGAAAATGATATTCATGAAAAAGAGAATGACATGAAAAAAAAAAGAAAACAAAAAAGAAACACGATAAAGAGAGAAAGAATGATGAAGAACGAGAAGCGATCAAAAGAAAACAACGAAGAAAACGATATAGAAAAATCGAAAGAGAAGGATTACCAGAGGGAATATGATCCAGTAATGAAGAAATGCATTCATTTTCGCACTCATTCTTGCCTGCATGTCAAAAAGATCAAGAAGAAGAAGAGTAAGAGGATAACGCTGAAAGAAAACTAGATACGCAGCAAAGAAGATAAAGAGTTTTAACTCTCTTCCTTAAGAGCGAAGGATTATGGATGCATTACCTCTTCTTGAAATCTTCTCTCTCTGCTCTTTTTTTTTTTTTTCATGCACCTCTTATTTTTTTCCCTTCCTGCTTGTTTTGGAAATGTATAAATGCTTTATATAAAATTGATCACCAAAAACAACTCAAAGTGAGAATCTTCCCAGATTTTCTTTTTTTAGGTAACAACAGCGATAAGGCCAAAAACGATATTCACCTTCTTAAATATGTAAATTAAATAGGATAGAGAAGCAAAACCCTAAGCAATGAGCATGAAATCGTTTAACCCTAGCGCATAGCAAGAAGTCGGTCCTTGGACTCCCGTTTAATTTTCCCCTTGACTCGTGTAGACCGGCAGCGAAAATATTTCTATTCATGCTTGACTCTGAGACGCTGCCACGCGACATGGAGCCCGAGCCCCCCAAACCGTGGGCCCCCACCGATTCGGTTGGAATCTTCGAGCGGCCCCCGAAACTAACGGACGCGCCGCGCGGCCTCCACCGGTTCGGTTAGAATCTTCCAGCGGCCCCCGAAACTAATGGACGCGCCGCGCGGCCTCCACCGTTGTTTTGGGCTTATCGAAAGCTATCCTTTCGCGCCTTCCCACCTCCGATCGGCGCCGGCCGGGGCACGGCGGCGGCCTCCGCGACGCGCGGAGCGTGTTCGGTGAAATGCCCGAGAACGCGCTACTCGCTGGCTGAGCCGAACTGAGCGGCTTCGCCGGTACAGTCTCGCCGGGTCTTCCGGGCCTAAGAGATTTTGAAGGCGCATATGCTCTCCTTCATGCATGATTGGATGATGCGAAGTCCAAGGGCGATGGTTTCTCTCTGCACATCAGAGGTAAGGAGTCATTGATACGATTCAGTCAATTTAAATTATAATAACTATATTAGTTCTTCATTTGAAATGTTTTATGACACATGGCAAGTTTGTAGGTTGGATCTTGCTGTGCAAATCATTTCATATCTTACCAGTCTTAAATTCTGTATGCTTTCTATTTTTGCTCTTGCGTCTAGGTGCTTGTTTCTCAAATTTTGATGTTGGCTTTAGAAAATAGCATGATCCAGCTTAATTATTTTGAAATGTGCATAATTTTGCTTCCCTCACTTTGTGTACCTGGAAGAATTAAAAATTAATTTGGTGGGAAAATACAACTCATCATTCCATGCTGATGCTTCTATGTGTTTGAATTAGATTTTTTTATAAAAAAAAACTTGAGGAGACAAGGAGGATGCGCAATACTCCTCCCAAATGATCTTGACATCAATTGATGGTCAATCTCTAGGATTCAATGTCTGAGGAGGACTTAGTGATTTGTAATGAAAACTAAGTACTTAGGAGAGACAAGTGCGTCACGAATTGAATTTTTTTGTGTGTGTGTTTGTGTTTGTTGTATGATGATGAAAGCTTCAATAAATAAGCTTGCCCTTCTACTCTTGCATCAAATATGCATGTCTTCAACCTCGCAATTGGGCAACATGCCGTGTTTTGCGGTAAATAAGCACCTCATTAAGATGCAATGACCCCTCCATGCCTATATTTTCGCACATGAACTAATCGCTAATCAATTCTACGTACCCATCATATGCCATATTGAGAATATTAATTTTTCATGGAAAGGATGCAGTATTTCTTTTTATTATAGCTTAAACAAAATTCACATGTTTGGATTCTATGTTAGTTCTATAATATATACCTTCATAAATGTGCGATAATTATCTATCAATGGGGGTGCAATAAAAATCATGCATGCTTGTGCACTAAATGCAGTATAATAATGCTGCAGGTTTCAACTCTTTCATATGATATCCATCATAATGCTAGCTTGTGCGCATTTACGACAATTACAAAAAAGTAGAAGTGTTGACTAGTTGGCTAGAGAGAGAACTTTGCATCTAACGACTTATATTTAGCTTCTTATTACCGAGTTCCTTAACTTGTGGATGGCTAATATAAGAAAATAAAAAATATTCAAATTTTTCAAATATCTATTTTAGAATTCTCATATCGAAGTTTTTTATCTTAGAATTGAAGAGAGGGGATTATATCTTATATTGATATCATGCACTTATAAATATGATATATCTAGAATATTGGTCCTCGTGCTTATCAATCTAATATATCTAAAATTATCATTTTTTATTATCTAGGTCAGTATAAACAAGTATATCTTAGAACATTCACTAATATATTTTTAATAAAAGTCGATCAAAATTTTTCAATCATATTCTTTTTACTATCTTAAATTAACTTTGACAAAAATATATAAAAAAAATAAATGTCCAATGATTGAAATATCAATTTTTGGTTTCCATCTAATGCTAGGATCTACAATTATCTTGTTTCTTTTTAAAATTTCTCCACCTTCCAACTTTCATCTCAGCCAATATATTCGTGATATATCTTGATATTGATCACTATATATAATGAGAAAACCTGGGCTCCCAAGGAGTGTAACCGCCTGAAAAGTATAGAATTTTTGGTAATAGAGTGGGGCCCATATAAGAGAGAGCATAATTGAAAGAAAGCAAGGAGAGCGCAAATTCTCTCTACCAATAACAAAAACATGATTAAAACCCAAATCCGAATAATTTTTATCACTGGAGAAATCATCTTATAGGACTTGGGACATAATGGCAGCTCGTCCTCCCTTCTTAGTCTCTTTCTCTAGAAGAGAACGATGACCAAGGCGGCTTTGTCCCCATCCCTCCCCTCTCTTTCTCCTTTCTACTTCTCCCTCTCCCCCTTCTCCCTCTTCGTCCCCTTAGGTCCAGTGCACGTTAGGTCGGTACGATACAATACCAGTATCATACCAAACCGATCAGTACGACCCCCAGTATATCGGTTTGGCGAACCTTTACTTCACCAATTGAATCAATATGCATCTTGGACTAAAGAATTTTGTTCTAATACAGAGGTACCATTAGATTTGTACCAAAAAGAAAAGTATCAGATTAAGAGTCAACGGGTAGTGCTAATTATTAGGGTAAATAACTATCGAACATATCCTATCCCACAGACCTGCCTTGACACCAACATCAAGCCTACTGTTCATTAGTTAAACTGAAAATCTTATCAGTGGTCCTATGTATACTACAAGTTTCAGCTCACTGGTTAGACTCAATACCTTCGCCATATCTTATCCAAGCCTTCCCATTTCTCTGCTATACTACCTCATTTGCGATCCCATTTCTTTTTGGGGGGAATTTATTTGCAACTTCAACTCTATCTTATGGACCTAGTTTTAAGTAAATACAACAAACTACATTTTACTTTATGCATCAAAGAGGGAAAGTCTAATGAACAGTATTCTTTCTTTGTGATTTGACCTTTCACCAAAGGTCATGGGGTCCCCTGTTTCACCGAAGAAGAAGAAGAAAAAAAAAAGGAAAAGAAGAAAGGAAGAAGCGGGGAAAGGAGAAGAAACAGAGAAGAGAGAAGAAGAAAGAAGTCGGGAGAAGTTTCTGGAGAAGAAGAGAAGAAAAGAAAAAGAAAAGGAGAGGAAGGGAAAAGAAAAAGCAAAGAAGGAAAAAGGGAAAAAAAAAGAAAAGAGAAAAGAAGAAAGAAGAAAAAGAAAAAAAAATATAATAAATAAATAATAAAGAGAGGGGGTGGTTTACGGGTATGAACCCGGATCCGAACCTGAACCCGGGGTGCTAGACACTTCGGCAGGGTCGGCCCTGGGAGAATGTTAAAATTTAGGTTTTATATATATATTGTGATGAATTTTAAAAGAAAATATGGTTTTTGAATATTAGGTTCTGCGAGGGATTTGCGGAATTAATTGGATTTGTTGTGGATCGCGTTCGCAAGGTAAGTGATGTAACCTCTTTACTAGATTTATCGGCAAACTAAATATCTGTTTTACGAATCGAATTATTTGTGATTATGAATTTGATGCATGGATTATATGTATATTTTTAGAATATTGTATGACTCTGATTGAACGTATTTGCTTCTGGTTTGAATTGTATTTAATTGCTCTGACATTGTATTTTTCGACTTGAAACACTGAAAATAATGTAAGAAAAGATAATGACTTGAAATAGATTCAGACTTGCAATCGAGCTATGTTGAGGACCTTGCCAATGGGGGCTAATACATTGGTACCGCAAGAAGAATAGTCGGTGATATGACCCTGCCACAGGGAACATGTGGTCATAGTTCCTGGCTGTTGAGTTGAATCTGATAAATTAAAAGAAATTGAGATATGAACGACATTTGGTTTTGACACTGTATGTTGTTTTTATATAACTGAAATATGAAATAGACTTATAGAGAACAAACTGAACTTCGACCTGGCTATATTGAGGACCCTGCCAATGGGGGCAGATACGTTGGCAATTGACTGTCCTGAAGGACTCACCGCAAGAAGATTAGTCGGTGTTGATGACCCTGCCACAGGGAACATGTGGTCATAGTCCAGGATCGATAAGATGAATTGAATATGTGAAAGAATTTCGAAACATTCAAAAGAATCTTATGAATTTAAGACATATTTGACTTGTACTTTGGAACTGTATTTATATTTATTTTCCACATATTACTGCTTGATTTATCTAGTTAGAGTATTCATTACTTACTGGGCTGTTTAGCTCATTATACCATCTCTTGTTGTTTTACAGATTCCGAGAACTAGACTATTGGGGATTCAAAATGGGAGAGCGACTAGAAGAATTGTGGCCCAAATTATCTTAGATTAGGGTTATTTAAGTTGAATTGATTATTATGGACATTTATCATGATTATTGGACTTTGCAAGGTTTTGTCATTTTAAGAATTAGGTTTTTGCATGTTGGTCAATTATTGTTCCGCTGCGTATTTAGAACTGTGAGACCTTATGACTTGAATCAGTCAATGGAATAAGATTGCATTTATTCAGTTAAATTAATTTAGATTTATAAAATTGAGATGTTTGGTGAAGATGCCTTGCATGCTCGTGGGGAGAGTTTCCTACGGGTGTGTGGCGGTTGGCGCGACCCCCGGTTCGCAATCTCGGGTCGGGGGCGTGACAATAACAATGGTTATAAACCTCTTCTTAAATACGACTAGATGGAGGCCTTTTTTTTTTTTTCTTTTTTAACAGAAAAAGGCGATACGAACATATGCCTCATAGTTGGACGCATTGTAATGCCACAGTGCAACTTAGGCTTAAGGGCCATGAGGCTCAAATAGTTTGTAGATATAATTTCTGAGATTCATAAACTGTGCATACAATATGAAACAATGATAAGAGCCAACACAATTTGGCGGGTAGAGTATATAATGGGCCCAAATTCTAGTGTAAGGGATGCATTATCTAGGGAGTTGTCAAGTTGTTTCTTAGAGTTTTCTCAGAACAGTTTTCGACATTTGATGGCATAAATGGCACATGAAATCTCAATCTTCAGGCCAGGAAACCCTCATAAAAAAGGGACCAAGATTGTACCCCAAATAAGACTGGTTCATAGTGGGCAGAGAGGCCAGTTTGTAACTCATTATCAGGTTTGTTCAGTAAAATCCGAGTCAGTAGAACTTGTATCTGAAATCACTATGCTTACAGTACAATCTACAGTCTTCATTCACATTTGTTCAACCTCCCATCTTTTGATCCAACAATGCCTCCTATTCATATATTACGTACATCTAATTATTTGGCTTTCCCTAAACAGAGAAATATACATGCAACCAACAGCGCCATGCGAATAGCATTTGGCTGAAGTGGACAAAATCTTGGATCATCTGCTATTTGAGAGCAACCAGAACATAACGATCCAATTCTCCTCCTATTTTGTGGCCACCCATGTTTTTCATGAAGCTAACCAACATGCTAACTGTGCGGCCAACCTTGTGGTAGAATTGGAAGAATCTAATTTTTGAACTGAGTCTTTCCTTTTGTTTTTTGTTTTTGGATCAAAAAGAAAGAGCCGAAGTAGTATTAACTATTAAACGTTGAAATATAAAATGCTGGAATCCATAGGAATAAGAGATGACAACTTAGAAAGAATAATCTTTAGCCCAGAACTGCTGTTCTTGTTCTTGCTTTTTCTTTCCCCCTAAACCACATGGGATATTTATATGCCATGTCTCGAAATTAAAATATATTAATCAAGCAGAAATCAATCGAAAATTTTCTTCTCGCAATAGTTTTTTTTTTTCTTTTTTCTTTTTTTGTGGGTAAGTGTAGATGTTTTCTTGCATGCATTGCATGTTCCCGTCACGTTTCTCCTCCTATTAAACGTCTGGGTCCATATCATGGACCCGAAACCATTTTGGGTCGGGTGCCGTTGCCGAACCCGGATCGGAACCCGACCCGGTCCGCACCCTCACCAGCTGTAAGGCTGTAACCCTTGCCCTCCACTCATCGACGCCAAAGCTGCGAAATATTCCGAGTTGCCCATTTTGATAGCTCGTTCGCTCGGAGCGCTCCGCTATCCTCAATAGTTCGATTGGCGATTTCTTGATTTCTTTCCATATTTTCTCTCCAGGTATTCTTCGTTTCTTCTTCTATTCTTTTACATCCGAACAAGATCGACATCTCCCGGTGATTTGGATCGATTTAGTTAAAGATTCAGGAGTTTCGATTGGACTATCTTTGGGTAACCTAGGGTTCGTTCCCTTTCTGTATTTGGACTTGCGAACAAGATTTGATGTAGATTGTAGTTTTTGTTGGTTATGTAGGGTTTCGGCAGTTTAGTTCTTGAGGGTTATGGCTGAAGAAAATCCAGCCGATGTTAAAGAAGAGGTACCAGAGGTATAATCTTTGCTTCCCATCTCAATTGATTCTTGATTTTGTTATGTTCCGAGGCGTCAAGATTTATTCCTCTATTCTTGTTTTTATTTTCTCTGTGTTGTTTTCTCCATTTTTTGTTGTTGTTGTTGTTGTTGTTGTTCTGCAGTAGAAATCAATAAGATTTATGCTTTCTGATTTAATGTATGTAGCATTTTTTGAAGGGAAAATGACTGCTTTGTAATGATTTTCAATACTATTTTTTGTGGTCATATTCTTGCAGCTGGCTCCTTTTGATCCGAACAGAAAGAAGAAGAAAAAGAAGCCAGTTGTTCAAGACACGACCGAAGAGATGGATAAATTAGCTGAAAAGACTGATGACTTGTCAGGTCTGTTTGAAGACAAAAAATGGTTCTTAGTACTTTCTTGAAAAACTCTAGCTTTATTGAAGTTCTTGCATTTTGGTATTTGATATGCACATCGTCAAGCAGTTTCTGATGATCTGGAGACTAGTTTTGTGGGGATGAAGAAGAAGAAAAAGAAGCCGGTGAGTCTGCTCGTGGATTAAATTATAGTTGGCATGCATTAGTTCCTGCAGATAGTGTTCTTCTGCAGAATCTGTTGGCTTTATGGTCTCCTTTCATTCCAGGTGGAAACTGACTTTTCGAATGATGAGAATAGGGATGCTGGAGAGAACCATGATGGTGAGGTTTCACACATCAAAATTGCTCATTTGACTTTTCGTTGCATATTGGCTAAGAAATTGTTATTTGAACTGTATATAAATCCAAGGATTGTCTCTTTGTGTTTTTGATTTAACAATAGATTTGCAATATCTTATTGTTATAGCATTAATTTGAAACAAGCAGCAATTTTAATGTCTTCCAGGCAACCGTGTTGGAGAGGATGAAGAGGGGGAGGGCATTGTTCTAGGAGGTGTACGCTATCCTTGGGAAGGCACTGACCGAGACTATAAGTATGAAGAGGTGTGTTCACTTCTTCCTATTTCCCTTTTGTTTTGTATCATTTTGTGATATCAACATTTTGGGTTCATCTCTAAGAAAGCAACAGTATTGGAGGCTGAAGGTAGTGAGTGAGGATATGAGTATGAAAACTTTTCTAAAATTTTAGACAGGATTCTTCAGAAAACAGTTTTACAAATTGAGTCCAAAAAAAATTTCTGAATGATGATTCGTTTTTGCATTTGTTTGTATGGAAATAGCCAATCTTTGGAATGCTGGCTCAATTACATGGCCTGAAGATTGTGCATTGTTCTTATTTTAGTGCTAACTATAGGCTGTTGCTGTTCTTTGCCTTGATATCTTATCATCTCATCAATTTTTGTTCATTAGAATATTGATAGATTAGACCGCACTTAGAAATTCAGCATAATTTACTTGGAGTCTAGACTACAAGGTAGAAGGAAAGTCTTGATATAGTATATGTTGTGAAGCACAAGTTCTTTTTTAACATTTTCATAGCTTCAATGTAAAATATTTAATATAGTTAAGAGAACATAGTCTTGAAGCTCTGTTTGAAACTTCCAGTTCTGATCCAATCCTGATTCGGAAGGACCAGTTTTGTAGTGTTGGCAGAAACTAATTTTATTGGGTTGAATTTAATACATGTACATGCTCTATTGTAATTTTTTGTGCTTCTTTTTTAAATAGTGGGAAGCATTTTCTCTAACTAAATATTAACTTTGCAAGATTCTAAAACACTTGGGAATCCATATGGTGTTAGATTCCAAATAGCTATAGAGAGATGATGCATTTTTTCACATTTTTCTCGCTATCCTAGAATTTAAATTGCATAGACATTTCAGTTGTTACATGTTTGTTTGTTTGCTAATTATACACTTTAATCGTGAGTTTTTGAACATTTGATTCTTCAAAAATAAATTTTTAGTTGCTTCTTTGTGAGACTATTTAAACAATATATCTAGAGCTCCTATAGCATTGATTAATCTTTACTCTGGATTTTAATGTGATCAAAGAAGGTTGAGTCTTGTCTGTTGGTTGGGTGAAGAGATGGTTACATCATTCATAATTGAGTTCGAATGAATTAGCTAGCTTTGACATGAGTAAGTTGTCCAATGAGATGTACAAGAAAGAGTCAATCAAGTGACTATTCTAATGTGGAATATCGAATGTGACAATGTGAATGAGAACACTAGGTGCATTATACGCTGTACTAGGCAGCTACCTTGGGTAGACTTGAATAACTTGTGATTACAGAAGTCTGCTTTCCATTGCATAATAAGTCAAGCAGATTTGGCTAATAAATCAAGTGGATTTGGTTAGTAAAAGCATATTATCTTGTGTTTTAAGCTGGCTTAATCCTAGAAAAAGTTATTATTGCTGGTTTAATGTTATCAGTGACTTAAGATGGTTTATGTATTATCATGTGTATTCATATGTTTTCATAAATATACAAACTTACCTGAAACGAGCTGGAAGGAACTATGGATTTGCAACCTCTGATGGAAGCTTCAATGGACAGAAGGTTTACATTTCCTTTAAAGTACAATACTTTTTATCGATCGATGAATATACAAACTTGCCTGAAATGAGCTGGAAGGAACTAGGGATTTGCAACCTCTGTTGGAAGCTTCAATAGACAAGGTTTAGATTTCCTCTAAAGTACAATACTTTTTATCGATCGGTAATCGTTTTGAATAACAAAACATAACTATTCGGCTGCATTGTAACTAACCATGCCTGCATATGTAATGTTTTTCCCCAACTTTTGTGTGTGTGTGGTTAATTCTCTTCTTTTTTTTTTTGTGGGCGGTGGGGTGGGGTGGGGTGGGTGGGTGCAGGCAACCAGGCATGTGTGCACATGCATCTATATATTCTTTTTCCTAACTATTTTTTTTTACTTTATGGTTATAAAGATTATGTATTCTATGTTCTGCTTATGCAGCTTCTGGATAGAGTATTCAATATCTTACGTGAGAATAATCCCGATCTTGCCGGAGATAGGCGCAGGACAGTGATGAGGCCGCCACAAGTTCTTAGGGAAGGAACTAAGAAGACTGTCTTTGTGAATTTCATGGACCTATGCAAGACGTATGATTCAATTTTTCCAATATTTTTCTCATTGCTTTTGTTGGTCCTAGATAAGATTATTGAGTTTCATCAGATATATGCATATGTTAATTATACTCATAATATTATAATTCTCACGATTATGATGGATTGCTATGAAGTGTCCTACATGTCTTTAGAGTATGACACTTCAGCTTTTTTCCATTACATAGTAATGATCATAACTTCCTGAAAGGAATATTCTATGGAATTTGAAATGGGACCTAGCACAACAATTTTACAAATTATATAATGTATAATGTATTGGCCTTTCTTGTCTAAGTTGAATGAGTAAATTCTTAGTAGCTGTGGAGGAAGAGATCATTGTATTGGTTCACTGATGGTGAAAGGTGGATGCGAATTTTCTAGAATCATTGCAATCCTTTCACTAGTTAGTTTATGCTTTTATACAAACCCTAATTGTGTCATGTAGATCAGCAAGTTTATGGTAGTGAGCTTAATGTTCTTTTTTTTGATACATTTTTTCTTTTTCTGTTAATTGTTGCTTTATTTGTGCTGTAAAGGAGTCAATATATTGTTTTATATTGTACCTTAGTTTAATTGATTTTGTTTGGCTTGTTTGCAAAGGCTCTAATGCGCTTTCATTTCTAAATCTATTGGGTTTTGCTCAAGTAATTTTGAGGAGATGATAACCTAAGTTCCTAACACTACCTTGTGAGTAAATTGGAAGGAGATGAACCTCTCCTAGAGTGAATTGGTAGGTCAGAGAGGATTAGCTCATGAGTTACATTTCTAAAGATAGAACTTCCAGTCACTTTTGTTGTGCTGGGCTTTGTCAAGGTTTTTATTTTATGTGTAAAGCGTAGTAGATTGAATAAATATGAGGACTACACCGATATGCTTGCTGTTGTGCTTAGGTCGCATTTCACTTTTTAAAGAGCTTTTACTTGACAAAAGGTTTATCCTTAACCAGGAATTCTTAGACTAAGCTTCTTCCTGCATGACTAGATAATTTCAACCAGGCACATGGTTCTAAAAGATAGAAGACTTGAGGTGGGAGACTAGGGGATACTTAGTGCTTAGGTGCTGCTCTGCATAATGAATTCTATTCCCATTCTGTATAATTATATTATTAATGTTAGTTTTTATCACTGAATTCTGCTAAAAAAATTCAGTTTATATCTGAATAATATCCAACTTATATCTTAGTAGGATAGAAAAATATGCATATAAATAGTATCTGCCTATATCTGTATCCATTCAGAACAAGTATGAATATGCTTAATATCCAATTCATATCCATGTCTTTTTAGAGCAAATATGGATACTAATTTTTGTATCTATTTAATATCCATATCAGTGTCCATGGAAGAAGGTGGATATGGATATGGAAATACCAGCATCCAATCCATTTTCAACCCTATCAAGCGTTGACCAATAATGCTCATTGTTCAACTGTTTGACCACATACAAACTAGTGAAAGCACAGAGCCTTTGATATCGCATCTTGGATTCCTGCTTTCTTCTGTTTCAGACATTTATTTATTCATATTACATTACTTTGTTGTTTTAAGCCCTGTGGAAATACAGACATCTAATCCAGGGCATAGGACATCAAATCTATTTCCCGCTTTGCGTTCAACCAATGATTTGTAGCTGATTGTATTATAAATACTTTAGTCAAAGTTTCTGGTACATGCTTTGGCCAGCCTTAAGCCTGTAATTCCGGCATTTCGATTCATTTCAGATAGCTTCTGGTAAGATTTATTCTATCTTGATGCTAGTACTTAGCCCTGTTATTAATATAGGAGATGCACTGTTCATGTTCTTTCTATTTGCAGGATGCATAGGCAGCCAGAGCATGTGATGACTTTCTTACTGGCTGAAATGGGAACAAGTGGATCTCTTGATGGCCAACAGAGATTGGTTATCAAGGGAAGATTTGCACCTAAAAATTTTGAGGGAATATTGAGACGATATATCAGTAAGTTTACTATCTCCTGTTAAAGAACCTTTTGATGTACAATGATAAATGTTCCATATGTGTGTAGTGACAAGTTAAATATTATGATCTGATGCTTTAGAAGAGTAGTGGATTTATTTAGGCGAATGTTTTCATCAGTTTGACAGCAAAGGAAGAACCCTGGATACTGGAACTTTAAAACCTATAATCAGAGCAGAATTTTCAAATCCCATGATTTCTTGTCCACTCAAGATTCTTTATTCCTCTATAACCAAGCCATCTTTCTTAAGGATCTCAAGTTTGAAATTTCTTAATTTTTTAGTCAAAGTGAGCCAGGGAATCTTAATCAGGAAAATTAATGGTTTCTTTTATTTGCAATTTGTGCTTTAAAGTAGGAAGAGATAAAACCTTTTTTTTTAAAAAAAATTAATGATTGATGCAAATGGAGGACACTTCACATTCATTTCTGAAATGCATAAGTTACAAGCATATGCTTATTCTGGAGATGTTGAAAATCCATTATAATTCATGATGCGTTACGACTAAAATGCAAGTAGCTTATACTCAGGTGAACTTGGTAGAAATAGGTGAAAATGGCTGGTTCTGCCAAGTTGTGGATTGGGAAGAACCGTGCAGTACAAGGGATAGAATAGTATGATGATATTCAATGAATGTCTCTTCATTGGCAATGTATATCTCATTACAGACTTATTGATGCTATGTATTTTGCTCCACATTACGATTTGTTAACTTTAACATATGAAATCTTTCACCTTTTTTGTTTGCAGATGAATATGTCGTATGTAATGGTTGCAAAAGTCCTGATACTATACTCTCAAAAGAGAACCGTCTCTTTTTTCTGCGGTGCGAACAGGTAATCTCTTAGCCCCCCCTTTCAAGAGAAGGTCTACTATTTGTTCTCTCTTTTATCTATCACTGTGTTGACATGTGTGTCTGTCATGTCTGTGTCTCTTTGTACTTATGCCCTGGTATGCTTGTCACATTATAGTTTTGCTTTCTTCTTGGTTAAAGCTCATACAAGGTTTCCAATGCAATTAACAAGTGCATTTCTCAGTGTGCTTGCAATTGGATATGGTCATGGTGATGATGTTGATGTTAATTTGCTTCTTTTTGAGGATACTTGAACCCATATTGATTGCTAGTCATATAAATAAATAATCTATACCTTTACCTTTTAATGTGATATGAAAATCCATCAGAAATTCTAAAGTAACTTATCATTTATTTATAAAACCCTAACATACATGCATCTATATTATAGGTGATACGCTCACTCACTCTCTCTCTCTCTCTCTCTCTTGTGGGTGTGTGTGTGTGTAATTATCTTTCTTGCTCCCACTTCATGGTGTTGAACACCTCTAACAACCCTGTCTGTGTCAGCATGCAACACTTGTATCCATGTTGACCATATTATAGGTCCAGGGTCATATATACCGGTTTCCTGTGGTTTGTTGTGATTATGAGATATATTTTCTACATTGCTTAATCGAGTTGTAGAAGTTCGCTTAGCTTATAATTGCCTTAAATTTAAAGTTTGATTTGGATGCTTCTTTAATTCTTTTTAGATTTCACGTTTTTGGTGGTGCAAGTGCTGTTGGGCTGTTGTATTTGAACCATATATTACATTTTAAGACTGGTTTTCCTAGGTTTAGACATGATTGGCTTATGGTTGAGGTCAGTGTAGGTTTATTCTAGCCTTGTGGCCTTGTGAGATAGTTTTTCTTTAAGAAGTGCTAAGGTTGGTCGAGTTACTCTTTGCAAATAAAATTGGATCTAATTTCTGAGTCCAACATAAATTGGAGTAGTTCATTACATTTTGTGCCAGTCGGTACCAGATTTATGTGGATCAAACTGATGTGCTGCCAGCTAGACACAATTCTGTTCGGTCAGTAGAACACTGGTTGTCTCATAACTTTGGTTCTTAGACTTTTCATCAGATGTCTGTTTCAGGCCATGATGATCTGCAGAATTATTGCCTACGTTATTTGGTTATCTTCTTGTGATAAAAATCTGCACTTATTCTGAGGCCACGTCAAAGAAATGGGAAAAAATGTTTTCATTGTTTTCTTACACACATATGCACACATATATATGCACATATATACATATACGTGTACATATAAATCTGTCTCTGTCTATATCTTTGTCTATATCTATCTCTCTATCTCTATCGGTTCTCTATCTATATCTATAGGTTCTCTATCTATATCTAGGTTTTCCAATGGAACTGATTGTCCTTTGAAGAACTGGCTTTATAGTAGGTGAAAATGAAGCATTTTTGTGTTGCAAATAAGCAGTGCAATGGATGTGGAAATTGTTGGACCAGATGCTATTCAATGGTTATTGATTGTCCTTTGAAGAACTGGCTTTGTAGTAGGTGAAAATGAAGCATTTTTGTATTGCAAATAAGCAATGTAATGGATGTGGAAATTGGTGGACCGGATGCTATTCAATGGGACAAGAAGCCCATGCTGGAGATTTTAACCCTATGTACTGTTATTTGTTATGATATTGATGCTCGTTACAATATAAACCCATTGAAGGATGACTTTGAAGGATATGCTTAGACCCTTTGAATGCATATGCTATGCTATATGACATGGGGCATGTGTATGCATATTGGAAACAGCTATGCTATTTAATGAGCTTTACCCCTGTGGGTTTTTATTCTAAGCGTAATATCCACAATTACAAGTACATTGAAAACAAGCTAACAAGTCCTGGGTTTGGTGTAGCTGATTGCTTATGGTTTCATCTACATGCTCACACATATACACACACACACACACACAAAAAAAAAAGAGAGATACATTTTGACATGTTTATACTCATCACAGTTATAAGAAACTGCTGAACCTTAAAAGGAACTAAAATCTTTAGTTACAAACCACATACAAACATGCTTGTGCATGAGCATAGTTTTGTTGATCAGATACATGGACAAAAAAATCTCTCCATTATTGGTGTTGGATTTTAGAAATTTTCTTAGTCCTTTTACACCTATATCCAAGTTCATCATACATTAGGTTTGTGGACTTGTCTTTTCTCCTCATATTTGTTTGGAGAGGCCAATGATGTACAGTAGATACTTTGCCTACATTGGTTGAACTATTTCCATGATATGAATCTGCTATTCTACTGAGGCCATCTGAAACAAAATTTTAGGCTTGGTCACTTCAAAATTGTTTTTATAAGGGATACAAGACTACTTTCAGATGTTGGTTCAACTTGAAAACAACATACTTTTTACAGAGTTGTTGCCTTTCTGGGTTAAGTTAGTTTTGATCTGGTCTTTGAGGTTAGATAGGGCAAGTTTCAAATGATGCTGACTTTTTTCTGGTGACCCTGCCCATTTTGCTCACTCTGAAATCCGAAACTTGGGGTTAACTTGGGGTTAAGTTAGTTTTTATCTGGTCTGTAGGATTAGATGGGCTGACTTTTTAGTAGTGCTGGTTTTATCTGGTGACCCTGCATCACTGCATGGCTGCACTAGCATAGTCTGTTGTTATGTGTTATTTCGTTTCATATGTGTTTTTATTTTTTTTTGCATCCTGCTGAAGCTGTAGATTACTGTAGTTTTGTGAAGAAAGGCTGTCGTTCTAGTTGTTTCTGAATAATGTCTACTCCAGTAGGTCAGTGTTATTTAGACAACAAACTACATGAAAATTTGACCGAACCCAATTGGGGAGAAGGAAAATAGGTATGCTCTTTTGTACTGCCTAAAAGGAGCTGTTGTGGATTGTGAACATTGTAGGACCAAGTCCTAGTGCATTTAATAAGCATTTTTAAAGCTTTTGGTTGGCATTAATTTAAGAAGTTAATTGTTATCATTTTGAGCAAACATACATAAGCAATCTAGATAATTTAAGGCTTGTGAGTTCATATTAATCAGTGAATACATGGTTTATTTTGCTTCTGGCTGAGCTTTGAGAGCATGCTTTTTAAGTCTGCATGGTTTGTTTCTATACTATAGACCTGTTCTTGAGCTGTTGTTGATCTGGATATCCATCCATGAGAAGTCACGAGGTTAGGCCTTCAATAATTAAAGTGCTGGGGGAACGAGTTTTTTGGAGCTGGAAGATGCATTGCCATTGCATGAATGTTGCCTCTTCTTGCTCCAGTGCTGTTCACGACATTAAACTGTTGGAATAGCATATCTAGGTGCCAGCCCAACTTAACTTCCATGTTCAGACAAGACCTAACTGATCTGTCACATTGCACTCTGGAATTGTGTTGTTGAATAGAAGTGACTGTGTTTAGTTTGTTATTGACTGAGAATTTTAGGAGTCTGGAATTAGATTGTTTTATGGTACCGCCCTGTGTATTTGCCACCTATGGATGAAGTTGTTAGTATTGATGTTGGATTGTGTCACATATGGTAGGTTTCATGCATTGAATTCCCCCTTTTTTGGCTCTGTTGATTCATTTTCTTTTGTTGTAGTGTGGCTCTGCTAGGTCAGTTGCACCCATCAAGGCTGGATTTGTTGCTCGAGTTGGACGGCGCAAGGCTGGACCATGAGCCTATATTTATGTCCAACTGATGGCTTCCTTCAATTATATTCGAAATATCCACCTGCTCTGAGCTTTGCAAATGAATTTATGCTGAACAGTTTTGCCATCTGGTTTGGTTACGAGAATTTTATATGAGTCTTACCTCATCTAATATTCGTATTAAATGGAGGATTAGTGAATAAATATGTCCGAGTGCGTGTTTGAGTCAGGTTTCATGTTACTGGTGAGTGCATATGGTACATTGGCAAGATAATGTTGTATTTGGAGAAACGCTAAATCTATTGTGTTTGTTACAGAGACTATATTGAGTCGTTGACGAATGGCTAGAATTGAATGTATGAATGCAACCTATCTCTAATGTAGGATTGTTGAGCTCTTGTTATGCTGGCATTTCTATTAGACATCCACCCAGGACGGCAGATTTCTTGTGCTAATGGTGATATCTGTACTTGTATGGTGCAATGATGAAATCTAACTTCCGTTATCCATAAGCTCTATGGAACATTAGAGAACTAAATTTCGTTGAACTTTGGTGTTAGATTTGTTTTCTAATGGAGTCTTGTTATACATAATTTTGTGAAGGACTCGTCCTCGGGTAGGGCCGGGCCAATGCACCGACCTTTTTTTTTGTGGTCGGATGGTGAATTTGGTCTAAATTGACTCATATTTTGTAGGATTCTATCTATGAAACATAAATACGGCGCATCGTTTCTTCAAGATATCGAAAAATCTGTCAAACACATTGATTTCAATAACTTGATGCTCTCATGGATTAGATGTACAAATAATCGGAAGATACAAACTGTATTATTCTATTCTGGATGTATCTCGTTGATTTTTGGTTCTTCCCCATGATATATTCTCATATTTTTGTAATTGCTCGTTTTTCAACTATTCTCCTGCTTGTAATGCTTCTTTTACCCTCTAAATTCTTTCTCAACTTCCCCTTGGACTCGCATCGGGAAGTCCGGGGCCAAGAACTTTTCGATTAATGTCAATCCTGGTCCTGAATCCTGATGATACGTTAAGGCTACGCAGGTGCTCCTGAAAAGTATATGCCTATCGAGACTCCAATAGCAGAAAGGTTTTTTATTTTTTTTATTTTTTTATTTTTTTATTTTTTTTCAGTCCACTGATTAATAGTGGCTCTAAGAAACCAATATCTCCAAATCTCTTCCTTCAGGAACTTCGAGGCAGCATTCATTTCAGCCGTAAATACTCCGGAGTATCGTGTTTGATGTACCCAAGCTGGTGTTAGCCCTCATCGAGCAAAAGTATTCAAATTTATATAGGTTTGATTGGTTTTCTGCTCCTTCCCTCCTGGATCTTGGCTTCTCCATTTATAGGTGAAGCCCACGTTCCATGAGAGGATGCTTCTGATCTCGTGCAATACCGTCCTTACAATGGATGCTTCTGCTGGGTGCTCCACTCCATGGAACAGCCCCGCAATCCCCGATTCGAGGTTCTTAGGAATCTCGAGGATAGCAATCGTGAGTAGTTGAATGATGCCAATCACTAGACGGCGCCTTGCTTCATGTGGGACATCCGGTGACCAAAGTCCCCGTCCATGGTGCTCCAAGGTCTGCATTATTGTGGCAACAGCATGGCACCGGAGATCTGGGATTCAAGCACAAGATGCATGGAGTCAGCATGGCAGCGTGCATGGAATCAGGAACTCGTGAAGAAAATTGCAGCTTATTTAGTGAGTGCTCCCAATAGATAATTCGATCGACTAATGACCTAATATGTAGTATTGGGGCCCTTCAAGGAGGAGGATATCGCGTGGATCATGATATCTAGAATTTAAAGAGACAAGATTACATATCCATCAATTCATTTTAACTTTGATATCAGCTATGTTTCTAAACTTGCATGGGGAATATTACCTCGCTCTCAAAATTACATATGCATCGATCCTTAACGAGTCATGAATTAGCTACAAAAGCTTCGCAGAAAAAGCTGTGGATCGAAGTCACATGATTCCCACTTTTTGTCCACCAAATTGCTGATTCCAAAGTCCAATCAGGTATTCCGAAAGATGCAAAACAAGAGAATGCCAGGCAAAGTAGGGAACTGGCTAAAATGGCAGCAGGAAAAGCAAATGACAACAGCATGCAAAATAGGAGCACTACCAGCAACCAACAAGGAGGAGGATATCGCCTGGATCGTGATATCTAGAATTTAAAGGGACAAGGTTACATATCAATTCATTTAGCTTTGATATCAGCTATGTTTCTAAACTTGCATAGGGAGAACACTCAAAATTATGCATGCATCGATCCTTAACGAGTCATGTTATCTGATAAATATTACATGATCTTTTACCAGAATAACCCATGTATAGTTGCTTCTAAAACTTTTTTCAAACATCTTCTCTCTCATCTTTCGACTGCCCATTCTATTTGGACTTGAATCTTTCGGTTGGCGCACCTCCTCAGTGCATGTGCTGGGGAGAAGCTCCATGAGCGAACATGAGAAGCAGCACTCTGGTTGTATTTTGCGCCGTGCAAGAGAAAAAAGAAAAAAGGATCCATCTCCTATTTGTTTGTCACCTTCCATGGAGTAGGAAATGACAATTCATGACATGTTCAGAGTCTTTGGAAAGGTTTTTTCACAGAACAACTGAACTTCCCTGAGCTGTGCATGGGGCCATGAGGAAGTTTCACAAAGCATGATATATAAAACGGATAATATAATTCAAATTTATAATATAAAATGCATACTGATTATGGAAGACAATATTCCAGCCTTCCGATGTGCAATGGCGCTTGAAAAATAAAACACCATCCTCACTCAAAAAGAGAACTAGTGCTAGATCTACTCTTGGTTGGCCGAATGGTGACATCTATGCGCTCCCATTAACCCTGGGTAAGATTTTGAATTTTCCTTCTGGATTTGTCTCACGACTCTTACGTTAATGCCACTTGGCCCACATATGCTAGCTAGAGGCGCGTTTGGATGCAAGCCTATCCATCTCTTTGTCGCGTTTCCTTGCATGCTTGGTTTATATATCTCTGCCATCCGTTCCATCTCCCAACACCAAAGAAGAGGAGCGAGCGAGCGAGGGAGGGAGGGAGTCTGTGTGAGATAGATAGATAGATAGATAGATAGATAGATAGATAGAGAGAGAGAGAGAGAGAGAGAGAGAGAGATGTTGACAGTACGCACGAGCTCCCTCATGTACGTGTCCTCTACCTATTTGGTATCTTTGTGTTTAGCTATATTCTTTTGCCTTTTAACTTGTGTTTTTCTTCGTAGGTCTGGCTGCATTCAGCTCTCAAACTGTATCTCTGGGGGCCTCGGAAGCTCCAGGTAAGAGCCATAGTAGAAGAGTACAGTGTTGGAAGTACTGATGAGTTCCCTCGTATGTGCGTCAGCTACCTATTTAGCATCCCTGTATTTAGCTATATTCATTTGGATTTTGAAAGTGTTTTTATTCATAGGTGTGGCTGCTTTCAGCTCTTCAACTGTTTCTCTTGGGGGCTCGGTAGCTCCAGGTAAGAGCCTCTCTCTCTCTCTCTCTCCCCCTCCCCGGCCTTGTAAGTTGGACACCCCTCTTCTTCAGTGGAGAAGGCAAGGGCGTCGAATGTCTAGAAGTTTTGTGCTAGGAATGGTTAAGGAGCAATGGCTGCAGGCTGACCACCAACTCATGGAGTAGAAGAGACTCGGCTTCAGCGGTTCAGTAGCGATCTTTCATTATGGCCGGGGTAGTAGCTGCCACTTAAAATATTTAATAAATAACTTTGGGGTTCATGCAATGTGGAACTAGACAACAAGGAATCCTGTTTTCCTGGTTTTCTTAATTGGAATCCTGTCTTCCTTGTTAGGTGAAGGTTTTTATATAGTATTTAGTTGTGCCGGCATCATTGTTGTCTAGATATACATACTTTCAAACGCAAAATTTAAATTTTGAAATTTGAGTTTGGCATATACAAAATTTCAATGTAGATTCCTCTTTTATTTATCATAGAAGAGGTTTGTAGGCAATGGGGCTGCATTATGGATGTAGCTCTCTTCTAAATACCCCTAGCACTTTAGTTTGGCATTTCTAAAATTTTGTCATCTTGAAGACTTCAAACTTTAGAGATGTTCTACACTTATGTGACATATTTACAAATACAAAATTCACAGACACGTCATGGCACCTTCTATTCCTTGTGCATGGGCTAAGATATATTACAGGAAGGGCCAGGATGAGGAGGAAGAAGATACAGCTTATGTATGTATAAGAAGCATTTGAATTAACATACACATCAAACACACATCAACAATCCACAATTAAATCAAGTTTTACAGAAGGCGACAATGCATGCCCAACTAGGCCTTGAAAAGAAATTCAAAATTAAGAAAACTTTTATTCAGAAAATAAATAATTGGTCCATCTCTAAATTTTGAAAAATGCCTCCGCATGTCAGAGATATTTTCAAAAAAATTCATAATGTCATAAAATTTTTTGAGTATAATGTTGATCATTTACTGGACTCTAACAAGTTGAAAACTAGAGTTGGCGTAGAAACCTCTACTTGATTTCTCCGATACGTCTCTTCCTTCACTTTATGTAACTCTCTTTGTTCATAAAAGATTTTTTATTGATACCATGGTCCCATCTCCTTATAAAGCTTTCTTTTTTTTCTTTTTAATTTTTAAGATGATCCTAAATCCAAACAACCACTTTTAGTCTCAGCTAAACATGTAATTCAATAAATGGGTCAATATATAATGCAATATTTTTTATCAAAAAAATATATCATGTAATATCTTTATCATTCCAGAACATACACAACTATGCTATAATTTTTTTTTGGTAAAATAGAACTATGCTATAAAACTACCACGTACAACAGCCATTTTATTAATGCTTTAGCAACATAGAGAAATCACATAACTATTCAGAAAAGTTAGAGGACCAATAAAAAAATTAGTGTGATTAACATTATAACTACATAACCTTAAAATTAAGGTCATGTAGTTAATAAGGTGGGCCTGATTAACATTTTATATCTGCAAATGGGAACTCTAAAACATTTTTTTTTTACAAATGATTCTAATGATCATTTCCAAAAGGTGATTTATAATATCATAATGCAGAAGATCTCCAATACTTAGGACTCTCATTGCATATCTCATCTAAATTAAGTCAAATTAGCCTCTGAAATACCTTAATATTTTTCTTCTAAAGTGGTATGGGAGTGCCGGGTTCTCCAGATCAGGCATGTTCTTTAGGAGGCGAAACAGGCTGCTGACTGGGTCGTCTCCTTTACCGCGAACCACTTCGGAGAGTTTTTTTGAACTTAACAGTCTTCCATTCTTTTTACTCTATAATATTTGCTTGATTCTGATGTAGTTGGTTGTACTCGTGCTAGGGTAGTGTTAGGACCCGTTTCAAATGATTCAAATAAAAAATAATAATAATGCCGCCAAGGGGGCCCGCTCGCTCATCAATGGCCTTTCCGACTTCCCAGCCACCAGCATCCAATGTTCAAACCCTAAGCTATCAGACAACCAGAGAAGCTTCCGATCTTCACCTCTTTGTCTTCTTGTAGCCCCCTGCAACTTCTTCCCTCCATCGCCTGCTTCCTTTGTTCTTAAGAAACGTCTTTATAAACTTGCTGCTTACAAAAGAAGAAAAAATTCATAATTAAATCAGGTCTCTTCCATTCGACCAAGAATTCATCCATTTCTTTCTCTCAATCTAAGGATCCCAAGTACCGAACAATATAATTGGACCTATTGATAAAAAATAATGACTCCGAAACCATGCTTACCATCCAAGTGGGAGATTTTGCACCACCCTTCCCTCCTAGATTTCAACTAATACTCCTAGCAACCATTCTTATAGTTCCCACCAAGCATTCCAACACCAATGGATACGTTGAGATAGTAACTAATAATAGGTAGAAACGACCCTTAATTCTTATCCCTTCCGATTCTTTCCATTGTCCATTTGATGCTATATGTGAGGTTCTAACATGGTGTCGCTCACCGTAGGACTCATGCATTGAACGAAATGGAGGAGGAGTGGGGGATGGTGGAGAGGAAGGGAACTCAGTTGTTGGTCAACAACCAGCCTTTCTTCGTCAATGGGTTTAACACCTACTGGTTGATGGTCTTCGCCGTCGACCACACGACGAGGAAGAAGGTCAGTGAAGTCTTCCGGGAGGCCGCGGCGATCGGCCTCACCGTCTGCCGGACTTGGGCTTTCAATGACGGCGGGTGGCGAGCCCTTCAGACGTCTCCTTTCGTCTATGATGAGGAGGTGTTCAAGGTATTGGATTTTCTTTTGCGCCTGCCACATGTTCGGGATTTGGTGCAGGAGAATGGTTTTGATTAAGTGTGGCTTCTGTTTCTTTCTACAGGCATTGGATTTTGTGGTGAGTGAGGCGAGGAGGCATAAGATTAGGCTTATACTGTCGCTATGTAACAACTGGGTGGAGTATGGAGGGAAGGCTCAGTATGTGAAGTGGGGGAAGGCTGCGGGCCTGAACTTAACTTGCGATGATGATTTCTTCTCGGATCTGACGACTAAGAGCTACTACAAAGCTTTCGTCAAGGTAAAATTATCCGAGTGCAATTTTTTGATTTGAAATCTGGAGTTTTTACTGGGCACTAAAAAGGTTTGGGTTACTTGTTTGCTTGGTCTATTAGACTGTGATTACTAGAATCAACACATTTACGAATGTGGCATATAAGGATGATCCAACCATATTTGCTTGGGAGCTGATGAATGAGCCACGGTGCCCCTCCGATCCTTCCGGTGACAGCTTGCAGGTCTTCTTGTTCGATGAATTGCCGCTTTTGTTAGTGTTCTTACCCATGCACCCTTTGCTAAATTGAAGGCATTGGCTAAATGCAGGCTTGGATTGAAGAGATGGCATCATATGTGAAGTCCATCGACCCTGTGCACTTGTTGGAGATTGGTGTTGAAGGGTTCTATGGCCTCTCTACCCCTGAACGCTTGCATTTGAATCCCAACACCTTTGCAGGCCAAGCAGGAACAGATTTTATCAGGAACCATCGGGTCCCGGGCATTGATTTCGCCTCCGTTCACATCTACTCAGATACTTGGTAAGTATGCAAAAACTGCAAAAGCTTATACTGATCAAATTTGCATGCACAAACTCATTTTGTTATTGAATTGTATTCCTTGATAAGGCTGCCCGAGTCGGAGTCGGATGCGCAACTCCAATTTGTGAGAACATGGATGCAGCACCACATGGATGATGCAGAGAAATTGCTTGCGATGCCGGTCGTGTTTGGTGAGTTTGGAGTGTCAGTGAAAGATGAGAAGTTCAGCTTTACGTTTCGCGAGGCCTTCATTAAGACGGTCTACAAGACTGTGCGGGGCTCCAGGAAGCGAGGAGGGAGTGGGGGAGGCTGCCTTCTGTGGCAGCTCTTCCCAGAGGGGACAGAGTACATGGATGATGGTTATGCCGTTGTTTTAGCCAAGCACCCGTCCACACAGCATATGCTCTCATTGCAGTCTAGGAAGCTTCAGACCATTCATTCCAAGAGTTTTTGGAAGTTTCATTGGAGTTGGAAGAAGAGTCCTATGGGCAACCTCCTTCCCCATGAAGAACTCTGAGATACAGAACACTATAGTACAAGATAGCGCGATTGTTTGGAGAAGATGAGCTGTCAAAAGTATAATAAAATATTTTTTTGCCTTCACTCCTTTATTAGGGCTCATAAGAAAAAGCATCTGTATCCATCTCTATAAGAATGGTGTTGCTTATCACCTTTGTTTTATGAATATTTTATGGGAATATATGGTGAAATGTTTGAACTTTGTTTATTAAGGTTCAGTAAGAAAATTATATGAATTCATCGCTTTATTGTGAGATTATGTTGTTGCATGTTTCTACATGTAGGATATGAAAAGAGGGATTAACAAATACAGGTAATATTGTAATCCCTAGAAGAAAAAAAAACAGAAAAAAAGTAGAACAAGAAGAAGAAGAAGATATGAATTGGTGCAGAAATTTAATGATTTTGTAAAATATTTTTCCATACTGCAGTAAAGAAATGTTAGTTATAAGATTAAGAAGGATATTTGATAGCAACAGTAGGTGGTCAAAGCATGAGATCTCGAAGCATCTGCAACCGAGTTCCTTGATAAGAGATTGAAATCAAGTTCCTTGATAAGAGACCAAAGATTTGCACACTATTTGAGTACAAATGAACTGAAGGTGGTACTGCAACTCAAATGGTATTTTGATGAACATAAGCTGATGCTTTTTTTTTAGCTGATATTTCATAAGGAGTTGTAGGTTTTCAAGTGGGAGGAAAAAAGTCAAAAGTAAGAACAGAAATATGCAGATTAAAGCAGAACTGGTGTAACTAGTACACTGCCATGATGAGAGCAAAAACTATTTGGTTAAATTTAATTTTGAAAGAACAGCTGCTGCCTGATCACCAGCTAGCAAGAAATATGGATGCCTGAGAGCAGCATCTGCAGACAATCTACCTCTTCTGAGAAATCCTCTCTCTGAAACTAGCTTTGTTACCAAATCCCACCCTCTACGAGAATCAAGATCTAGTAGGCTTAGATCTGGCCTCAAACGAGTATATTCCCTCCATTTGCTCAGATCATAACCAACTGCTTTCAGTTCTGAATTGAAATTTTTAAGACCTGCTGTAGATCTCAAGGTGGGGATTGCCATTTGCATCAGTACAATTCCAGCTGAGTACATATCGAATAGATCTGGACTGTTGAGCTGCAACAACCACAAACTGAGTGTCAACATTGAAGAAGCCATATAATATCTGTGCTTCTGGAATTGAAATTTTTGCCAGGTATTTCCATCGATGAAAGAAAAAGAACCTGCCAAAGAATTGGAGAGAGAATAGCTGCAATAGGTTCTGGGGGAGGCCTTGGTGTTTCCTCTGGAAGCACATACAATTCAGGGGGACAGTAGTCTGGATCGAGCAATCCACGATCGGGTATATAGTTCTTGCCAATGCGAAGGTCTGTGGCCGCCCCAAAGTCTATGAGCTTGATCTGTCCCTTCCTTGTCACCACCAAATTAGCTGGTTTAATGTCTCGATGAACAATTCCTGTATTGTGTATCCTTCTTAGCGAGGTTATTATCTGTCGCATGATTTGTTTAATGATCAGAGCACTTCTTTTAATTGAGTCCAGTCCTTGAAGGACACGCCCAAACATGATGGACTCTAAGTTGAATGGGAAGTTCCGATCATTAATGTAATCAGCCAGAGTGCTCTCTCCCTGCAACATTGTGTTAACAGCAACAGGTTGAATGAAAGTAGATGCATGAAGAAGATGAATTAAACTACGAGAAGTCGTTAATAAAAAAACATAAGATATTCAAAGAGTGTGTTTTATAGTTTTGGTTTGCATGACATTTCTTGGATAGTCCTGAATTCTGAAGTAAAAATTATATATATAAATATTTTGAAACATAAAGCTCCTGACAATGTCAAGTCAGATGGAATTGTTTCTGAGAAAAAAGTCTGAAGGAAGTTGTTACTAGCAGAATTTGGTATAAATTTCATGGATGATACTATTTTTTAAATGATTGAAAGAATGGGTGACTTTCTTAGCCTAATATAAAGTAAGGGGATTGCTGATTAGAACAGAAATGCCCATAAAAATTCCTTCTTTGCACCTCTTTCTACAGAACAATCAAATTCTTGTCCCCAGGTAGGTTCGGCGACTTTCTTAGCCTAATCGAACCCTTGCCTTTTCTCTTTGGAAAACCGTCTCCATAGCTTTTTAAGAGTTACCTCCAAACGAACTTTGATTTTTTCTATATTTCGTGATCAAAACATAGAGAATACTTTGGTTTAGAGATAGAAAGTTATCGAACATAAAAAGGGAACAAAAAATGACTGCATGTACCAGTAAGCAACCTACGATGAAAGAAATCACTTCTCTTAGTTCGCAGAGTCTTCCAGTTGCAATACTTTTCTAACCATCAAAGAGAACATCCTTGTCCTCATGTTTGCCCTGTTCAGATGGATTACTAAAAGAGTGTCTCAAGGTTTACAGTCAGTTTGGTGAGTCACTGAGTTGATATGTTGATATTCTAGTGTTTCAGGATCTTTCTTAATAAATAGGGCCCTACTTCTGCTACAAAAAGAAGGGCCTACTCCACACAAACATAACAATGGAATTAAACATGATAACACCATAAAAGTCCTCCAAGAATCATCTCTCACCAGAGGAACTCGAGGCCTTTATGTCTAGTTTATTTCAAGGTAGAAGAAACAAGCTAAGTTTTTGTAGACCAAAATTTAATGAATTAGCACGCCTGTTCTTTGGAGTTCAGCATGAACATGGGATTACATGATACAACAGAGTTTCAGTGGTGTTGTCAGACACCTTAAAAGACCAAGAAAAAGAACTGAGCAAAGAAGTACTCAGTTGCATACCTCAAATTTCCATACGAGCCACTTGCCACCTTTGGTAAATTTTGAAGAAGTCTTATCAGCAATAAAACTCCCAAGGAACTTGGCACATGATTCAGGAGCTGCTCTTGAGACACGGTAGTTGAACCACTCCTCAAAATCACCACATTCTTCAGCTCCTACAGTCCCAACCTTAACCTGAAATCGCAAACTCATCATATTATTTGACAATTGCTATGCTCTTCAAGATCCCTTGACTACATCTAAATTTGCAGTGAAATTCTCTGCTGCATATCTACTTTTTTATAATAACCAGTTAGTCAGAAACTTGGGAGCTACACATGCAGACGAGTTTGGTGGTTTAGGCACTTTATATGGTTCTACAAACTTGACCTGCTTGGCCAAATGCCTACTTCTGAATGGTTTTCTTTTGTTACTGACTTATGAAGGATCATAGCCTCTTATAAATGTTATTCTTAAACTGTCGGTCCTTCAGAAATATCCGTTAATCTGTCTGTCCGTAGATCAGTTTTCTTTGCATCAACCTTAATTCATGTAAAGTGGAACAGATTTTGCAGCTTTGCTGTTGCAAATGGAACACTGCCAACCAAATTAAGCTATGGGCTCAAATCAGAAACATGCTTCTTTATTATTCCTAGTGCAATGGAAGGTTGAGCTTATACTTTACAGTTGATCCATGTACTGATTTGCTATTCTTGCATCAACACTCATATTTCCCCACGCATGCTTCAACTTCAAATGTAGATATCCAGAAATAGAGAAATTTCCTCACAGAAAAAGGAGAAATTTGGCCACTTTGATGATTGTTTTGATAGTCGAAGAACCAGAAATAGCTAGACACTAAAATTGATTTCTGTGATTGAACTGGGTAGGCTTGTATGCTCCCATGCCTTGCATGTCAACTGGGTGGCGCTCGACAGCCTCTTCTGATAAGTAACCAAACTGGAACAATGAAGTCAAATAAAACATAATCCTTGGGAAAAACATCGATCTTATGGAAAGATGAAAAATCCCATAAACCATTTCTCTAACTTGGACGAAAACAGATTCAACTAATTGTGTAAGTTTTTTTTTTTTTTTTTTTGTGTGTGTGTGTGAGGAAAACTAATTGGGTGGTAAGTAGTAACTTGGACCTCGCAATTTGTATATCTTCTTCTAAAGTAGCTTATCTTGACCCTTGCATTTTTTTCTGAATGGAACCAGAAATTTGAAAGATGAATGCAGAAGGAAAAGAGGTTCAGAAAATAAAAGGGAAAAAGTTCGATTTGTTTCTTGCATTTTCTGTGGAAAAAAATTGATTCCACATGAAAAGACTAGGAGGAGTTAGAAGCAGCATTGAGCATAGCAAATTAATCTCAAGGGACCAAAGATAGCATGATATCATAAAAAAGAACTTGCCTTTTTCAAAATGACCTTCTCCTTGAATCTCTTATCCATCTCTAGTCTCCTCCCTCTCTTCCCCAACCTATCTTCAACACCCAAATTCTTAGGCACAATGGCTCCTGAGTAAACGATCCCAAACGATCCTTCGCCCAGCCTCTCCCCGACAACGAAGTCACTCATCTTCAGATTCCTCCTCCCAAGTAAGCTGTCCAAACCCAGCTGCAATGGAGCAAGCATATAAGTATCGACAGCGCCGATGAGCACACCAGGTCTTGCAGTCAAGTAGATCCAGATCAAGCCTGAAAAAACCAAAATTTCCCATCTCTCTATCTCTGGCAATCCTCCAACAGCTCTTTGAAGCTGACCGAGCCCATACTGTAGATATGGAAACAGGGGATTGGACTCATCCAGAGGAAGGCCTTTCACTAAAAATTCTTCCGGGCTATCCCCAATGACCGCACAGAACCTTCCTCGGCTCCGTCTCAGTGGCTCCGGAAATGGACTAACTTGGTTCGGGGGAGTAGGTTTAGGGGAAGAAATCCAGGAAACTGGGAAGTTGTTTCTGAGAAATGGTGCTCTTGGAGGGAGAAGGGAAGCCATGACTCCTCGCAGCAGCGTCTCGCTTTTTGGTTGGATTTAGAGGAGCGTCAGCAGAGGCTGGTCTTTTGACACGTGTCAATCACATGTTTATCCTTGAGAGTGGGTTACGTGGAACCTAAGAGAGCACAGGGCTTTTGACTCGGAATTGGATAAAATGGCTATTCCCACTGGATGATGTTACTCTATAAAATTACGAAAGAAAACTAAAACAAACTCATTTCACTTGCTGACTTTTACCAGGTGGGCAAGATCATCGACATAGTATCCAACGAAAGTTTTTCTCCGTTGCCAAGGAGAGGCAAACCAATAGAGTGGCAATGCTTTAACATCTATTGTAAGTGTAACAAATTGAGATAGATGAGCTGTTTAATAAATTGGTCAAATTTAGATGTAGATTTTTGACCTGCTTAATAAATAAATCGAATTTGAGTCCTTCAACTTTTGATCTATCATGTACCGACCCAATTAGTATCTTGTTTGATCCGATCCGATCCGACTGCCCCCCACTTGTATATAACTGCATCGAGAGAGGGCTCCAAGTTGCAAGATAAAAGCTATACCAATAAGACTACTTTGAACTCAAAACAGACTGATGTTTGGCAAACATGAACAACGTTATCTTGCATGCATTTGGATCTAATATTTAGGTCAAGCACTTGCTGCTGCTCAGGAATAGCTTACAAATGCATGCTTTTAATTTTGTAGAACAGAGTAACAAATCAATCTGATATAGTATTCTGAAAAGAATGTCCAGTGTTGCTGAAAATTGGACCCGGGGGCAATCTTCGGCCGAGGAGAGGGGGCGGCGAGTCACCACGGCGGGGCGGCGACCAGTCGGCGGGCGACATCCTCCGTTTGGGGTGGCTGGAGAGAGGGAGCAGGAGGTCCTCACGGCGGAGCAGCGATCCGTCAGCGGGCGGCGTCCTCCGTCTGGGTGCCTGCAAACAAACCGGTGGCCGGGTTTTCCGGCGGACCGGTTCCTACAGCGCCATTCCATCCATCCTTTTGTTATATTGTAAGTGGATAGAACGTTTTACCAGGCGAAAACGCCCAGAATTTATGGAGTTGCCCTCCGACGCTCAAGTCAGGGAGGGGGCAGATAGTGTAAGGAGGAGATGAACAGTGCTTGTAGGGCACGGAATTTCCCAACCCACTCCTGAGAAGCCAAGGCTCCCTTTTATAGGTGGGGGTCGGTTTACCTGTGATGTAACAGGGCGAGGCCATAGTACGGCTCGGCATGTAGCTCAGGTCGGCACACGGTCAGGCGAATCATTGTGCTGATGTCGGCGGTGAGGGCGTCGTACGACCCAAACCAGTACGCTACCAGGCGAATCATTGCATTGGTGTCGGAGGTATGGCCGAGATCAGAGACTTATCATGGTTGACCAGACTTTGCTGGGCTAACTTGCCGTGGAGAGCTGAGAGTCCGTAGATGACAGGAGCCATACGCATTAAATGTGGAGTAAGCCGGAGATCCGCATTAATTGCAGAGTAGGCCGGAGATCCGCATTAATTGTGGAGTAAGCCGGAGATTCGCATTAATTGTGGAGTAAGCCGGAGATCCGCATTGATTGTTGAGTGAACTGGAGGTTTACAGTAGCCATGCGCAATAAATGCTGAAGCAGCGGCAGGATATGGTCCTCAGTTGGACCTCAGAGGAGTACGGCCGTAGTAGGTGGCTGACAAGGGTAGACCTTGAGCATCAGGATTTTCCTAGGTCGGAGGTCTCGAGGTCGGATGTCTTGAGGTCGGGCGTCTTGAGGTCGGGCGTTCGACGCCAACTTTGGCCGTTCAGGGTCGGCGATTGTGCGGCTTCTTGGGGGCGTTTGTGTCACTTGGGGGGAAAAATCTTATTCCCCCAACACTACCACCCGACTTCCGAGTTCGAGCGGCTTGCGGGCTCGGACGTGGGAAGTAAAGTCTATCATTAAAGTTGGGGGGCGAATCTCGTTCGCGCCCTCGTGTTTCTCGGAGTTTTTATGGCGAGACCTGCGCCCTTGGGCGTTTCGAGGTTGCTTTATTCAGCGAACTTATGGTGGAGCTCGTATCCTTACGTTTCTCGGAGCGGATGTAACGGGGGTGGCGTCTCTTGGATTGCCAAGATCGCTTCGTGCGGCGGTCCCATGGTGAGGGTCCTCGGGCTCAACGAGGCGGCGCCTCGATCCCGTAATCGAAACTCCCCGCTTATCAATGAGTGTGCCGTTACGGGGTTCAAAACGGACACGCGGCGTGACCTAGGGTCGGACGCTTCCGATCTCGTATTACTGGATCATGGATCCGGCGAGGTGGAGGCTACATCGGGGCTCCACGTGCCCCGGGGCCTTATTAAATGAGGGGAGCGGAGGTGCCGTCCGCTCGTTCTTCAAGGCGATTCGATTCTGCGGACCCATAATGAGGCCCCAAGGTCCGATGGGACAGGGCTTCGATTTCATACCCGATTTATTGATCCGGAGTGAATACGGTGCCTCGGCCTCCGAGGTCGACACGTGGCGCAATCCGGTCGGGGGATGGGAACCGACCCTGCCGATTTGGGCCGTCAAGGGGGTCTATATAAGCCCCTCGAGTTTGCCCTAAAGGTTTTATTTGGCTGCCTCTTATTTTTGTTGTCTTTCTCCCTTGCTTCCTTCCTCCACCGAACCTCGCCGTCGGTGCCCGGAGCGATTTCCGGCGATGTCCAGTAGGTCCCTACCCTGTGATTGCTAGGGTTCCTCTTCTCTTTTCCTCCCAGTTTTCATCCTCTGCTTTTAATTTTATTTCGCTCTCCTGTGAAATGGGTCTTGGTCCGGAGGAGGTAGGGTCAAGTCTGTCGGGGAGGAGTTGGAGTTAATCCGCTCCCGGTTTTTCTTCCAGCCCGGGTTTCGTCTCGAAACTGCGGGGCCGGAAGACAGGGTGACGCAGCCGCCCCCAGGTCGAATCGCGGTTTACCGCGAGACGCTTTAGGCCGGCCTACGGTTTCCTGTTCACGAGTTCGTGAGCAACTTGCTGGTCGAGTACCAACTCGTCCCAGCACAGCTCGCTCCGAACTCGTGGAGAACCATCATCGGGTTCCTCTCCCTGTGTCTCGGGCATGGGATCCCGATTACCGTGAGCGTCTTCCGTCGGTGTTTCTTATTAAAGAAGAACCCGGCGGACGCGGATTGGTTATACTTTGCCTTCCGAGGCGGTATGTCGCTCTTTCACGGGGCCCCTTCCTCTATACATGAGTGGAAGGGGAAATTTTTCTTCCTCGCGTCCGAGGCGCCGTGGGGGTTCAATCCGAGGTGGGGACATCCTCGGTTGAAGGCCCTCAATGTAATAACCCCAAATTTTTTTTTTATATAAAAAGGGATAGAATAGTCCTTTAAAATTGATATAAGGGGTAAAATTGGAAGGAATCAAAAGATAATGGCATAGTTGTAGATGCATTGAAGTGGTAAGGGTAAAATTGGAAGGAATCAAAAGTTAATGGCATAACGGTAGATATGTTAAAGTGTTAGGGACAAAATGGGAATTTAATAATATTAAACAAAGGTGAATAGTGCTTTGATGTGATTTAAATGGGGTGGTTGGTGGCTCACGGGAATGAAACCGAGAGAGAGTCACAGAGAGGGGGTTCTCAGGCGTGGAGGAAAAGAAGGAAAGAAAAGGAGAAGAAGAAGAAGAAGAAAGAAGAAGAGGAAGGGGATTCGAGGAGGAGGGGGATCCCGGTTGCACTTCCAGCTGAAGGGAAAAACGTAGATCTCCTTCCCCTCTACGCAAGAACCTCGATTTTCAAAAAGAAAAAGGTAAATATCCGTCCCTATCTAGTCTTTTGATGACATTAGGCTATACAAAGGGTGGATATAGTCTAGAGGGGTCGGATAAGGGTTGTAGAGGTGGTTAAAAGAGGAAGAATCGGATTTTAAAAAATTTTTCCGACACTACGGAAAAATTGTGTCAAAGTCCCAACTTCGGCGAATTATTTAGGGGGTCAAACGACCTCCGATAGCAATGCATTTTACCTCTTTGGAATTCCCTATGAGCGTAGAATGTTAGGTAAAAATTTCATCAAATTTGGAGTTCTGAAAGTGGATCAAAACCGGGATGAAGTAACCCACTGTCAGTTCGGGTTACTGTTCATCCGGGTGGAAAATAGGGGATTTCATGCTATAATAGGGTATTAAGCCTAGATCAAGCTAAAAGGGACCTTGTACTCATGCAAGGGAGTCCCTAATACATATAAATGGTAAGTTAATTAATTAAAAAGAAAAAGAAGAAAGAAAAGAAAAGATTTAGGGAATGGGGGAGTTGAATCAATTAAAGTTCCCTATATTATAATTGGCACGTAGATTATAGCCCTTGATACAAAACTAAATGTATTGTAAATGCATGTCACAGTTGGGCAAGAAGCTAGGGAACAAGAGGAAGAAGTCCCCTGCTGCCTACTGTAAAATTCTAGAGGCGTATCGAGGCCGTGCCGGATTGGCAGGTGAGTGGGAGTCATGTACTTTGCACCATGAGCATTCCTTATTCATTTTCATGAATGTTGCCAAGTGTGACTTGATTCCACCTGAGCCTATTGATTAATTGTTGTTGTAGATTTCTCTATATTTTGTTCTCCATACTTGATTATTCTGTACATGCATTCGAGGGAACATTGAGAGGAATTACGATGGATCTGAATTGGGAAATGACATCTTTTGTAAAGTGATTTCATTTCATCTATTTCAAAGACTTGTGAGTGGGAGTCATGTACTTTGCACTATGAGCATTCTTAATTCATTTTCATGAATGTCGCCAAGTGTGAATTGATTCCACTTGAGCATATTGATTGATATTGTAGTAGATTCCTCTATAATCTTGATTCTCCATGCTTGATTATTCTGTACATGCATTTGAGGGAACATTGAGAGGAATTACGAGGGGTTGATGAGTAATCAAATTGATTCCGAATTGTGAAATAACTTCTTTTGTAAATTGATTTCATTTTCTCTATTTCAAAGACTTGTAGAGCCCTTCTCATGGTATATTGAGTTGCATTGTACTCCCGTGATTCCTCACTCCCAACCCTGATGTTAGTTATAATTGGGTCGTGGCCGAGTGAGTGGTAGTCTTGACTATGCTCCTTTTTAGTAGAGTATTGGGAGGGTGCATTATGGCATTTATGCATGGCTTGGCAGTATCTGCAGGACACCTATAGTCGATGGGGTTGAACATCGGCCTTTGTGCACATAGTAGCCTTCTGGGTGGGCGGAGCCCAGTCCCTTCCTAGGGGGGGACACGGCCCTAGGCGTAGGATCGGCCGGTCCTACGACTTATATTCTGCTTGCCGCCGGGCATAGTAAGACCCCGCGAGGTGCAGTATGGCTTTCCGCGGATGTAGAATTCCCGCGAGGTGCCGTTTAGTATGTAGATGTGAGATGGATTTCTGTTCTGGATACTGGCCGGCATTTACATGATCAGTATGGTATCTTATCCTGCATATGCATGTGAGAGTGGGGAGTTGTTGCTGGTTCGCTTGGGGCGTAAAACCCATCTCCCGACAGCTGTCTAGCATTTACATTATCAGTATGGTGTCTTATCCTGCATATGCATGTGACAGTAGGGAGTTGTTGCTGGTTCGCCTGGGGCGTAAAACCCACCTCCCGACAACTGTCTAGTGATGATTTACATATTGGTGTGGTGTCATATTCGATGTATGCATATGGCAGTAGGGAGTTGTTGCTGGTTCGCCTGGGGCGTAAAACCCACCTCCCGATAGCTGTCTTGTTGATGATTCAGCCTATTGACACCTGATTTATATGATTCAGTACTATGACCTGTTGAGCATATTCATGAG